>NC_138193.1:114679074-115113999 GCF_964194105.1 Spermophilus citellus | reverse complement strand
AGAAGGAGACACAGAGAGGAAGAGAGAAGGAGAGACGGAGAGGAAGAGAGAACGAGAGACAGAGAGGAAGAGAGAAGGAGAGACAGGGAGAAGAGAGAAGGAGAGACAGAGAGGAAGAGAGAAGGAGAGACAGAGAGAAGAGAGAAGGAGAGACAGGGAGGAAGAGAGAAGGAGAGACAGAGAGGAAGAGAGAAGGAGAGACAGAGAGGAAGAGAGAAGGAGAGACAGAGAGGAAGAGAGAAGGAGAGACAGAGAGGAAGAGAGAAGGAGAGACAGAGAGGAGAGAGAAGGAGAGACAGAGAGGAAGAGAGAAGGAGAGACAGAGAGGAAGAGAGAAGGAGAGACAGAGAGGAAGAGAGAAGGAGAGACAGAGAGGAAGAGAGAAGGAGAGACAGAGAGGAAGAGAGAAGGAGAGACAGAGAGGAAGAGAGAAGGAGAGACAGAGAGGAAGAGAGAAGGAGAGACAGAGAGGAAGAGAGAAGGAGAGACAGAGAGGAAGAGAGAAGGAGAGACAGAGAGGAAGAGAGAAGGAGAGACAGAGAGCAAGAGAGAAGGAGAGACAGAGAGGAAGAGAGAAGGAGAGACAGAGAGCAAGAGAGAAGGAGAGAGAGAGAGGAGAGGAAGAGAGAAGGAGAGACAGAGAGGGGAAAAGAGAAGGAGAGACAGAGAGGAAGAGAGAAGGAGAGACGGAGAGGAAGAGAGAAGGAGAGACGGAGAGGAAGAGAGAAGGAGAGACAGAGAGCAAGAGAGAAGGAGAGACAGAGAGGAAGAGAGAAGGAGAGACAGAGAGGGGAAAAGAGAAGGAGAGACGGAGAGGGAAAGAGAGAAGTAGAGACGGAGAGGAAGAGAGAAGGTGACGAGGAGAAGAAGCGAGGCAGGACCCTGTGGCACAGCGCCCCCCAGGTATGTGGCCCTCCACCTATGTCAGGGCCCCCACCTCCTTTCTGGCAGAAGCTCCGAGTTCACTCTGCTCAAATCCCGTGGAGGCTGCCGAGAGCAGGACGAAGGTCTCCAGCCTCAGCTCTCAGAGCCTCGGGACTCCTCCCGGGCCAGAAGCTGGAATGTGGCAGCCAACATGGAGCTCTGTAAGGAAGGGTGCAGTCTTCCTGACCTGCACTAGGCAGTGGCCCCTGTTGGTCACCTCGACACCAAAAGCCCAGAAACAACAAAGGAAACACAGGGACACTGGACGTCATCAAGCTCTCCCCCCCCCGCCCCGTGCTGAAGCCCGTTTTGGGGGAGTGCGGAGACCGCCGCACCCCGGGCACAATGGCACCTGAGACAGGTGAGCAGCTGGGAGCCCTCTGAGGACAGAGCCACCGGGGAACCACCCCACCCGGACGCCATGTCTTCTGGGGTCACTGGCCGCAGGGCCCTGTGGGCAGCACAATGGGGAGATGGGCCCGGCACACTGCCCAGCCAAGACGTGTCCCTCCTGCTCCCCACCAGGGCCTGCCAGGGTGGTTCCCCGCCAGCTGCAGGGTCAGAGGGCCCTTCAGGGTGGAGAATTCCAGCGGCCCCCAGGCCCAGAAGGTTCATGCACAAGCCCAGGCCGCCGGCTGCGGCTGACCCCACTCCCTGTGGCGTTGGCCCCCAGAGAACGTGGAGGCCCGCGGAGAGGAAGTGTCCTCTGGGGCAGGGAGCGTGAAATCCTCCCGCAGTCCACCTCACACACACTGGGACCTGCTGGGCTCTGGCCCCGTTGGGCAGTGATGGCCTCACCCTCCCAGCAGACTCCCCCTTTCCTGCCTCCTGGCAGCACAAGGGTCACCTCTCCCTGAAAAGGACAGGCTCAGCCACAGGACAGGTGCCTCCTTCCTCCACAGCTTCGCCTCTGAGATTCCATCATAAAGATCACTTCGTCCTGGTGGACCCTGCATGTGCACCTGTGTGTGGGGAGGGGTCCTTCTAGGCTGGCAGACCTCGGGAGCCAGGTGTGGTCACCCCTAGGCAGGCATCACCAGCTGTGGCACAGGTCTGACTGATGGCCCACCTCCCCAGACGCTGGTTCAAGAAGAGCGGGGAGGGAGCCCTGCCTGGGGCTCCGTCTCCCTGTGGGACCAGCCGCCCGTGAAGCAGCGAACACAGGCGCTTCTTGTGGGGAGCGCTGCGTGCCGGGCAGGGTGGGTCGCAGCACTGGGCCTTCAGGGAGCTGCGTCCAGGCCTGGGGTCGGTCTGTGCCGTGGCCTTGCAGCACTGGGTTGTCGGACCACCAGGTGGCCATGGCAGGAAGGCTCCATGTCCCAGGGGAGCTGCCCACAGAAGGGCAGGCCCTCGGCAGCCTCACCCTGTCCCCTCGCCGAGTGTGGGTGCTGCTCTTTGCTGAGGAATGGAAACCCACTGGGCGGGGGTTCCCAGCAGGTGAGGACGCCGCCTGAACCCGGGAGGCAGGTCTATAAGACCAGTTTTCCACAACATGAACAGAGCCACATGGTGGCCACGTCACGGAGCTCACCCCGTCTGTGAGTCAGAGGGGCCTGCAGTGGGCGAGCGCAGAGTCTCCACCGTCCCACAAGGCCCACCTGTCTGCTGGGTGACCAGGGTCCTCCAGTCTCTGGTTGAATCAGGTCCCCAGCCTGTGGCCCTGCCACACGCTGTGCTTGGTAGAGCCCTCTGTGACCTCCCCAGATAATAAATCCACACTGATGCTTCATAGCATTTTCTGACATCCAGATGTTTAGTGCCCGAATCACTCAGCCCACCTGTGTGTGTGTAAGTGCTCTCCTGGGACACGGTCAGAGGTGTGGTGGTGTGGCTACGTAGGAGGTGTGTGGTCTGCACAGGCATGCTGCTAGGTGCTGTGTGTGGAGTCGCAGTGTACAGAGTGTGTGTACTCTGTGTGCAATATGCAATGTGTGCTGTGAACAGTGCATGGTGTGTGGGTATAGTATACGTGTGTAGTGTCTGTGGTGTGTGGTGTGTGTGGTGTATGCAGTCTGTGTGCAATATGCAATGTGTGCTGTGAACAGTGGCATGCTGTACATGTGTACAGTATACGTGTGTAGTGTCTGTGGTGTGTGGTGTGTGTGGTGGGAGCAGTCTGTGTGCAGTGTGTGGTGTGAGCAGTGCGTGGTGTATGAGTAGAGTATATGTGTGTAGTGTCTGTGGTGTGTGTGGTGGGAGCAGTCTGTGTGCAGTGTCAATGTGTGGTGGGAGCAGTGCATGCTGTGTGTACAGTATACGTGTGTAGTGTCTGTGGTGTGTGAGCAGCCTGCAGTCTGTGCACGGTGTGTTCCGTGTGCAGTGGGTGTGTGGAGGCACCTAGGCCCTGGTTCCAGGTGTGCCCCTAAGGGGAGCTTCCTGCTCCCTGGGAGCGGGCCACCCAGCACAGGAAGTGGGTGTGAAGGAGAGGCGCACATGCGTGTGAGTGTGCTGTGCCACGGTGCCTGTCACATGGCAGGGCAAGATGAATGTCAGCAGGGATTGTCAATCATTGTTCCAGCTGCTGCTGCCACCTGCGCTGTCCAAGCCAGCCAGGCCACACGCCACGCTTTGGATACCCTTTCTCACTCCACCCCTTTCCCCCGCCCCCTGCCCTGCCGTACCTGGGCCTGTCCACTGCACCCCCACACACCCCTCACGTGAAGTCCTCCCACCTCACTTCCCACTGATGGGAGACAGCCCGAGGCCAACTCCCCGGGAGCAGGCCTTCAGTGAGAGGCCAGCGTCCTCCCCAGGGCCTGCCCACTGCACGGCTGTCAATGCCTGCACGATTCCTTTGCCTACCCAACCCCTCCCCCCAGGGGCAGAACAGGGCTTCTCTGTCTCCCTCTGAACCCCAGGTCCAGCAGGAGGGGCACCCCAGGCATAGAAGGGCCTGTCCATGTTTGCTGAGGCGTGAGATGGTCTTGAAGAAGGCCCTCCGCAGAGTGCTCCCTTCCCTTAAGGACTCTGAGAAGCCTCAGGATGGCCACGTGTGACCCACACCCTGCCTGCAGCAGATCTGCTGAGCAGGGGCCTGGGAGCCGGGCCTGTGCAGCTGGCCCCGTAAGAGAGCTGCAGAGCTGGAGGGCTCAGCTCCAGGCAGCTCCTGACCAGGGCAGGCCTCCCATGGCCGGGGCAGCTCCCTCTACTCCCTCTTCCGCGAGCATTCTTCAAACAATGGCTGTGCCTGGAGGTGGAAGCCTCTGCTCGCAGCAGTGGGCCTGAGACTGCAGCGCACCTATTTCTGTCTCCGTTGCCATAGCAATGAGCGAGGCTGGCAGACAGGAGCACAGCACAAAGCCCGCTGAGCAGCCCCTCCTCCCGTCCTCAGGCTGAGGTCCCTCCCTGTGAGATGCTGAGGGCTCTGATTCAGTCCCGCCCTCTGCTGTGACAGAGGGTCTCTCACAAGTGCCATCTGAGTGTACGCACGACGTATTACCTGCTTTTCTCACTTAAAGAAGACGGGGATGTAGTTCCCTGTCAAGATATGTGGACCCAAGTGAGTTGGAATCCTGATCCACTCTTCTCAATGTGACTTTTGTGCATTAGCCCAAGGAGGGGCCACCGTGAAGTCAGTAATGAGGAGGCAGCTGCAGCCTGGCTCCTCAGGACAAAGGAGATGGAGCATGCACAGGGGCAGCCACGGGGACCACGTCCAAGGCCACGTGACCAGCACTCTCACCACCCGGGGGGGGGAACTGAGTCCCAGTGAGCAGGTGACTTGTTTGGCCACACTGCGTGTAGCAACAGAGCCCAGGCCAGAAGGCAGCCCCCAGGCCCAGGCCCTGCAGGGGGCTCTGCGTCGGCCTGAACACGGGAGGTGTCTCACCTGAGCTCTTGGGCCACACACCGCCCACCCACAGGGAGGATGACCCAGGACAACCCTCTATCTTTGAGATGAGGAATCTCGGCACCCAGCTGATTTGGTGAGCTTGTCCTTGTCACACAATTGGTGTCGACTCTCAATCCAGTGCCCAGCTCTCCTGGTTGCCAACTGTCCCATATCACCAGGAAGTGAGAGGCTGACGTCCTCCCTGCCCTGCGTCTGCAGGGAGGTGGTCGGAGGTGACAGTCTCATGGTCCCTGCGAACTCTGGCAGAATGCCTCCAGCGGCCTTGTCATCCCTCTGCCAGTCTGCCAACTTGTCATGATCCTGTGGTGGCCACCGATGACCATGCGTGTGACAATGCACACTCAGCCCCAGGTGTCCTCACACCACCCCAGGTGACCTGGTCTGTTTCAGTGCTAGGAGTGGCCAAAGCCCTGCTTGGAAGGAGTGGTGAAGCCAGGCAGAGAAGCAGGTGTCACCTGACGAGCTGAGCACAGAAGGCGAGGGCCCACTGCCGCCAACTGACAGCCACCGTGCCTCGGCCCTTCCACCAGCCGAGACCCCTTCCTTGGCTAGCCCTTGGTGGTCCACAGAGCTCCAGATGGGCACCCAGGGGCAGGGCTGATGGGAGTGAGTCCTCAAGTTCATGTGTTGGAATCTCCAAATTCACAGGTTAATGGCATTGGGGGTGCCGCCCTGTGGGGGGATCAAGGTGGGAGGCGGGCATGGTGGCAGCAGTGGCTCAGTAAGCAGGGCAGAGAGACCAGAGCTGGCGCACTGGCTCTGTCCCTGCAGGGATGCCCTCCACCAACATGACAGCGGGGAGGCCTCGCCAGACGCCGGTGCCAACCTGTGGCCTCCCCACTCCCTCACCCTGAGCTCAGGGAACCTCGTCTGCGATACTAGTGGATGGCGGAGAGTAGACAGACAGCCACCCTACTTAGGTGGAGAGACAACCTCCACACGGTGCGCTGAAGTGCATCATGTGACAAGGCCAAGGCCGTCGTGGCCCCACCCCTGAACGTGGAGATGGAACCCTGTTTATGAGAACTCAGGCCCACACTGAGAGAAAACCCTGTCCCCGCTGGGAAAGGCCACGGAGCAAAGGCCACCTGCAGGAGTGCGTCACCGCACACCTGGAAGGTCCCTCTCTCCCTGGCCAGTCGGCTCTGACGCCAGCAGGAGCCCCTCCCCGCCGCCCGCTCCCCGCCGGCCTCTCAACCCCACGCAGCCCCAGTCTCGAGTCCTGGCCACCAGGTCCTCCTGAAGCCTGTCGTCCAGGAGCCCACATGGTCATGGCTATTTGCACAACTTTCAGGGACAGAACCACGTCTTAGGCCTGATCGTCCACGGGCCTCTCACGGACGGCCAGGGACTCGATGAGCCCCCCTCCTCGGCAGACGTCCGTCAGCAGATCTTCCGAGGACTCCACAGTGTGGACTCCTGTGCTCGGGGTTAGCAGGGGTCCTCCCTCAGGGCCATGGAATTCCCAATTCAGGAGTTTGAGACCAGGCCTCAAGGTCTTTCTTCTTTCTAAATTCCTCGATTTAAAAAGTGCTGCCTCAGAAACAGCAACGTGGCTCACCTCACGCTGCCAGCCCAGAGTCCTTTCCTTTGGGGAAAGGCCCCTCCTCACCCTGTCACCCTGCCCGGCCGTGCTGTCCTGATGTAGCAAGCCCTGTCCCTCCCCAGGCCATAGTTTCCAGGGCACACATGTGGCCCAGACAGGCCAACTGAAGCTCCTGTCAGGCTTGAACAGATCCCAAGTGGAGGCTGTCCAGGTAGGGCAGTCAGTAGCCATCTGACCGCCACCCTGAGCCCACTGCAGAACAAAGCCAAGCACGGAAGAGCCCAGATACGGCTGTACGTGGTGGGGGCAGGGCATACGAGGGCAGCAATGGCGTCACTACCCTGGAGCCCAGGACACGGCTGGACTTTTCTTAACATGGTGAGATGACTAACGGCAGCTGGTCAGAGGGCCAGGGCAAGTGTAGTGCTCTGTCCTCAGACACACTGCACACCTGAGGTGGCGGGACGAGTCGAGTCTTCCAGGGACCTTCTGGAAATCGTCCTTCAACAGGCCCCGCGCACCGAGGATGCCCACAGGAGAGCGTTCAAGGAATCAGCAAGGACATCCCTAGGTAAGGTTGAGGTGGCTCAACGGGGTGTCAGAAGAGCCTCTGCTTTCAAGTTGGACTTTGAGCATTCACAACAGGTCATTTCAGTGGAAGGCACCTGCCTTTTCCCCACGTCACCCCGGGTCATTGATTCTGTAACTGACGGCTTCCCCTGCTGGGAATTCACAACCAGAAAGTGGACACGGACAAGAGCAGAGTCAGAGGGGGAAGCAAGAGGACATGGCCAGGATGCGGGATCTGCACGGGGGACGCTGCCCAGCTGGATGCAGGAGGGTCTGTGTGCCCGGCCCTCCAGCTGTGGGCACGTCTAGTCACTGGGCCCTTTGGCCCCTGTATTCCAGAGCCTTTCTGCTGTAGAGCCAAGACTGTGCTAGGATTTGGGCACCGTGTGCACATGAGCACAGCCCTCCAGCCTTCCGTGAGCCTGCAACAGAGGGAGCAGAGGAGCCCCAAACCGCGCCAGGGGACACCCACACTGGAGGGCCATTTCCTTGAGGATGCTAACGCGCTCTCTGCTGAGTGGCAGGAGGCCAACACTGCATAAGGGGCACCACCCATCTGGAAGGAGGGGTGGGGCCTGGGGTATGCACTGTCTCCTCTCCCTGTCACTGTGACCAGCTCTCCTCTTAGGTCTCACTCCATGAGACGGGGGGGGGGGGGGGATGGAAGGAGGGATGGAAAGGTGGACGGAGGGAAGGAAGGAAAAGGTGCCCCTGGTACTGAGAAGAGTAGGCACCGCCACATGGTTTACCCTCCCGCTCACAAGTGAGGGTCAGATAGCACGAGGGCAGTGTGGGCCACCTGGCCAGCTCATCAGGGAGGAGAGCGGCGGTCACAGAGACCTCTAAAAGGAACCAGTGTGTTTCCTTGGCTTCCATGTGAGAAGGCTGGGCACTGTGGGTCTGTGCTCATTCTGCAGCACCCAAGCAGCTGCCCATCCTGTCCCAGTGTGGGTCCCCAGGATCACATGGTGTCTGGCCCCAGCATGGGCACTGCTACTAGAGGCCGACAGACACCCAGGACACAGCCTGCGCAGCAGGGCTGTGAAGACAGGTGATGCCCAACTCCATGAAGAAAATGCAGGGGACAGGAGCAAGGCCCACAGGGAAGGGGCCGTCCAGTGTCCGCAGGAGGGAGAAGGGGTCACTTGTCCCAAGAGCCACCACAAATCAGAGTCAGGCTGAAAACCAACCCAGCACCCCAGGTCCATGGGAAGGCCCTCTGCCTGCACTCCTGTGCAGGTCAAGGGTCAGCGGTGACATCAGTCTGACAAGAGCCAGGGAAGTGCTCACTCCACCATGTCCACTCCTGTCCAAGCGAGGACTGGCAGTCCACAGGCAGGGTCCATCCCACCACACCCCACTTTCTCAACCTCCATGGACCTGGAGCCCATGTGCTGGAAGGAGACAAGAGCAGGGCAGCAGACTGCAGAGGAACAACAGCGAGGAGAAGACCCAGAAGCCCACTCCAGGGGCGAAGAGCAGCCCAGGCACAGATCAACTCGACCTCGGGCAGAGGGTGCCTTTGGCAGAGGTCAGCGGGCCTCCCTGGACACATGCTCTCAGATCACTTGACACTCGAGTGCTGTGTAACTACCCACCCCAACTTCATGTTTAAAGCCTCCACCATTTGTTATTGTTCATGAGTGTACGTGTCGGTCAGCTCTGCTTCCTCAGCCTGACCTGTCCATGTGCCTGGGGTCCCATCTTGGGCCAGCCAGATCCAAGATGGCTCAAAGGACGTGGCTGTCTTTTAACATCTCTCGCCTCCCTCCAGCAGGCCAAACTAGGCAAGCTCTCATGGTGGTGGTAAGAGTGCAGAGGAACAGGCAGAAACATCACATGAAACACAAACGCAGGGTCTGTGACAGAATGAGTGTGCAGTCAGTGTTAGCGTGGTTACTATGCTCATGATTAAAAGACGATGGTGATGACGTGATGACGATGGTGATGGTGATGATATGATGAAGGTGATGATATGATGGTGATGATAGTAATGGCAGTGATGGTGGTGATAAGATAATGGTGAGGGTGGTAATGATGGATGGTGGAGATGATGACAATGATGGGATGGTGGTGGTGATGGTGGTGATAATGGTGGTGGTGGAGGGAGCTGATGGTGATGATAGTAATGGTGGTAATGGTGATGGTGGTGGTGGTGGTGATGGTGGTGGTGTTGGTGATGATGGTGATGATCATAATGATGATGGTGGTGGTGATGGTGGTGTTGGTAGTGATGGTGGTGATGATCATAATGATGATGGTGGTGGTGGTAGTTATGATGGTGATGATCATAATGATGATGGTGGTGGTGGTGGTGTTGGTAGGGATGGTGGTGGTGGTGGTGTTGGTAGGGATGGTGGTGGTGGTGGTGATGGTGGTGGTGGTAGTGATGGTGGTGATGATCATAATGATGATGGTGGTGGTGATGATCATAATGATGATGGTGGTGGTGATGATCATAATGATGATGGTGGTGGTGATGGTGGTGGTAGTGATGATGGTGATGATCATAATGATGATGGTGGTGGTGGTGATCATAATGATGATGGTGGTGGTGGTGATCATAATGATGATGGTGATGGTGGTGGTGGTAGTGATGGTGGTGATGATCATAATGATGATGGTGGTGGTGATGGTGGTGGTGGTAGTGATGGTGGTGATGATCATAATGATGATGGTGGTGGTGGTGATCATAATGATGATGGTGGTGGTGATGGTGGTGGTAGTAGTGATGGTGGTGGTGATGGTGGTGGTGGTAGTGATGATGGTGATGATCATAATGATGATGGTGGTGGTGATGGTGGTGGTGGTAGTGATGGTGGTGGTGATGGTGGTGGTGGTAGTGATGATGGTGATGATCATAATGATGATGGTGGTGGTGGTGGTGTTGGTAGGGATGGTGGTGGTGGCGGTGTTGGTAGGGATGGTGGTGGTGGTGGTGATGGTGGTGGTGGTAGTGATGGTGGTGATGATCATAATGATGATGGTGGTGGTGATGGTGGTGGTGGTAGTGATGGTGGTGATGATCATAATGATGATGGTGGTGGTGATGGTGGTGGTGGTAGTGATGGTGGTGATGATCATAATGATGATGGTGGTGGTGGTGATCATAATGATGATGGTGGTGGTGATGGTGGTGGTAGTAGTGATGGTGGTGGTGATGGTGGTGGTGGTAGTGATGATGGTGATGATCATAATGATGATGGTGGTGGTGATGGTGGTGGTGGTAGTGATGGTGGTGGTGATGGTGGTGGTGGTAGTGATTGTGGTGATGATCATAATGATGATGGTGGTGGTGATGGTGGTGGTGGTAGTGATGGTGGTGGTGATGGTGGTGGTGGTAGTGATGGTGGTGATGATCATAATGATGATGGTGGTGGTGATGATCACAGTGGTGGTGGTGATTATAATAATGATGGGGGTAGTTATGCTAATGATGGTGATAATCAGGTAGTTGTGACAGTGATAAGAATGATGGTATCATGGTTGTGGTGAGGGTAATCATGTTAGTGATGGTGATGGCGGTGGTGGTAGTGATGATGTTATCATGCTCTTCTTCCTACCCAAATTTCTGAACTCCTTTCCTCCATTTTTCTAAATTCTGTTTATGCTTGGTCAAGTTCTTAGAATGCTGACATTCTTTTCTAAAAAAGAATGTATATGAATACCTTTTTTTCTCAACAGGAATGAAATACCACTAATTAATAAGTATGGGATTAAAAATGCTCATAATTCCATCCAAGGAGAAAGACATTAAAAGTTAAATTGCCTCATCTGAGAAGAGCAGCTCACCCATCAGTCCTCAATTAAAGATGTGGGACTTGAAAGATAGGAAATGACAGGCTTTTAGATCTTGAACATGGTGAATTTTTATTAGTGGTGATCATATACAGATTTAAAGCATATAAAATGGAAAATACAAATCGGATCAGTCATGATCACAAACAATAGGAGAAAGTGCATGAGAATCTTACACAGCCGCCTTAGTTTAACGTGAGGCGTCTCAGCGCACACTCGACAAATACGAAACACTTGGGAGAAGTTCTCATTTCTGACAGCCTTCTACTGGGCCTGGATTGTTTCCATGGAATGTCTGAAGGCGGTAACTGGCATTTTACCTTATTACTTCCCTACGGTAACAAAGTTTATGCTGGAAAAGTGGTTTCAGAAAGGAAAATTACATGCTGTCGGTGAGAATCAGTCAGCCATACCTCCCTGATTAGAACGAGGCGCTGGCCCAGCGACTAGTAGTGACTGCAAGAGCATCTCAACCTTCCAGGAGGGTCCCCCCTGGCTCAGGAGAGCAGGGAAGTTTGGCATGCCCTCAACCCTGGGGGAGTCAGCAAACTTGTTCTGGGTACAAATGCAGGAGCCAGCTCTTCACCAGCTATGGAGGGCCAGGAGGAGCAGTGCCCAGCTCCGGCCCCAGCAGCTCCGGGTCCAGGGGAAAGCAGGCTGGTGGTCGCGCAGCCCTGCGGTGGGCACAGTGTGGTGCAGGGTGTGCCGTAGGCGTGTGTGGGTGTCTTCCCCTGCTCTGTATTGCCAGCCCCTAAAGTCAGGGGTCCTGCCTGACTTCTTTCTGTCACCGAGTGTCCAGCACATTCTCAGCACAAAACAGAAAGGCTCACGGTTTTGTGTTTCAAACCCAGAAGAAAATGCCTAAATTAATTACCTGGCAAACCCACTGCCCAATAGAGAGTACTGCTCCTCACTATCCTCCCAGATCGCCTCCTAAGAGAGTAAAATAGGTGTTTCCAGGTGTGGGGGGACACAGCACCTAGAGTGCTGCCGACTGCGCAGGCTAGGGTCCCAGCCAGAGCAAGGAGCACAGGGGCCCTTCATCAAAGCCACAGCTTACAGCCCTGTGGACAGTCAAAGGGAGCCCAGCAGGGGGTGGGGCACCCAGGGCTGGACAGTGGTCCCTGCCCCTGGAGCAGCAGTCAGTGGAGAAGGCTGGAGGGCACGACAGGCCTCTGACCTCCTTCAGCACCCCTGAGCCAGAGGCAAGGGCTGCCTGAGGCCAAGGCTATGAGGAGGCCAAGCTGTGCCTGTTCATTAAGGAGTCTCCGCCAGGCGACGGACACCGGGCCACCGCACGGGTAGGAGCGTCTGGGAGACGACGGCTCGGCCAGGAGCGGGGCTCAGCCATGGAGGAAGGGCCACAGGCTACATCACAAGCAGGTGCTCTCCCTGGGCTCATTTTTTTGTCACTTGTGCCAGTGATGAAGCACAGGGACCCGCAGCAGGCACTACCCACCACCCGCCCCAGGACCACAGATGGCGGGCAGCCCACGTTGATCTCCCTTCCTGCTGGGGCTGCAGGTTCGGGGAGCTCCCTGGTGGTGGGTGTAGGTGATTCTCAGAGGGAGAGGACAGCACGGGGCAGGACCGTCCTCTGACCAGGCAGCTCCAGGGGCTCGACAGTGATTTGCTGGAATATGGAAATGGACAAAGAGATGGACGGGCAGCTGAGGGCATCAGGAGACCCTTGGCAATGGTCGATTCTTTCCTCCACCAGGTGGGGGCCTTGTTTTCATGAGGAAAGTGAACAATGCACTAGAAATGCCCAGGAGGAGGGGGAGGCTCAGAGGTTCGGGAACTGGGGACCTGGGGGAGGCGTGGCCCAGGGATTGGGGTCAGATGGACTTAAGTAGGGAGGCCCTCTGTGAGCCGGCTTTTGTCTTCTCCTGAGGGGCAGCTCCAGAGAGCCTCCCTCAGCATGGTTGCCTCTGCCCTGGTGGCTTCCCCTGGGCCACATCGTGTCTGCAAAGGGTTGGCCACATGGAACCCCAGGGAAGGGGACAAGGAGACGAAGAATGGCTAAAAGGCATCCGAGGTGCCCGTGAGGGTGACCCTGGTAACACAGGGAAGGAAAAGGTAACCGGTTCAGAGGAACGCACCTTTTTCAAGATGTTTATTTTAACCCAAACGCTCATGTTAGTTACCCACAGCACCATCGGCCCCCAAGACCAACAGGCCACTGGTCACTGCAGGGATGATTTTTCCTGAGGACACTAAAAGCAATTTTAAAAGTAATAAACTATTTAAAGGGGAATTGTTAGGTCAGGAATTAGGACTTTCAAAACTGTATCTCTGTTTCTTCATTCTACCTTAAAGTACTGACGCCTACAGAAGCCACTGTTCCTCTGCATTTCTGTTCAGGAATTTTTCCATTTCTGCTACTGTGGTCAGGAAACTCAATCCTAGAAAAGGGCCTAGAAGAGGGCTCTGGCCAGGTTCTCTCCCATGTGGACTCCCTTTGGCCAGCATGAGAGCCACAGGTCAGCTTGAGGACTGCCATTAGGAGGCCCCCCTGGCCAGTGCTGACCTGACCCAATGAGGTGTGCTGGACCCTCAGGCTTTCCTGCCCCTGAGTCCAGAGGAAACACAAGAGCTCAGTGCCACAGGAGCTCTGCACGTAAGTGGCAGAAACCGACTTTAGCTTAAGCAAACGAGGAGGAACCCATTGGTCTCTACAACCAAACTGCCAAGAAGGTAGAAAGCCTGACCCAAACCTGACCACCGACAGAGGCCAGGGTCAAGCTCAGACAGGAGACCTTGGTCAAGTTAGCTGACTTCTCTGTGGATAGACCCCAAATAGCAACCTCTCTGTTGGGGGAATCAAACAAAAAAATGCAGAGCTAACCTATAAATGTAAAGTGTGGGACAACACAGAGCATACTTTACATCACCTATGCATTATGATCGGTTATTCATAAACCTAAATCCTTAGCAAGGGGCACAGAGTACCTCAAACGGACATTGTGAGGAGGGACTCGGAGTCAGCAGGCGCCCACCGAGACCTGCCAGGCAGCACTCCTGAGCCTCCGTGTCCCCCTGGGTGAAGCAGGGCCCCTGGAGTCCTGGGGGGGGCAGGGAGCAGCACTGCTGGCTGATTTGTCTCCCAGAAGCACTCTAGGCTGGGTCTCGGGTTCAATTATGCGGCTGAGCAAATATCTTCAGTCCACCGCTCTCCTGCAGAAAGTGGCTGGCGTGAGGCGATACACTGATTACCACCCGGGGTGGGCACTCCTGTGGGCCTCGCCTTCCCCTGGACAGCCCACTCAAACCCTCTGCAGCACGAAGAGCGCCGGCTGCACAGGAGGGACGGGTCTGTCCTGGCTCAGGATCCCCAGGCATCTTCCAGGATGGCGGGACCAAATGGAGGGACCAGGATGGGATCCCTGCAGAATCTGCACCCCTGCAGTCAGTGAGGAGTGCAGGGAGCGGTGTCCTTGGGCGTCCACCTCCGCACCTGGAAGGCTAGACCAAGCCCAGCCCCTTCCCCACTGTTGAGAGCCATAGCCAAAGGGGCCCCAGCAAACTTCCAGCTGCCAGCAAACTTCCAGCTGCCAGCTGATGATTGGCTCACAGCGGCCCCAGCAACATCTAGCTGATTGGCTCCTCCACGGAGCTGCTCATTAGGGGACTTATTTGGCTCCGCCCACACGACCCAGCCAATCAGCCTCAAGAGCAGGAGGATTGTGGGAGGTGGTGAAGTTTGTGTGGGGGTGAGAGGCTTGGGGAAGCCGGTGGTGGCAGTTGGGCTCTGGGGGTTTTTTCCTGAGGAGCTGTTTTGTTTGGCATTTGTAGTTCTAAAAATAAAGTTAGTTTCTTTTGACAAGTGGCTCCTGAATTGTGCCCAGCCAGACTGCGGCACCCCACGGCTTCTCCGGCTTGCCCCAGGACTTCTTCAGAGGCTGTGTCCTCTCCCGAAGGTCCACACAACACCCAAAGTCCAGGGCAGCCAGGTGCAGGCACCTGCATTCTGCAGCCCCGGGCTGGCCTGCCAGGCACACAGGGTGGGGGCCAAGCCCAGGCAGAACCTGCCTGCTCTGGGTGCCGAGGAGAGACCCTGCTGTCAGACACTGGCTTCCAGTCCCAGGCCCCGGCTCCTCCCAACCTGACCCCTTGGCAGAGTCCACGAGAACTCGTGTCATGTTCCAACATGATGTGCTCTCCCGAGTCCCCAAAGTCAGCATGCCTCCAAAGTCCCCATGATGACAGGCTGAGAAGGCCACCTGGTCAGGCTGGGCCAGGGGCTTGCATGGTCAGGCCCAGCCAGATCTATGTCCAGCAAACAGGATGAGAGCTAGGGAGGAAGGCAAGAGCCAGACCAGCCCAGAATCCCAAATGGTCCAGCAGCACCAGCCAACAGGGAGGTACAGTCGGAAGGGCCCCCTGAGCCCCTGGGAGATGGCAGGCATGGGGCAGCTAGCCTCCACGCAGGTGCCATTTGACTCCTGTTACCCCAGGTGCCCCTCAGTGCCCTCAGGGAAACAGGGTCCCAGTTGGCAAGGGGCACAAGCCAGGCTTGAGCTCATGCCACATCCGAGCCCGGTTCTCGAGAACCCCCACCAAAGGCTCTCCATGGGGCCCCAGCCTGTGACTCCAGCCCATATGCCAGGGCAGCTGCCTCTTTACTGGGAATTCTCGAAACTTTGCCAAGAACCTGTGGGCACCTAGAGCAGACAGACGTGGCAGCGGGCAACACCACCCTCTGCATCAGGAGCAGACGGGCTCTCCCAGCTAAGAGCTCCCCCCACCCTGGGTGCCCTCAGTGTCGCACAGCCGAGTGGAGGCAGTGTGGCCCTGGGCACTCGGGGAGAGGCAGGCCCCTCCCACATCACAGATGGGGCTGTGGGAGAGACCTGGCCTGGGCCCTCAGTTCTGTTCCAGCCATGCTCAGGACACCCTGGGGTCTAGACAGCTGTACTGGGGTACACATCACTACCTAGAAAACCCTAGGGGAGTTGTTCATCAAGCCCTTTATGATAAGAAATTAATTATTATTTCAATTATTCCAGACAATGAATGTATGTAGCTCCAAATAAATTATTGTCCCATTTTTTGGAATGGATGGAAGGATAGAGGGTTTGCTCAGGATCGTGGCTGCTTAATGTTAGAAGCAGAAACACCAAAGACTCTCCCAGAACTCAAGGTGCCCTCCATGTGCTCACTTTGGGCCTGTACTCAGTCACAGCTGGCCAACAGGCTGCGTCACTGCCCACGCCATGCCCAGGACTCCCCTGCCCCAGGCCCTCTGGACAGCTGGACAGACACCTTCCATCACCACCACCTAGGACTGGTCACCATCCACATCTGCAAACATCTCCACCTCCACCAAGCGAGGCCACAGTGGACTCCAGTGGCCACTCAAGTGGAGACTTTGCACCCTTGATGAGTCCTCAGGGTCAGTCTGTATCCTGCAGGACATCTTACACTTGACAGCTGCTCCCTACATGGGAGGAGAGGGATCCAGGCATCCAGGCAGGCTGGGGTGTGCTCAGCACAGGTGAGGACATCTGAACCGCCCACACAGCACCCCAGCGGGAGCCTGAGACGATCAAGAAGAGCCAGCTATCTCACATTCCCAGAATGGGCTGAAAGCACATGAGTGATAAGGCTGGGGTGTCGCTCCGTGTGAGATCTCGTTTCCCATGTTCCCTGGAGAGCAAAACCCAATGGGAATGAGGTCTTGAGGACATAAGACACATGGTTCCATTTTGCTTGCTCCTTTTTTTTCTTTTTCTTTTTTCTTTCTTTTTTTTTTTTTTTTTTTTTTTTTTTTTTTTTTTTTTTTGCAGTGCTTTGGGGTGGGGGTGGCAAATGTGTCCATGAGTAAATGTGTATCAAGAGGACGAGACCCCAGCCAGAGATGGCCCAGTGCTGCGCCGGGCAGGGGCAGGGGCTCACTGCAGTTCTTGGTCAGGGAGAGGCGCCTGCCTTCTGCAGTCCTGCGTGCTGCCGGGCGTGGAACCTTGCAGAGAAGCGTGTTGACCTTGTGTGTGACCCCGGGCGGCAGAGTTCGCTGTTCCTTCTGTTTACCTTTTAGCTTGAGGATCTGGGTGGGAAGGGGCGCCACCAGAAGCCTGGGGCTCCCAGTCCCAGCATTCCCTGGGCTTGGCCAGAGTCCCCACGTCTCTGTGGCCAAGGCCCATGGTCGTCCTCAACGGGCCCTCGGCCTGGACTGTTAGCAGGGACAGCCTGTGTCCCCAGACCTCCAGGGGGGCCCTCAGCTCCACAAGGGAAGTTAACGCAATGCCACCTGGCGGCATGACCCCGCGTGGGTCACAGACTTCGCAGTCCCCTGGACAGCCCCCATCGGCAGCCCAGAAAGCCAAAGCTCAGCCTCCTGATGTCCAGACACCTTCCTCCCATTTCTCCAAAAGGGCCTTAGTGCTGAGAAACTACGCTGAGAAAGAGCAGGAGCATGAGACTCACAACTGCACAGTCTGCGGGCAGCAGACCAGGCTCCCCCCTGCCCAGCCACACTGGGCCCTGGACAACTGGCCCCACTTCTCTGTACCCAGTTTCCCGTCGCTTGCCCTTGGGTGCTGCTGAGGAGGCAGCACTGCCCGCCCAGTGACCACCCAGGGCCTCTGCCCTGTCCTCAGCAGCCCGGTGTCCTGCCCACACCTGGCCTGGTTTGCCCCGTTTGTCCAGGACCCCGGCTTCAGCAGCTGCCCATCTGGACAAGTTTCTGTCCAGTCCTAATGTGGAGGGGAACCGTTGAGCCCCACCAGGGTCTCCCCCATCAAGGAGCCGAGTGGGTGGGACAGGGTCCCCCTGGGGAAGTGCATTCCAGCCACCCTTGGTAAAGAGCCCTGTAGGGAGTCTACAGCGCCTGTCTGGGGCAGAACCTCCTCCCTGACCACGTCTCCTGAGCAGGACAGCCCTAAGGGGGCCGCTGAGGCCGGGCAGAGGACCGCCAGCTTTTCATTCAGTGTCGGCCAAACCAACCCCCTGCTGAGGGGACACTGCCCCATACACAGACCAGCCTGTGGGACAGGCCAAAGGACCCCGTCTTCTCAGTGTCGATGGCCACAGCTGCACACTCACGGCTCCCCTTGAACTAGGACACGCCGGGGCCTGCCTGAGGAGGTCCTGGGACACTCCGGGGCCTGCCTGAGGTCCTAGAACACGCTGGGGTCTGCCTGAAGAGGTCCTAGGACATGCTGGGGCCTGCCTGAGGAGGTCCCGGGACACGCTGGGGTCGGCCTGAGGAGGTCCCGGGACACGCTGGGGCCTGCCTGAGGTCCTAGGACACGCCGGGGCCTGCCTGAGGAGGTCCCGGGACACGCCGGGGCCTGCCTGAGGAGGTCCCGGGACACGCCGGGGCCTGCCTGAGGTCCTAGGACACGCTGGGGCCTGCCTGAGGAGGTCCCGGGACACGCTGGGGCTGGCCTGAGGTCCGCAATAAACACCTCTTTGCTGTTTACACCCATCTTGGTCTCTGGTGGTCTTTTGGGGGTCCCGGATTCGAGCATAACACCAGGACACATGTCTGCTGCAGGCAGGAGGTGGCCTGGCTGGGCACTCCAGCACTGAAGCTCACCTGGGGGTGAGTGGCAGGGTGTGTGGCCCCTGGCTGCCGTCTGTGTGTCCTGCCCCTGTGGACATGCTCCCTCTACAGGCCTTGCCTTCTCAGCACCCTCTCTGCAGTGACTGGGGACTCCCACATCCACGCGTCCCCTGCTGAGAACCTCACACTGCTCCACAGGCCTCAGTCTCTCCCCGAGCTCCCCTCTTGTTTGGAAGTTCCTCAAAGGCAGGCCTAATCCCACTCGGCTGGGGCCCAGCTCCTGCAGCCACCATGCACAGGAGGACCCTCGGCCTCTGCTTGCAGAAAGGGCAAACAGGCAGGTGGCGTTTGGGTGTGTGTTCCTCGGAGCCCTTTGCCCCGCTGTCACCCAAGCCTGTCAGTGGGCCTCCCTTCATACATCACCCTAGGGTCAGCAACCCTCTGCTGTAAATGTGCAGTTCAGCCCTCAGGTCAGCTGCCCATCTTGCCCAGCCCCAGGAACAGCAGTGTAAGAGCAGCTCCTGGGTAGGGTCTGCAGACCGGCCGCAGTGCCAGGCTCAGGCAGCAGGTTATTCCATGAGTCAGACCACTGATCTGGGGCCAGACCAGCCAGTCTCAGGTCCCAGGCCCAGCCCTCCCAGCTGTGTGACTTGGTAGGCTTCACTGACCCCCTGGATCTCTGCTGGGACAGTGGCCAGGACTCCCTATGTGCAAATCCCCTCCCTGGTTTTATAAGTGAGGAAACCAAGGCAGAACTTGGCAAACAAAAACAGCATTCCAACTCATGCATCGTTAAATTTTTTTTAAAGTATTTTTTTTCAGTTGTAGTTGAATGCAATACCTTTATTTTATTTATTTATTTTTATGCGGTGGGTGCTGAGGATCAAACCCAGCACCTTGCAAATGCTAGAGGAGCGCTCTGTGGAGCCCCAGCCCCAGCCCCCATCATTAAAATGTAAATAAACGATCTCATGTCCACCTGAGAAGAGCAGCTGGATCTCTCTAAAAACTGGAACAAGACAGGATGCCCTCTTTCACCACTTCCATTCAACACTAGTCCTGACACTCTAGCCAGAGCAATTAGACAAAAGGAACTAAAGGGATGTGAATAGGAAAAGAGGAACTCAAACTCTCCCTATGTGCCAACAACATGATTCTATATTTAGAAGACCCAAAAACTCCACCGGAAAACTTCTAGAACTCATAAATGAATTGAGCAAAGCAGCAGGATATAAAATCAATACCCATAAACTAATTGCATTCCTATACATGAATCAACTGAAAGAGAAATTAGGAAAAGTATCCCATTCGTAATCACTTCAAAGAAGATAAAATACTTGGGAATCAACTTAATGAAAGGGGAGAAAGGCCTCTACAGTGCAACTACAGAACATAAAGAAAGAAACTGAAGAGGACCTCAGAAGATGGAAAGCTCTCCCTTGTTCTTGGAGAGGCAGAATTCATATTGTCAAAATGGCCACAGTACCAACTGATATACAGATTAACACAATTCCTATTAGAATTCCAATGACCTTCTTCTTAGGAACAGAAAAAGCAGTCATGAAATAGCTAAAGGAATCCTTAGCAGGAGGAGTGAAGCAGGTGGCATCACTATACCAGACCTTAACGTATACCACAGAGCAACAGTCACAAAAATGACGTGGTGATGGCACCAAAACAGACATGTAGACCAGTGGTGCAGAACAGAGGACACAGAGGCAAACCCACATGAGTACAGTTAGCTCATACTAGACTAAGGCACCAGAAACATTCACTGGTAAAAAGAGAGGCTGTCCAACAAAGGGGGCCGGGAAAACTGGAAACCCCTATGTAGCAAAATGAAATTAAACCCCTCTCTTTCACCCTGCACAAAGCTCAACTCAAAGTAGATGCAGGAACTAAGGATTAGATCGAGACCCTGCACCTACTAGAAGGAAAAGTAGGCCCAAATCTCCTGCATGTCCACTTAGGAACTGACTTCCTTAACAAAACCCCAAAAGCATAAGAAGTAAAATCAAGGATCAGTAATGGGGTGGCATCAGATGAAGAAGCTTCTTTACAGAAAAGGGAACCATCAAGAACATGAGGGGAAAGCCTGCAGAATGGGGGAACATTTTTGCCACCTGCACCTCAGAGAGATCATTAATCTCCAGAACATGCAAAGAACTCAAAAAACTTAACACCAAAAAAAAAACCCCAATCAATAAATGGGCAAAGGAACTGAACAGACACCTCACAGAAGAAGAAATATGAATGGTCAGGAAGTATATGAAAAAAATGTTCAATTTCTCTAGCAATTAGAGAAATGCAAATTAAAACTACACTGAGATTTCATCTCTAATCAAAATGGCAATTATCAAGAATACAAGTAACAATAAGTGTGTGAGTGTGAGGGGGGAGAGGTACACTCATACACTGCTGGTGGGAGAGCAAACTGGTGCAGCCATTCTGGAAAGCAGTATGGAGATTCCTCAGAACACTTGGAATACAACCACCATTTGACCCAGCTATCCCACTCCTGGGCATACATCCAAAGGATTAAAAATCACTGTACTTGGGCTGGGGATGTGGCTCAAATGGTAGCGCGCTCGCCTGGCATGCATGAGGCACTGGGTTCGATCCTCAGCACCACATAAAAATAAATAAGTGAAATAAAGGTATTGTGTTCAACTACAACTAAAAAATGAATTTAAAAAATTTTAAAAATCAATGTACTTTTGAGACATGGCCATATCAATCTTTATAGCAGCTTAATTCACAACAGATAAGTACGGAACCAACCTAAGTGCCCTTCAACAGATGAGTGGATAAAGAAAATGTGGTGATCAATGGAATATCACTCAGCCATAAAGAAGAATTAAATGATGGCATTTGCAGTAAACGAATGGAACTGGAGACTATCCTGACAAGTGAAATAAGGACCAAACGTTCTCTCTGATATGCAGATGCTAACTTAAATGAGGGAGAGGGACGAATAGAAGGTCACTGGATTAGACAAAGGGAATAAAGGGAGGGAGGGGGAATGGGAGTGGGAGAGACAGTAGAATGAAGCTGGCGTAACTTTCCTACGTTCTTACGTCAACACGCGACCAGTGGAACTCCTCGCCACGTACAACCACAAGAAGGGGACGTTTTACTCCATGTGTGTATGACATGTCAAAATACATTCTTCTACTGTCATGTATAACCAAAGAGAAGGATTTTCGAAAAGTTACACACACACATTAAAAAGAAGAAGAAAGAAAGAACTAGACGACAGCCGGGATCAGGCAGGGTCAGGGCTCCCACCCTGACCCTTGGCTGAGAGAGAATGGACAGGTGGACAGGTGAAGTGGGTCATCTGCGATCCAGGCAGGTGGCTGACTCCGTCGGCCATGCCTTTCTGGGAAGCGAATTTCTAGAAGGCGCAGGCTGCTCGGTCCTGAACAGAGGTGGTGGCCTCACGCTGCAGTGGCTCCGGGTCCCCCCAGGGCCGTTCAAGCTCCTGCTCCCTTCCATAGAGGAACATAATCAGGAGTTGTCCCTCATTTTAGCAGATTACCCCAAAGTCACAGATAATTGGCAAATCAAGTACTATGCAAATCAAGTGCTAATTCCAAGCAATTAAAACTGAGACACACTAAACTGCAGCAAATTTCAAATTTTATTTTTTATATAGTGCAAAATAGCAAAAACCACATGTGGAGCAGACGGGAGGCCAAGGCCCTCCTCGTGCCACAGGAAAGAGGCTCAGCCTCTTGGTGGCCACGCCCTGCCCGGCTCCACCTGGCACCAGGGCACTGGGTTGCCCTTCCCCACCCTCTGCCTGAGGCAAGGCCAAGAGAAGGTGAAGCAGAGGAGGAGCTGACCGTCAGCTCCAGGCCCACACTCCTCTGGACGCACACCAAGACTGAAAGCACCCTGTTCAAAGCAGTGACCCGTCCCTTACAGGCAAGAAGCAAATGAAGTGGAGAAAGGGGTCTCGCAATCCCCGTCTCAAGACCACCTGCCAATGAGCTACACCAGGATCGGGGACCCTGGAGGGCCCTGTAGTGACCTGCCAGCCAGACTGGCCCTTTGTGGGGCTCTATGCCTGCCAGAGAGACAGATCCAGAGACGGAGCAAATCTGGACAGTGGCCAAGACCACACCCAGGGCGCCTCCGCAGACCCCAAGTCCCAGGGCCCCGCAGCAGCCAGGAGCAGCTGCAGGAGGAGGGGAGCTGCAGGGCCCGGAGAGCTCAAGGCAGCTGTTCCCTCCTGGGCTTCCACTTAACTCCACGGCTTTTTATAGTCCCTTTAACTGCAGGAGGCGCCAGCCACCAAGGTCAGACACACACACACACACACACACACACACACACACACAGCTTCCTGGAGGACAAAGAGGCTCCAATGTCGTTCTCGACACGGGGATGGAAAGACAGATGCCCTCGGTGACAGGATGTGAGCCATTGGAGCCTGAGACCCGGGTGGTACGAGAGGCCATCAGCACAGAATAAATCTGAGCATGCCGCAAGGTGGTCACTTTGGATGAAGGCCACTTCACAGGGCCAGCAGGAACAAAGCCTGACTCCCAGAGCCCACGGAGGGAACACCAAGAGAGGACTTACGGAGCAGAAGAGCCTGCGTGGGTGCCCTCACCAGCTGCAGGTCAGGCTGCCCCGGGCCCCTGAGACCTTCTCTGCCGTCTCCACCTCCCATCCTCCCTCCCCAGCTCAGGGGCGGCTCCTCCTGCACCAGCAGACCGGCTCTCTGAGCTCCTCAAAGAGACCCACTTACCAGCCCCAGACCCTGCGCAGGGGCAGCCCGGGTTGTCTCTCAGCCCAGTGCTCTCCTGCCCTGCTCTCTGCTCAGCTCTGATTCATGCCTTCCTTCCTTAAAAGCACAGGAGAGAGGTGTGAGTGTGGGGCGCACACTGCCCTCCCACGGGGCCAGGAGCCAGCCTGCCCATCACAGGCCCTCTGCAGAGCACGGCTCTCCCTCAAGACCCCCTGGGCGTGGCAGAGCCGTGCTGGCCTCCCGTGCAGGCCTCACTTTCCCTGTGAACAGCGGAAGGAGGCACGGCCTCTGCCCTCAGCCCCCGTCTGTGGAGTCCACACCTCCAGGCCCATGTCCAGAGCTGGGAGCACAGCAAAAGAGCCGGGCCTGGCCTGGCACAGTGCCACACCTGCTGACCCGCCAATCTCCTGTCCCTGAGGGCTCCCCACGTCCAGCCTAAGGGCTGCAGAGCAACACCCCCTTCACCCAGGCGCAGAGCCCTGGGCCCGGCACGGGTGAAGACGGGAGGTGAGGGAACGGCCTCCCCAGAGGGGCTGGCGAACGGGCCCTTCAGGACCCCCCTGCGGCAGAGGTGTTTCTAAAGAACCTGCTGCAGAACACCGAGGTGAGGGTGTAGACATGCCTCCTGCTCTCACCAGTACTCAAGACAAAAACTGACAGACACGTGTCTTTAACAACAGAAGCAGGTCTCAGGAAGACCTGTGCTCATCAGCTGGACCAGGGGGACGCCAGGGCGTGACAGGACGGGCCCTGGTCCTCACCCAAGAGCAGAGGAGGAGCGCTGCGCTGGAGGGCCCGGAGAGGGCACCGGGCAGAAGGCAGGAGCAGCAGAGGGAGGCTGCAGCCTGGGGCTTGGAGGACAGGCCTGGGCAGACCGGAAAGAGTCCATTGGAGTTGACCATAATCTGTCCAGGAAGGAAACACAGCCACAGGAAGCTTCTCTCCTCCTCTTTTTTTTTAACTTTTATATTTTGAAGGCATCGTGGATTCGGAGTGTTGAAGAAAATGTAGAGTGGTCCCAGCACCACTGCCCAGTTCTCCCCAAAGGAGCTCCCGGGTGGCTGTAGTACAATGTCACAAGCAGGACACAGCAGGAGTGGAGCTTCACACACGTGTGTGCACACGTGCAGTTCTGCACACGCCTCGCACATGTAGCTCTGTGTGCACAGCCAGGCAGAACTCGGAACAGTCTCGTCAGCACAGGTCCTCAGCAAAGATCTTAGGGCCCCGTCCCCAGCCCTGGCAGGCATGGCCTGGTCACGCGGCTCCTCAAGGTCCAGCAAGCCACAGCTGGCTCCTCTTCACCCCTGAGCAGTGCTCCCTGGCGCGGCCGGCCTCATGGCTCCCCACGCTGGCTGAGGGACCGGGGCTTCCCAGTTCTGCTCTATCACACAGAAAGTGCTCTGAACCCCAAGGTCAGACTTGGGTCGGAACAAAAGTGTCCGTTTCCCTGGGACAGTTCCTGGCGAGTGCCCTTCCTGGGCCCCACAGTTGTGGCACGTTAGCTTTAACATCCCACGCAACTCCAGAGTGGCTACGGCATGTGCTTCCCAACCAGCAGCCACGCGGCCCCAGTCCTCATCGGTGGCCATCATCACACCCTGGTGAGTGACACCGAGATGGCCCCTGCATTCCCCTCAGGACCAGGGTGAGGGCTGCCTGTGAGCCCGCCGCCCCGTCGGCCCTGCGTGAGATGCTGTTGGTGCCTTTGCTGGATTTCTAAGTGGTTGGTGCCTCCCCATCGTCACGTTTTCTAGACAAGCCCCATTTCACTGTGGTTTTCGGAGGTTCCCCACCTGCTCCTTGTTTGCCTGCTTTCAACAGAGCGGAAGTTTTCATGTTGATGAGGTCCAATTACGTCCATGTTTTTTCCTTTTTGTTTTGCACTTTTGGTGTCAAGACTGAGAACTCTTCACTGAGCCTTGGGTCCTGAAATTTTCTGTTTTCCAGAAAGTTTATAGTTTTACATTATACATTTAAGGCTTTGATCCATTTTGAATTAATTTTGTATAATGCATGAGTTTGGGGACAGGCTTATTCTTAAACACGTGGATGTCTATTCTCAATACCATTTGCTGAAAGACGATTTTCCTGCACTGAATGGCTTCTGTCCTTTTGTCAAAAATCGGTTGCCACAAAAGATGGCAGAGAAGGGGCAGCTGAGCACCCAGCTGTCACAAGCAGGACACAGCAGGAGTGGAGCTTCACACACGTGTGTGCACACGTGCAGTTCTGCAGACGCCTCGCACAAGTAGCTCTGTGTGCACAGCCAGGCAGAACTCGGAACAGTCCCGTCAGCACAGGACCAGAACACGTAGCAGGACAGTCTTTCTTCTTGGAATTCCAGAGCCTCATCAAAAACTTACACAAACCTGGAGAAACACCCTCACTAACGAATAAAGAAGCTGTTGCATGTGGATGGGGAGCTTTGTGATGCTTTACTCAGCAGCCCAGTGGCAGCCCTGGGCATGGCAGCCACGTCCCAGGTGCAGGTGATGGTTCCAGATCCTCGCCGGGACCTTGCGCTCCAGGAACTGTGGTTGCATTCCACCCTCCACGAGGCTCTCCAAAGGTCGGTCACAGGACTTGCCTTTGCTTCAACACCTGGAGCTTTCCCAGGGCTGAACCAGTTTCCTGGGTGGTGTTTTTCTAAAATATTTAAAGGCAAATGTACAAGTGACATCGATGTTGAGCAAAGGAAAAGAGTCAGGGGATGCCACAGAGGAACAGACAGCATGAGAAGGAAGAGGCTGGGGAGGAGGCCCAGAGGTCCAGGGGGAGGACTTTGAAAATCCCCCAACACACACACATGCTCCTAGAAACACAGGAGGCCCTCAGCGTCCTCCTCGGCCTGAGGAGCTGAGAGCTAAGATGGAGCTATTAACAGGGCACTTCCCACAGCCACCTGCACAGCCAGGAGGGCTCGTGTGGTCTGGCTGGCGGTTGGCTGGTTTGCCGAATCACCCGGAGACCACTGAGGGAGTCAGGTGCAGTCCTAGGAAGCACCTACAACAGACAACACTGTTTCTACAGTTTAGAAAAGTCGCCGACTCAAAAAGCAACTCCCACCCCTGGGCAGGGGGAGAAGTGTGACTGCTGGAGGTGCCACATCATAATGTACCAAACACCCAGCTCTTGACCAAAAAATGAACTAGTCTTTGCTTTCAAAGTAACAAGAAAACATAGCCCATTCACAGGAAAGTAAATTGATTTTAAAATGTTCCTGTAAGACATTGCAATTAGTAGCTAAAGACCATCTAGGATGAACTGAAAGAGCTACAGAAAACCTCGGACAGAGAGTTAGAGGAAGTGAGGAAAGTATCTCTCATTAAATAAAGGGTGACAGTAAAGAGATACAAATCACACAAGGAACCTAGTGGAAATCATAAAGGCTCTAAGTACTACAAGTGAGGCGTACGTATGGACAGACAGAGGGAGAATCAGCAAACTTGAAGACAGGTTAATTAGTGTGGTCCAGATGGGGAGCAGGGAAAAAAGATGAGAAAAAAAATGAGCGGAATCTAAGACATTTACATCCAGCCCCCAACGCACACACAGCGGGAGTCCAGAGGGAGGGATCCAGACAGCGGAGAAGAGAGGACATTTGAACACCCCAAGTTGGTCAACAAGCTGCCCCCAGGTCAAGTAACAGGAACCTCCCTGAACCCCTGGAGAGGGAGGGAGCCCCCTCAGGCGCAGGGACCTTCGGAAGGGTGGAGTGACAGAATCCAGAGCACAGGGAAGTGACAGACAGAGCTGAGAGGAAAAGTGCCACCACACATCCTCACCAGCAGGACTCTCCTGCTTAAACACTGCGGCAGAGCCCAGGGAGGGAGACGGCACGGCACATCTGCCCAGCGGGAAGGGCTAAAGGGGCTTCTGAGGCTAGACGCAGGGTGCTGGACAGAACTGGACAGAAGCTGCAGGCACCAGGAGGCCGGACCCTGGTGAGGGGGAAAGGTGCAGTGTGACCGTCGTGGCTGGTGACTCCTTGTTCTCCCACCTGCTTCCAAACAGACCAACCAACAACAACCGCATATCCACGTGACGGGCACACAGGGTCGACACAGCCACAGCAGGTGGGCAGCTGACCGTACAGGGCAGCCCGGTGGGCTAGGCTGGCGCTCCTTAACACAGATTATTATGAATTTAGATTATAATTCTAACCCTCAAAGTAACAGCTGAAAATAACAATGTATTCCTATGGAAAAGGACCCATGGAGAAAATCCAAACAGTATACCATAAACAAACCCATTAAATACCACCAAAGGAGGCACCAGTGGGAAAATAATCCAGGATAGATATATAGAGAGAGAGAAATGGCAAAATGACCAGAAGTTCTTATTTATCAATAATTATATTAAGTGGATTAAACTCTCCAATTAAAAGGCAGAGATTGCCAGAACGTACAAAAACTATGTGACTTGTGTTTTCTACGAGACTTGCTTTAGAACCAAACACAGAACAGATTAATATAAAGGATGAAACGCGATACTCCACTCACATACTAGCCACGGGAGAGCTGCGGTACTGCTACGTTTACATGTGCAGTGTCCCCCAAAGTTCAAGTGTGACACTAGGCAAGGTCCTTTAGAGGTGAGGTGACTGGGGGTGACGGTTTTAACCTAATCAGTGCAGCCATCTCCTGCTAGGGATCAGCTGGGTGGCTGGAGGTGGGTCAGTGGAGCGTGCCTCTGGGGTGTACATCTTGTCTGTGTTGAAGGGAGATCTCTCTGCTTCCTGGAGGCCACGCCCTGAGCTCCTTCCTCCACCCCACTGTCCAGCCATGATGTTCTGCCTCACTTTGGATCCAGAGCACCAAGGCTGGCTGAGGACTGAGACCTCTAAAACCAGGAGCCCCAAATAAACTTTCCTTCCTCTAAAATTGTTCTTGTCATACTTTTTGGTCGCAGAAGTGGAAAAGCCGAATAGAGCAGGTATCTATGATTATACAGACAAAGTAGATCTTAAACCAGATGACTTAAAGAGACAGAGAAGGCATTATGTACTGACAAGGGTGCATCTGTCAAGAGAGGATGATCTTCATGAATGTACACACATCTGACTCCTGTTAGCTCCAGGACATGTGCACGAAATCTGGAACAAACAGAGGTCAGGAAGAAGGTGAATAAGAAGAGTCTGAGACTTTAACACCACCTCTAATGATGGATGGAATGACTAAATAGATCAAAAAGAAACTCAAAGGCTTGGTCCACACCACAAAACAACTAGATCTGGTAGGAATGCATCTTTAGAACCTCCTGCCAGCAAGAGTAGGCATGGAGCGTTCTTCAGAATCCACTGCATATTAAGACAAAAACTGAGTCTCAGTAAGGTATAAAGAATTCAAATCATTCAAAGTATCTTCTCATACCACAGTGGAATGAAACTAGAAATCAGAAGCAGAAGAAAAACTGAAAATTCATAAAAATATAGAAATCAAATAGCAAGCGCTTAAACAACCAATGGGTCAAACCAGAAACGACACGTGAAATCAGAAAGCACCTGGAGGTGAAGGAAACCACACAAGGAGCTGACGCTTACCAGAGCCACAAAGCAGCCCACAGAGGGAGGATTCCGCTGTAAACATTAAAAAGGAAGAAAGATCTCAAACCAATCACCGGACTTCACAGTTTAAGGAACAAAAATGAAAGTGCCAACTGAAACCAGGACAGGAGGAAGAAAAGGAGTCCAGAGCAGATAAGAGGGGAGTAGAGACCAGGAGAGTCGAGAGTTCACGGAACCAGGAGAGTTGCCCAGAAGAGTGGCAGGGAAGAGGCAGGGGCCCAAAATACTGTGCGGACATCACCACCAAGCTTAGAATACAGAGGACTGTGTCATGAGAGGGCACCGTGAAAGATCTACACAGAACAGAGGATCTAAATGAAATGGACAGGTTACTGGACAGACAAACTGCAAAAACTCAAGAAGAAATGGAAAATCTACAGACCTCCCAAAGTCAGGTGATCTAACTCATATCCACCTGTCCCCCCACACAAAAAGCCTGGGACCACGGGACTCCCCTGGAGTGTGAACTTGGAAGAGCCTCTGGACTACCTGAGCAGACATGCCATGATGGTGGGTGAAGGCTCCGGGAATACCCGCTTTTATACCCAGCCCTCATTCTCCAAGCCCTCATTCTCATTGGCCTCTCTGTCTGTACACCCCGCTTCTCATAAGATGGGTGAGTCTGAACCCCTGAGATGGTCTCCCCACTGCTCCCTCAGTTCTGCCACTCGGATATTCACATCTTAGAACCACACCTCTGCTGAGGACTCCGGACCTCTGAACATTGCCAGGCACATTTATCTTGTCATTGCACTTGCTATGGAAATCATATCTCGTTATATATATTAAATTTTGTTCTTTAGGTTGATCTAAATGACTTCCTGTCCCCTCTACTGATAATTCATCCTTCTATAAAGCAAATGCTTATTTCATGGAACCCTGAGCCAGGCACTGCCCCAGCCCCTAGGACCACACATGATGAGACAAGGGGGTCTGCCAGCAGAAGGTTTGGGGTTTAGTGGGGAACATGGAAAGGAAAGGCCATCATTTAAGCAATGCAACCCAGGGTGGGGTTCAGGCTTGAATCCAATATAAGAGTGGATTCCAACATGGCGGCGGGCGCAGAGAGATCAAGTCCCTGACCTCTTCAGCTGTGCGGGCATAGGGAGTCGTAAACAACCTAAATCTGTTTGCTCAGGATCACTAGGCAATGCTGAGCTGACGTGGATCTGGGGCGAACAGTCTGGGCCTCTCAGAACACACACTGAGCCCGGATCAGCTGAATTCAAGCTCCCGTTCGCCTGCTTCCCGCAGACAAACAGCTGTGACTCAGCACTAATCCATCTGGCTGAAACAACTGGTCAGCCCTTCTCATCCTACGGAGGTAAATGCCTACCGAGCCTTCATAGGTAGTGGCCACAGGTTTGAAACGGGGCTTGGGAGAGACAGAAAGGACCCACCCGTTGCATTGGTCGCCCGGCAAAGGGAAACGAACTGTCGCCATTTGCAAGAGATACCACCATGGCAGAGAACTGACGTCATCAGACTGCGGCAGAGGAGATAACTTCATTGAAACCTGCGGGTACAGGTGTGTAATTCCCTAGCCTTCCCTCTCCACACATCGGGGAAACCTTAAGGGCCCCTCCCAGCTCTCCCGTAAGGGCCCCTCCCAGCTCCCCCGTGAGCACGATAGCCAGACCGAGGGAATCAGAGGTGGCGCGGGACCCGCGGCGTGGAACTACCGCTCCCACCAGGGCTGACAGCTGAGGTCTCTTGCACCAGCTACCAGGGGCGTGGCTACCGGAGGGCAAGTAAAATTCGCTGAGGATTCTCAGCCCCAAGCTCAACCAACTTAGGGTCTGAGGGAATGGCAAACTGGAAGAGTGTGCCCAGTCGTTCATGAAAACAGGGCTCCCAGGAGCAGCAGACCTGGCGTGTAGCCAGTATTGTGGTGAGCGGCACCGGTGAGAGGGGCCTGGCTAGAGGAAAAGTGGGAAGTGACTAGACACAAGAGGAGGCCCTAGGCACTCCGGATTGGAGACTCGCCCAGTCTGGGAGGAGGAGCTGCTGCGCAGTGATTGGTTCCCGCATATTGACAGGAGAAACTTGGCCTGGTGGGCACAGCGCCACCTACTGGAAGAGAAGTTAATCAAACTCTAAGACTGCATTTATTAGTTTTTTTTTCTTTTTTTTCTTTTTTTCTTTTCTCTTTTTTTTTTGATTTGGGTTTTTCTTTCATTTTCATTTTTCTTTCTTGTTGTTTTTTAATTTTTTTTACAATTTTTTTTAAAATTTTTTTTCTTCTAATTTTAATTTTAATTTTTTTATTATTTTTTTTAAATTTTTTTTTATTTCCTATTTTTTTCTTCTTTTGTCTTTTCATTTCTTTTCAATTATCTTATCCCCGCTTCCTTGAATTCTACCTGCTTACTCTTATTCTCTTTAGTGACTTCTTCCCTTCCCTTCTAATACCTTTCCTCCCAAGCATCTAATAAATTTATAGGAGTAAACAGTAACTCATCAGTCAAACAGAACAAGAAGTAACATGAGCAGCTTCAAAAATCAAGGAAGAAAAGGAGTACAAATAATGCAGGACAGCCTAAATATTCAGGAGGACCTAGAGTCATCAGAAAAATGGTCATATAAAGAACTCAAGGAACACCTTAGACAGATGGAATGGAACCTTAAAGAGGATACAAGACAGCAAATTCAAGCAGTGAAAGAACACATTGAGAATGAATTACAGAAACAGATAAAAGAAGAAGTTAAGCATCTTTATCAGGAGATAGAGATTATAAAAAATAATCAAACAATAATTCTAGAAATGAAGGAAACGATAAACCAAATTAAAAATTCAATTGAGAGTATCACTAACAGAGTGGAGCAAGTAGAAGCCAGAACGTCAGATAATGAAGAAAAAATATATCTTCTTGAAAAGAGTCTAGCCAACTCAGAAAGGCTGGTAAAAAATCACGAGAAAAACATCCAAGAGTTATGGGATAACATAAAAAAACCAAACTTACGAGTCATCGGGATAGAAGAAGGTACAGAGATTCAAACCAAGGGAATGAGAAACCTGCTGAATGAAATAATTACAGAAAACTTTCCAGAAATAAAAAAGGAAACAGATATACAAATTGAAGATGCATACAGGACACCGAGCACACAAAATCACAGTAGACCAACGCCAAGACACATTGTTATGAAGATATCCAATATACAGAACAAAGAGAAAATATTAAAAGCTACAAGAGAAAGGAGACAGATTACATCCAGGGGTAAACCAATAAGGTTAACAACGGATTTTTCATCAGAGACGCTGAAAGCGAGAAGATCCTGGAACAATGTATTTCAAACACTGAAAGACAATGGATGCCAACCAAGAATTCTGTATCCAGCAAAATTAAGCTTCAGGTATGACGACGAAATAAAAATCTTTCATGATAAACAAAAGTTAAAAGAATTTGCAGCCAGAAAACCAGCATTGCAAAGCATTTTGAGCAAAACACTACATGAGGAAGAAATGAAAAACAATAACCAAAACCATCAGTAGGAAGTGCCTCGGTAAAGACAGAGGACGAGGGGAAAGATAATCATGGAGAAACAAACTAAATTTTTTTTAAAAAGGATAAATAATCAAACATGGATGAAAGTACAAACCATATATCAATAGTAACTCTTAATGTTAATGGCTTAAACTCTCCAATAAAGCGACATAGGCTGGTATCATGGATTAAAAAAATAAATCCAACAATATGCTGCCTCCAGGAGACACATCTGATTGGAAAAGACATACACAGGCTGAAGGTGAAAGGATGGGAAAAAATATACCATGCACACGGTCCTCGTAAGCAAGCAGGGGTGGCCATCCTCATATCGAATAAAATCGACTTCAAGACTAAGTTAATCAATAGGGATAAAGAAGGACATTATATACTGTTAAAAGGAACCATTCACCAACAAGACATAACAATTATCAATATTTATGCACCAAATAATGGTGCTGCAACATTCATAAAACAAATTCTCCTCAAGTTCAAGAATCAAATAGACCACAACACAATAATTATGGGTGACTTCAACACACCTCTCTCACCATTGGACAGATCCTCCAAACAAAAGTTGAATAAAGAAACTATAGAACTCAATACCACAATCAATAACCTAGACTTAACTGACATATATAGAATATATCAACCATCATCAAATGGATATACTTTTTTCTCAGCAGCACATGGATCCTTCTCAAAAATAGACCATATATTATGCCATAGGGCAACCCTCAGTAAATATAAAGGGGTGGAGATAATACCTTGCATTTTATCTGATCATAATGGAATGAAACTGGAAATCAATGATAAAAGAAGGAAGGAAAAATCCAGCATCACATGGAAAATGAACAATATGTTACTGAGTGATCAATGGGTTACAGAAGACATAAAGGAGGAAATCAAAAAATTCTTAGAGATAAATGAAAATACAGACACAACATATCGGTATCTATGGGACACAATGAAAGCAGTTTTAAAAGGAAAATTCATCGCCTGGTGGTCATTCCTCAAAAAAAGAAAAAACCAACAAATAAATGAGCTCACACTTCATCTCAAAGCCCTAGAAAAGGAAGAGCAAAACAACAGCAAATGTAGCAGAAGGCAAGAAATAATTAAAATCAGAGCAGAAATCAATGAAATTGAAACAAAAGAAACTATTGAAAAAATTAACAAAACTAAAAGTTGGTTCTTCGAAAAAATAAATAAGATCGACAGACCTTTAGCCATGCTAATGAAGAGAAGAAGAGAGAGAACTCAAATTACTAACATACGGGATGAAAAAGGCAATATCACAACAGATGCTACAGAAATACAGAAGACAATTAGAAATTATTTTGAAAACCTATATTCCAATAAAATAGAAGATAGTGAAGACATCGATAAATTTCTTAAGTCATATGATTTGCCCAGACTGAGTCAGGAGGTTACACACAATTTGAACAGACCAATATCAATGGATGAAATTGAAGAAGCCATCAAAATACTACCAACCAAGAAAAGCCCAGGACCGGATGGGTATACAGCGGAGTTTTACAAAACCTTTAAAGAAGAATTAATACCAATACTTTTCAAGTTATTTCAGGAAATAGAAAAAGAGGGAGCTCTTCCAAATTCATTCTATGAGGCCAACATCACCCTGATTCCAAAACCAGACAAAGACACCTCAAAGAAAGAAAACTACAGACCAATATCTCTAATGAACCTAGATGCAAAAATCCTCAATAAAATTCTGGCGAATCGAATACAAAAACACATCAAAAAAATTGTGCACTATGATCAAGTAGGATTCATCCCTGGGATGCAAGGATGGTTCAATATACGGAAATCAATAAATGTTATTCACCACATCAATAGACTTAACGATAAGAACCATATGATCATCTCGATAGACGCAGAGAAAGCATTCGACAAAGTACAGCATCCCTTTATGTTCAAAACATTAGAAAAACTAGGGATAACAGGAACTTACCTTGACATTGTAAAAGCTATCTATGCTAAGCCTCAGGCTAGCATCATTCTGAATGGACAAAAGTTGAAGGCATTCCCTCTAAAATCCGGAACAAGACAGGGATGCCCTCTATCTCCACTTCTATTCAATATAGTTCTCGAAACACTGGCCAGAGCAATTAGACAGACGAAAGAAATTAAAGGCATAAAAATAGGAAAAGAAGAACTTAAATTATCACTATTTGCAGATGACATGATTCTATACCTAGAAGACCCAAAAGGGTCTACAAAGAAACTACTAGAACTAATAAATGAATTCAGCAAAGTGGCAGGATATAAAATCAACACGCATAAATCAAAGGCATTTCTGTATATCAGCAACAAAACTTCTGAAATGGAAATGAGGAAAAACACTCCATTCACAATATCCTCAAAAAAAATAAAATACTTGGGAATTAACCTAACAAAAGAGGTGAAAGATTTATACAATGAAAACTACAGAACCCTAAAGAGAGAAGTAGAAGAAGGTCTTAGAAGATGGAAAAATATACCCTGTTCATGGATAGGCAGAACTAACATCATCAAAATGGCGATATTACCAAAAGTTCTCTATAGGTTTAATGCAATGCCAATCAAAATCCCAACGGCATTTCTTGTAGAAATAGATAAAGCAATCATGAAATTCATATGGAAAAATAAAAGACCCAAAATAGCAAAAACAATTCTAAACAGGAAGTGTGAATCAGGCGGTATAGCAATACCAGATTTCAAACTATATTACAGAGCAATAGTGACAAAAACAGCATGGTACTGGTACCAAAACAGGCGGGTGGACCAATGGTATAGAATAGAGGACACAGAGACTAATCCACAAAGTTACAACTATCTTATATTTGATAAAGGGGCTAAAAGCATGCAATGGAGGAAGGATAGCATCTTCAACAAATGGTGTTGGGAAAACTGGAAATCCATATGCAACAAAATGAAACTGAATCCCTTTCTCTCGCCATGCACAAAAGTTAACTCAAAATGGATCAAGGAGCTTGATATCAAATCAGAGACTCTGCGTCTGATAGAAGAAAAAGTTGGCTCCGATCTACATATCGTGGGGTCGGGCTCCAAATTCCTTAATAGGACACCCATAGCACAAGAGTTAATAACAAGAATCAACAAATGGGACTTACTTAAACTAAAAAGTTTTTTCTCAGCAAGAGAAACAATAAGAGAGGTAAATAGGGAGCCTACATCCTGGGAACAAATTTTTACTCCTCACACTTCAGATAGAGCCCTAATATCCAGAGTATACAAAGAACTCAAAAAATTAGACAATAAGATAACAAATAACCCAATCAACAAATGGGCCAAGGACCTGAACAGACACTTCTCAGAGGAGGACATACAATCAATCAACAAGTACATGAAAAAATGCTCACCATCTCTAGCAGTCAGAGAAATGCAAATCAAAACCACCCTAAGATATCATCTCACTCCAGTAAGATTGGCAGCCATTAAGAAGTCAAACAACAACAAGTGCTGGCGAGGATGTGGGGGAAAGGGTACACTTGTACATTGCTGGTGGGACTGCAAATTGGTGCGGCCAATTTGGAAAGCAGTTTGGAGATTCCTGGGAAAGATGGGAATGGAACCACCATTTGACCCTGCTATTGCCCTTCTCGGACTATTCCCTGAAGACCTTAAAAGAGCATGCTACAGGGATACTGCCACATCGATGTTCATAGCAGCACAATTCACAATAGCTAGACTGTGGAACCAACCCAGATGCCCCTCAGTAGATGAATGGATAAAAAAAATGTGGCATCTATACACAATGGAGTACTATGCAGCAATAAAAAATGACAAAATCATAGAATTTGCAGGGAAATGGATGGCACTAGAGCAGATTATGCTTAGTGAAGCTAGCCAATCCCTAAAAAACAAATACCAAATGTCTTCTTTGATATAATGAGAGCAACTACGAACAGAGCAGGGAGGAAGAGCAGGAAGAAAAGATTAACATTAAACAGAGACATGAGATGGGAGGGAAAGGGAGAGAAAAGGGAAATTGCATGGAAATGAAGGGAGACCCTCATTGCTATACAAAATTACATATAAGAGGTTGTGAGGGGAATGGGAAAATAAACAAGGAGAGAAATGAATTACAGTAGATGGGGTAGAGAGAGAAGATGTGAGGGAAGGGGAGGGGGGATAGTAGGGGATAGGAAAGGTAGCAGAATACAACAGTTACTAATAGGGCATTATGTAAAATTGTGGATGTGTAACCGACGTGATTCTGCAATCTGCATTTGGGGTAAAATTGGGGGTTCATAACCCACTTCAATCTAATGTATGAAATATGATATGTCAAGAGCTTTGTAATGTTGTGAACAACCAATAAAAAAATAAAAGAAAGAAAGAAAGAAAGAAAGAAAGAAAAAGAAAAAAAAGAATGATAAAGGAAAAAAAAACAATATAAGAGAGCAACTGTGAAGAGCATGGCCAAGACTGGAGCCAGCACTTGTCTGAAGGGATAACCCGAGACATCCGTTCAGGTGAGCTGAAGAAGTGAACCAAACACAGGAAGGAGAGAGCCCTCCAGGCTGAGGCCAAGAGGAGGGGCTCAGGGCAGGAGCAGGCCCCGCACACACGCAGCCTGGAGAAGGGTGGCGCCCAGAAGGACAGCCTGGGCGGAAGCAGTGGGGCCGCTACAGACCACCTGGTGCAGCTCCTCACCAGGGAAGCCCCCCGAAAGGCTTGAGGGCGGGCAGCCTGATCCAAAGAGGATCTGAAAGCCTGTCCTGCTCTGTAGAGAGCCCTGAGAAGGAGGCACCCATGGAAGCCATCTGGAGGCCCTCTGGGGACATGGCCACCACCCAACAAGAGAGGGCACCATGGCGTGGGTTAGCGCCAGCAGGGAAGTTGAGCACGGTGGTCAGATTTGGAATCTCGGAGCGTAGCCTTGCAGAAGCTATCGATGGAGTCACCAGAGTTTGACTCTCTTCTGTGATTGTCACTTTTCTAGAATTATGGACTTCCAGAGAGGAGTGAACCCAGGAGAGTCTGTGGTCTAGTTTCCACCCAAGGCGTTGATCCCTCCTGTGGGCAGGTGGTGAGGGACGGGGCTTCCCTGGCAGGCCACAGAGATCAGGCTGAACTCAAGCAGGCCTCAGGGAACACGCACTCAGCTTGCAGAGCTCTGCCTGGGCGTCCCTGACCAGCCGGGGCACCAGAGACGAGGTCAAGCTTGCCCTCGGGGAGTGGTCCCTCAGCCTCCCCTGAAGACCCCAGGGCCCTGCAGCCACTCCCCCACCTCTGGCAAGCCTGCCCCACAGCAACACTTCCTCCCATCTACAGGCCATGACTGGTGAGGAACGCTGCTGTGAGCCAGTCACCGGCATGGCCTGGACCGCCAGCGTCTGCCACGTTGTCACAGGTAAGTGAGAGTCTCTGTCTGACCCTTTCTGGGGTATTTTCCTATTTACCGCCTCTGAAATAAGAATGGCTCATGAAAGGTCATAACTGGCACAGGTGACTGGCTGATTTGGAAGTGTGTGGGGGAAGGTCAGCTTTCCAGGGGTCCCAGCATCACATTTTGCAAGATAAAAGCACAAGCAGGTGCCCCTTGCCCAGTCTGTGCTGCTGTGTGAGTAAAGATCTGGTAGCCTTAAGGACAAAGGCTGCCACCACTGTTCAGTGATGTCCCTGTGGGCCAGGGAGGGGCGGCAGAGCTCAGAATCATAGTCGGTCAACACCGAGATGAGCCGACCCTTCTGTTTGCACAGAATCCCAGCATGTGGGGCACGCCAGCCGTCCACCTGGAGAACTCGCCCCCCCAGCAGTGTTCTCCAGGCCGGTCCCAGGCCCAGGCGCGTGCAGCCTCCGCGTCAAGAGAAACTTCTAGCACAGACACGGTGTGACGGGGGCTCTGGGCTCTGGCTGGACTTTCTCAACAGCAGCACCAACAGCGTTTTAGGGCCAGCAGTTCTTTGTCCCGTTCACTAGGCCAGGGATGGTGGCATCTCTGGCCTAGGCCCATCAAATGCCATCAAAGCCCCCCACAACCAGGACAAAGCAACACGCCCTCAGGCGTCACCCAGGACCCCTCTGGGGCACAACTGCCCTTGTCAGGAGCCACTGATCTGTGAATCATCACCTTCCTGGGGCTTTCCCCTTCCTGTAGGGTCTGGCGCCCACCGGTCCTCCAGTCCAGGTCCCTCGTCCCTTCGGGCGTCCCTCTCCTCCATCAGCCTCACCCTTGCTGCCTCGGAGTGGCCTGGGGACCCCTGCACTGGATGGCTGGGTCCTGGTTAGAAGTGACGTGGCCCCCGGGGCACTTGGGCTTGTCCCAGCCTCCCAGCCTCCCTGTGCTCCCTGGGCACCCCGACTCTGCGTCTTTGCCTGACACCCCCATTTGCTGGCCTCACTCTTTACAGCCATGGCCGGCCACCCCTGGGCAACAGCTCTTTTTCCTGGGAAAACTTCAGTCTGCACGCATGTTCTCGGGCCCTCCAAGGACACACAGGCAAAGCAGAAATGCAAGTTCTTTGCTTTCTTAAAATGCTTTCAAAAGGATTTCATCTTACCCTGAAAAGTCCTCGTTGCTGGTTTTAAGATGCGCGTGCTCAGTGGAGGCAGCCCTGTTCATTAAAAAGTAAACACATAAATAAAGCCCCCACAAACCCCCCTTCGCTCCTAGGGCTCTTTCTTAACCTTCATGGTGACCACATATATATAGTTTTCCACCATAAGGACACCAAGCCCGGAATCTTCTGGAGTCAACGGCGGCAGTTACCAGCAGAGAGCCTGGGGGGGCACTGACCCTGCACGGCCTCCCACCACCGGGCAGGGTCTTTCCTCTCAAGGACGCAGCCTCTCCCACCCTGCTCTGGGGACCTGCCCTAGGCCCCAGGGGCCCCAGAGCCCAGCCCTCAACCCCCACCTGCGTGGCCTGATCCAAAGAGGAAGGCGGGGGGGGGGGGGGGGCAGGGGAGGTGGACCAAGGCCAGTGCTGCTTCGCCTGGTGCACACACTCACCCACTGCCCAGCACGAGGCAGGAGCGCTGGCCCTGCTCTAGGGTCTGGTGCCTTCAACCTGGCGGTGACAGCCCTCTGAGCTTGAGAAGGACCATCCTCCTCCATCCGTGGCAGCGGCCAGGAAGGCAGAGGCAGACAGCAGCCACTGACCCATCTGCAGGGCGAGAGGCTTCCCAACCCCCCAGAGCAGCTCTGCATAGACAGAGGAGCCGGGAAGACAAGGGCCCGCAGGTCGGGGTACTCAGAGCCAGGAGCTCCAGCAGTGGCTGAAGAACCTTCAATAACTGTGACGCTGCCACTCGATTGTAGGTTGTTTTCAGGGAGGAATACGTGGTGCCAGTCCTCTGCCCAACAGAGGTGCCCCTCGCACGGGTCTCTAGGGAACAGACCTCTGGACCTGGGGGTCCCACAAGGGGCAGCTCGGGGCCGAAAGTGGCATCTTCAGTGCAGGGTGAGCACTCACATGAACTAGGGACAGCCGTCTCTAACTCCCCAGTGGACGGCCAGGGTGACTTCCTTAGATGTCACTAAAACTGGTCATGCCAGCTGCCTGGATTGTAGCTGAGCATCCCTGGAGGGAGAAGCTGTGGGTCCAGTCCCAAGACTGGTGCTTGGCCGGAATCCATGAGCCCTCTGGGCTCTGGGGAACCTGTGAACGTGGCATGAGGCCTCCCCAGCTGTGAGCGGGGGCTCCTGGTCAGTGGTTTTCATCAGATTCTCAAAGGACTCTTGTGGCCAGGCTGTGTCCCCTCAGAATTCATGCAGTGAGCTCTAACCCACCACTGCCACAGAGTGGACGCTACTAAGACAGGGTGTTTGCAGATCAGGGTGGCTCTGACCCAACTCAACAGGGGCCTTATGAAAGGGACAGGGAGAGTGCTCACGACATGAGGACACCCACGTCCACCCACGACGTGGAGGGAGGCGGAATCTCAGAGCCCTGAGGACAGCCACCGCAGGGCGCGAGGCTGGGGCTGGGCTGCGTCCCCGACGTCCATGTGGTGAAGCCCACCCAGGGCTGCGGCTTGGCACCAGGAACCTGAGGGCCCGCGGTGATTTGCCGGCGGCTGTCTGCTCCAGGAATCCTCGGTAGACGCGCCTTCTGTCTCCGCCCCCACGACCCAGGCCCCTGCACTTCTCACAAGTGTGGACTCCCAGAAAATTCTATTGGGTGGGAGGGGAAAGGCAGAGGAGCCCTGCTAGGCTTCTGGAAGGACCCTCAGTTGTCTGCTCCCTACTTAGTCAACAACACAGACTCTTCTCCAAATCTCTAAAGCATCTCAACACAAAGCGGCCAAGAGTAACTGGCCTCACTCCGTCTTGGCGTGGACAGGACCTTAGGGTCTGCTCACACCCTGCCCAGCACGTGCACCTCTGGCCTCACAGCCCTGCTCCAGGAGGACACAGCCACAGGGCATCCGTGCCGGGGCCCCTCTCTGCCAGTCCTGCAGCAGTGCCATCTCCCGGGGGACCAGGCACTGCGCCGTGGGCAGGGGATGCAGGACCTGCCCCCCCACCTCCTGTCTGTCCTGCCACATCCACCTCAATGTCCCTTGATGAGCCCAGTTGTCCCTCCCTCCCCTCTTGGGACACTCCTGGTCCCCAGGAGGAGAAGGGGCAGGCTCACCACACGGGGCCCCACCAGCACGGCTGCCCTCCATCCCCCTGTGCACCCCTGGGCCTGTGCCCTCCATCCCACCCAGGACGGCTGCTCTGCTGCAGCTGGGAATCTCCTCGGACTCCGCCAGGGCCAGGCCCTACGTGCCTCTTGCCCAGCCGTGAACAGCTGCCTCCCCCAGTCTCCCTCAGACCCCTGGGACAGCCAGCCACCCACTGCCAAAGCCTGCCTCCTCCAGCCAGGCAACCCTGCCCTCCTCAAACCCACTCACAGCGCAGCACAGGACCCCAGGGTCCAAGGTCTGTGAGCTGCTTGAGGCAGAGATCCTGTCCCCTGAGCTCCGCCTTCCTGACCCCACGCCCTTCTGGAAGGCAGGAAGGCCTGTGAGCACTGCCTGCCTCTGCTGACTCCAGGTCACCAGGCACACGCCTCCGGGGCTGCTTGTCACCCTGGAGGACCCCAGCACAGCTCGCAGGAAGCACAGGCGCCACAGGAAACAGGGAGCCGCAAGGCCAAAGTCCACCCGGGGTCCAGGGAGACACGAGGTGCAGTGGGACTGAACGGGGTCCTCTGTGCCAGGGGGTCTGAAGGAAGCAGCAGGCCCCTGGGTCTCACCACAGGGAGGGAGGGTCCAGGCCTGCGTGGCACACGAGTCCCAGGGCACGAGACTCCTCCACAGACGGGAAGACTTCTGCCCACCCACACGGTCATGAGTGCGTGCTGTAGTGGGTGCTGGATGTCCCCAGAGCCATGTGTTAAAGAGAGTCCCTGGCTGGCTCTGGAAGCGGGAGGGACGGAAGCGGACCAGTGGTACATGTGCCTGTGCAATAGATGACCTCACATGTGCAATTGATGACCTCAGCGCCGGGCTGCAGGGAGGGAAGCGACCCTCGCACACGTGTGTGTGCTATGCATCTGCTCGTGCATGGGCACTTTCATCAGCCAGCAGCCGACTTGGTGTTGATGACCGAAGCCACAGAGGCCTCAGGGTCAGTGCACTGCCCTGCAACAGCCCTCACCAGCTAGCCCACGTGGTCACAACAACCTCAGGTTTCACTAACACTGAAAGGACCCTGTAGAGCAGAGGTTCTCAATAGCCGCGACACAGGGCCAAAGAATGAGTCTAACGAGCCCTCGCCCTTTGGGGGTCCTGGACCATGCAGAGGGGCAGAGCTGACTTGTTCACTGGGGTTCATTCATTTTACAATCCCTTCCTGACGATCACCCTAACAGGAAAAGCACCTCCCACCTCTGCTGTCCAGGAGCTGGAGCCCACGGAGGAGCCAGGCCAAAGGGCAGGCTTTGAGCTGGAGCTGTGCCAGGGAGCAGGGTGAGGCCTGGCCCAGCCACCAAGGCGGCAGCAGGTGCCCCAGGGCCACCCAGGACAAAGAAAATGGGGAAAACATCTCTTGGGAATTCCAAGTGGGATATAAACATCGAAAATGCAATGGCAAGTCTGGCTGATAAAGGAAAATAAAGAAAAGGTGCAGCACAAGAGCCGTGGTGATCAGTCCACACCAGGAGATGCCCCATCCACAAAGGAGGCGGGGGGCGGGGGCAGGAGGAGCGCTTCAGTCAGCCTCGTCTCTGCTTCCACTAAGGAACCCGACCAGGACCGCTGGAGGGACGTTGTTTGAGAGCTCGCAGCTCCCACAGACAGCAGGCTCCATTCCTGGGGGCTCCAGGTGAGGCAGAACAACCTGGGGGAAGCGCGTGGTGGAGGGAAGCAGAGAGACTCCACTCACCACACACAAACATACACCCCCAATGCCCACCTCTCCAGCCAACCCCATATGCCCTCCGGTACCACTCAGCCTCGGGAGGTGTGGCCAGCACCCCTCGCAGGGCCTGCACTCTCTCTAGAGCCGCCCAGCCCATGTGGCCAGCGAGAGCCATGGGATCCGTCCCAGGTGCACAGGGTGCCCCTGCCACAGGCCCTGTCCTGGCCTGCCCACTCCTGTCCTGGCCGGCTTCACATGGACAGTCTCTTCCTCAGTCCTCCCCTCAGACCAGGTCAGCCGACCCTCCTCGGTCCCTGCTGCAGGCACCGTCACATCCCACTAGAGTGAGTGTCGGGCTAGGGCCACCTTGTGCGGGCAGCTCCACGTGCGCAAACCCCTCATCTTGTTAAGGAAGCTGGACTCAGGGACAGTTCTGCACACAGCAGGTGTTCAGCAGATAGTTTCCGAGTGAATGATGAATGAACAGTGGGTGGGGTGGCTGGGCCACAACGGTCAGGTGGGAGCGACGTGGCCAATAGCGGCAACCTCCTGCTAGATAACGACTCGGGAGCACTGACTTATCCAGATGACGTTTCTCAGAACCAATTTGCAGGAATATGAACTTGAAGGAGACCCAACCCCGTCCCCAGACAGCCCCATGGGCATGGTCTGGCCATTCACGGACGTGAACTTCACCACGTTCTCACCTGGTACTGCTCCTTGCTGGGACACTTGGGGACCTCGGGAACTGGGCAGTCGGGTGTTTCTGATCACCCTGGGTGGAGCAGCATGCCCAGGACAAGGGCCGCCCAGACCTCAAAAGAGCCGGAGAGCAGGACCCCAGCAGCGCGGCTCCCTAGCCACCCTGCGAGGCTCTGGCTGCCCTGGGCTTTCCTGAGCCCGAGCTCCCTGCTCCACGGCTCAGCCCTGCCGCTGCTGGGCGCCGGCATAAACATGAGCTATTCCCCTTCACTTATAATAACCTCATCTAGTTTCCCCTTCCTGAAGCAGTTACACTGTAATGATGTCATGTATTTAAGCTTGATAAACATAATTACTATCAACATTTAATTGATTCTTGATTACAATCAATTATATTTCTGAAACAATCAAGCATCCTACAATTAAAAATAATTGATTCATTAGCACACCCCCTTACTTGACAATTACACAAATGCATTATTTATGTAATTAGACACATTTACAGTTCATTATTCCACATTTTATGCTATTGTTACAAAGCTACTAAACTCTCCAGCTTACTTTTAATCTTCCTTTGGCTAATACCAAGATAGAACACTAAGTTTATTCAAATGGATCCAGTTAAAAATTAGAAGTTACCTAAAGCAATACAATCAAGTCATAAATCAAAAGCCCGAAAAGCACGTCAATCCAAAAACAATAATTAACGAATTTACCTCCCGTATTTCCAGAGAAAGATGTGAGAGTCTATATTAGTTCAGGGCCAGTGATATATTTTACCAGTTAAGCATAATAATTACTTTGTCAAGGCAAACATCATCGTGGTGCAGAGTTGGGCAAGGGACACTAAAGAAAAGAGGACCGGCATTGGCCACGAGAGGCGGCCGGCTGGGGTCCAGTCTGTGCACCTCGCTGCTCCCAGCAGGCCGGCTCACTCCTATCCCGGGCACAGGGGATCATTCTGCCTGTGGCTCCTCACTGACCAGCATCAGAGGCCCGCTCCCTCTGCTGCTCCCAGCAGCTTGGCCTCACCAGGGTCTCTGTGCAACAAGCAGAACCAGCACAGCACGTTCTTGATCCTCTCAAATGCTCGCACACTGCTGATAAGACCAGACGTTTGGTCAAGTGCTCTCTTTGTGATAGGGTGGGTTGAGCTGCTGCCCACCAACTCCCAGAGTCCTCTGAGGCCAGATTGTCCCCCATGAGCTGATCAAGGAGAGATACATGTGCAGAAGTGGTACATGCCACCTCCGGGCAGGCCCTTTGGGGGCCTCTGTGGCTCTCCTGTTTACCACCAAAGTACATCCATCCACACCAATGCTCAGAACAGCTGGAGCCCTGAGTGGAGCAGATGCTGGGGCAGAAGGGAGATGGCGCATCTCACAGAGAGGTGTGCTGCAGCAGAGGAAGCCAGCCACACCTAGGAAGGACCTGAAGGAGGAAGACGTTGTCCAACCAAGACCTGGCTCCAGCCACCATGGTGACCTGGGTTGAGGTTTGGAACAGTTGGATCAAGGAATGTCTGGCTGCAGTGGTGCCCCCACCCCAGGATGAAACCAAAGTGCTAAAGAACAAGGGCATGGAAGAAGACCTCTGCCCTGGGAGGTCAGCACCCCCCACCCAAGTGGAGCTGTGCAGCCTCAGACCTCACAGCAGGTGCCCATCTCCCCAGGAGGTCAGCACCCCCCACCCAGATGGAGCTGTGCCAGCCTCAGACCTCACAGCAGGTGCCCATCTCCCCAGGAGGTCAGCACCCCCCACCCAGGTGGAGCTGTGCAGCCCCAGACCTCACGGCAGGTGCCCATCTCCCCAGGAGGTCAGCACCCCCCACCCAGGTGGAGCTGTGCAGCCTCAGACCTCACGGCAGGTGCCCATCTCCCACCCAGGTGGAGCTGTGCCAGCCCCAGACCCCACGGCAGGTGCCCATCTCCCACCCAGGTGGAGCTGTGCAGCCTCAGACCTCACGGCAGGTGCCCATCTCCCCAGGAGGTCAGCACCCCCACCCAGGTGTAGCTGTGGAGCCTCAGACCTCACGGCAGGTGCATAAGAGTAGGCAGCCCAAGGGAGTGCTTCTCAATACAAGGACCGGGTATGGTTTGGGCAGGTGTGGCTAGTATTCACCAGACCCACACCTCTGTCAGTGACCCCACCTCTCCATGGAGGTAGGGACGATGCTGCATTTAGGAAAGGTCTGTAGAGGCAATTGGCAGAGGCACGTGTGGAGGCCACCTAGCCAACCCAGCTTTCCACATGAGGAGGTGAAATACAGAGCCAAGATCCTCAAAGAACTCAAACACCTGAAAGACAAAACCTAAGGTGAACAAGTTCTCCCAGGAGAGGAATGATTCAGAAAGTAAAAACAGCTTTTGAAAAAACATTTATCTAATAAGAGAAATCCACATGGCCTTGGCATCGACCAAGAAGAGTAGAGGCTGTGAGGAAGGATCAATAGGAGAACATGAGAATTCAAAGATCAGACTCTAAAGAAGGTTTGAAAATAAGGATTATGGAGCTGAAAGCAGAATTAACTTTCTAGAAAAACCAGCATAGGAATAGTTCGAAACGTAAACAAAGAGAAAGTTCTGGAAGACGTGGAGTCAGAAGCCAGGAAGCAGGCGGAGTGTCTTGCCATGGATGCACAGGAGGAAGCCACTGGAAGAGGCGGCCAAACGTGGTCCAACAGTGGAACGAGTGTGAGAGTCAGAGACAGGGCGGAGCCCGGAGTGTACCATGTGCCGGCGGGGTGCCGCTCTGTGGTGGGATCCCCCGCTTCAGGGACAGCGCTCCCGCCTGGTGATGCAGCCTCAGCTGGAGACCAGGCGGCTGCAAAGTTCGCGAGAAGTGCCCAGTGTGGAGGCAGCAGCTGGACAGAGGTGAAGACGACCCAAGACAAAGGGAGTTTTTCCTCTTAGTTTTTGAACCATTTTCATGTGATTTTCCATTAAAAATCATGTTAAAAATAAAAATCACAACAATAAATAGGCACTTCTGCCCCAATCGCAGGTGGCCAGGGCTCTGCTCAGGGCAGTATCGGCTCACACCTCACCCACTCACTGCCCACAGCTGCTGCCTCGGCCGTGACCGGGGATAAACAGGGCGGAGCCACAGGGCCCCCAAAGGGCCTGCCCGGAGGTGCCACGTACCACTTCTGCACACGTCTCTCTCCTTGACCAGTTCTTGGGGACAACTGGCCTTAGAGGACTCTGGGAGTCGGTGGGCAGCAGCTCAGCCCACCCTATCACAAAGGGAGAACTTGCCCAAGCGCCTGCAGACACCACGGCCGTCCTAGGAAAGGGGACCGGCACCAGAAAGGGGACCTCTCCCCTGGCGCAGAGCCCTTCACGTCAGACGGGGAAGAGCAAGGAACAACCACAGCCACCTGTCTGTCATGCTGCTGCCAGTCCCTCCGCCACTCTCTCTTCTTGTGGGGACGGCTGCCGTCTGGCATCCTCCTGTGGGCCACGTCGGGTGGCAGTGGTCCCGGTCAGTGGTGTTTATCAGAGAATCTCCCGATTCCCCTGCATTTTCCCATTTAAAGTGCTTTGCTTAGTAAGTTTCAGACACACACTAATGTTTCATTACTGCTTCTTAGAGGAAGGCATCAGATTTCCCTGAGTGTCCTTGCGTTTGAAGCCGACGCAGCCTGAGGTTCACATTAAACGTAAATAGATCAACCAACCAATCAAAAGGCAGAGACAGAGGGGGCGGAAAGGGAGACCAACTGCCCGCTGTCTCCCAGAGGCACCTTAGGTTCAAGGCGCACACGGTGACAGAGCCAACAGGGGACACAGATGCAGCGCACACCCACACAGGCATGCTGGAGGGGCCACCTGTGGACAAACAGACCTGGGAGACTCGTCACTACAGACAAAAAGGATTTTTACAATGAGAAAGGGGCCGTCCAGCTTTGTCTTGGGTAATGTTTCTTAGCCATCGTATCATAAGTGTAAGTGACGGAGAGAAAAATAAAAAAAAACTTACACTTAAAAAAGGTGTCAGAAGACCTATCAAGAAAGCGAAGGGAAAGCTCATGCAATGGAGAAAATATTTGCAGATCATAAATATCTGGTGTCCAGAGTATGTAACAATTCAACAATAAAAATCCAAACTCCTAAATATGAGAAAGGAACTGCCCGCCCATGCATGTTAGAAGACGGCTTACTCAGAGCCCCCAGGTGCATGAAAAGACACCCGATAGTCGTTTTAACTTGCAGATCAAAACCCCATGAAAGGACTTCACAGCCAATAGGAGGGCTGCACCTACGAGACAGACAGACAACAACAAGTGCTGACCGGGGGGTGGACACGTTGGACACCCGTGCTAGGGGAAATGTGAAATGTGCCATCACAGTCATGTTGAAGCACGTATGAGCACTGTGCCCTTTTGTTTTGCTGCATACTATTTCACTTTTTGGATGTCCCACATCTTGTGTGTCCACCTGTCAGCTGACCAGCATGCTGGTTGCTTTTGTTCTGGGCTAGTATCAGCCCTGCGGCTGCGGGTTTCTGTACACAGTGTGTGCACGGCATGGATGGTGTTGATGATTCTCCTAGCACGAGTAGCAGCGGAGCCTCTGGTGATGTGGCCGCCCCATGCCTGACGTTGCCAGGGATTGCACGCCTGGAGGAACTGCGCAGATGCTTTGAAGCTGGAGGCACATCTCCCTTTCACCCAGCGCGGGGGTCCGCCGTGTCCACCCCTGGTCAGCACTTGTTGTTGTCTGTCTCATAGGTGCAGCCCTCCTGTTAGCTGTGAAGTCATTTCATGGGGTTTTGATCCGCATTTTAAAACAACTATGGGCATCTTTTCATGCACCTGGGGGCTCTGAGGAACGTGTGCGGGCAGCTCCTTCCCGTATCTTAGGTGTTTGCATTTTCACTGTGGAGTTGCTGTATACTCTGGACCCAGAACACACCATAGAAGCTGGGAGGACTGCCAAGGGGAAGGTTCTGTCACAGGCAGGTCCAGACAGGTGAGTCCACCTGCAGAGAGCAGGTCCAGGCTGCCCAGGCGGGGCACCGGGCGACTGCCTTGAATACAGGGTTCCTTTCTGAGGTGAGCAGACGCCCTGAAGTGCAGCCATGGTCAGTTGCACCACTCAGAACACTGGACACACGGAACTGCAAAACAATGAGTTCTGTGACTTTTACCTCAATAAACTGTTATTCAAATCAACTGTGGGTTCTAGAGAACAGGAAGTGAAATGCTAGTTAAGAGGAAACCAAGTTGATACAAACCAGAAGAGTTGACTTAAGGAGATGATTTAAGGAAAAGGAGCGCAAGAACTGAAGTACAGCTCCAGAGGCATAATGAGACCCAAGAAAACTCAGCAGGAAATGTGAAATATATGGCAGCAGGCTTGGGGGCAGGCCAGCATCGAGAGGAAGAAGAAGGCTCAGATGACGAGGAGGCTGCGGCAGAGATGCCCGTGCAGGGGGCCGAGCTGTGGGGGAGGAGACTCTCACCCCAGAAACCATGCTGGGGGTCTCTTCGAATCTGGCCACCAGCCTGGGCACCTGAGAAATGTCTCAGGTGCCAGTTAAAAATCAGCATACGACAGTAACACGGCCATCCATGTTTATAGCAGCTCAATTCACAATAGCTAAGCTGTGGAGCCAGCCTAGGTACCTTCAACAGATAAGTGGATTAAAAATGTGTATATATACGCTATGGAATATTACTCAGCCTTAAAGAAGAATGAAACTATGGCATCTGCTGGTAAATGGATACATACAGTGCACACAATATGTACAAATATTCACAGTGAAATAAGTGTGTGAAACAACCAGCCCCCCAAAACAAAGGCCAAATGTTCTCTCTGACATGCAGATGTGACGCATAGTAGGCAGGGGGAGGAAGGAGTGGGGGTTCAGTGCATCCGACAGGGAGGAGTGGCGGGAGGGGTGGGGATGGGAAAGACAGTGGAATGAGTTGGACGTCACTTTCCCATGTCCTTAGAGGGACACACGACCAGGGTAACTCCACACCGTGTACAACCACAGAGACAGGAAGTCGTGCCCCCGTACACATGGTGTGTCAAAATGCGGTCCACTGTCATGTAAACTAAAGAAATCAGCAAGTTTTTAAAAATGATGGTGAGATGCAGGTGCCCAAGTCAAACCTGGTGAAATTTAATATGGAGCATAAAATTCCTTTTGAAAATGGTCAGGAAAGACAGGTTTCCCTTTTACAAACGAGTACCAGCCTGGCCACGGTCTCCCTTCCACAGCGTCAGGATGGAAAACAGAAGGCAGCTCTCTCCTAGTGGACAGGCAGGCCCCTGGACATCTCCACCAGCCGGGCCTTCTGCACTGGCCCTGCGGGCGGCCTTCAGGAGGACAGGACAGTCCCTCCAGACGGAAAGTCTGCCCGGGTTTCAACACTGCCCATGGAGCCGACCCCCTCCAGGGCCAGCCACGCATCCTCGTGGGCGATTGTTACTGCGAGACACCTTTGTCACTCGTAACAGCCTGGTGCCAACACCCGGGGGGACCCAGGAGCGGAAGGGAAGATCCGAGGAGACGAAGGCACCCTCTCCTCAGTGTGCACAGGAGGGATCGATGAATGTGTCTCATTCCTGACGTGCATGTTTAGGCAACATATGTTTTCTCTTCTTCAGGAAAATGGTTCACAATAATCAAATCAATAAGCAATAAACAAAAAGCCATGTAGGAAATTGAAAGTGATGCTCAGGAATTATTCCTCATGAGCTCCGGGCCCAGCACTCCACAGGCTGGTCTCAGGCTGCAGGGAGCAGGTGAATGCCCCCTGGAAAGCCCTGCCCAGCACTTGCGTGCCCTGGAGACCTGGAAACAGGGCAGAGGTCTGTCTGTCAGGGTCAGCCACGCATCCTCATACGCAGCCCGCTTCCCACGTGTCATGAGAGGCCACGCCTCTGTGTGCCACAGCCCAGGCCTAGAGCAGGGGACAGGGACATCACCCTGGGCCAGGGGGTCCCGTTCATAAGTCAGGAGAGAGGATCTCTTAACACGGAGAAGTGCGTGGACTCAAGCCACAAGACAAGAGGCCATTCCCAACAGCAACTCGATGGGTCCCCAGGATTCTCTGAATCTCGTAGAAGACGAGGTGGCTTGCTGTGGCCGCGTTCTCCCAGCCCTTCAACAAAACAAGAAGCAGGGAAACGCAGCCGTGTGAGTGTGTGTGGTGGTGTGTGCACATACACATGCACAGATACACACACACACAGACACACACACGAGGCCGGAAAGGCAGGGGAACTGACGCCATTCAGACATGACAAGGTCGCCTACTTGAGAAAAACAACCTAAAGTGCACCAACTTAAGAGCCCATTGATAGGCACCTAGGAAGAAGGTCCCCCCACACCAGCATTCAGAGACGGACAGGAAGGGGAGGCCGAGTGTGTGGAGGTGCACTGACAGGGGCCTGTGGGTCCCAAGGACTGAAGCCAGCCGTCGAAGGCAGCCCCGAGAGCAGAGCTTCAGCAAGGGGAGAAGAGCCGAGCCCCCCAAGACGGACAGAGGAGACGTGAATGCTCGCCAGGCCAGTCTGTGGGCACCGTGTGCACCATCAAGAACACGCAGGAGAAGCGGACTCCAGGCCTGTCCAGAGGCAGGAGCCGCGGAGCCAGGCACGGGAGCTGAGGACGGGCACCGCAGGAGCACACACTGACCCTTTTCCTGGACCAAGACTGCGGCGAAGCAGGGAGTGGGGTGCACATGGTGCTCCCGAGCCAGGACGGAGGCACAGGTCACGCCCAGGCAGCTGAGAGCCGCCTTCTGGGACACAGACCCCAGACCCACCGCAGCCCATGGGGCTGCAATCCTGTGCCCCAGTAGCTGTGGGACCCTGAGCAGGCGGCTCGCCTTCACTCTGCTTTTAATTTCTCCATCAGCAAAACGAAGCCAGCAGTGGTCAGCCTCGTGGGGCCAGCCTCGTGGGGTCAGCCTCATGGGGTCAGCCTCGTGGGACAGACGGGGAGTGGGATGAGGTGACATGGGGCCGTCGAGGGGTGGGATGAGGTGACGTGGGGTGTGAGCCTCGAGGGACCGTCGGGGGGGTGGGATGAGGTGACGTGGGGTGTCAGCCTCGTGGGACCGTCGGGGGGTGGGATGAGGTGACGTGGGGTGTCTGCCTCGTGGGACTGTCGGGGGGTGGGATGAGGTGACGTGGGGTGTGAGCCTCGTGGGACTGTCGGGGGGTGGGATGAGGTGACGTGGGGTGTGAGCCTCGTGGGACCATCGGGGGGTGGGATGAGGTGACGTGGGGTGTGAGCCTCGTGGGACCGTCAGGGGGTGGGATGAGGTGACGTGGGGTGTGAGCCTCGTGGGACCGTCGGGGGGTGGGATGAGGTGACGTGGGGTGTGAGCCTCGTGGGACCGTCGGGGGATGGGATGAGGTGACGTGGGGTGTGAGCCTCGTGGGACCGTCGGGGGGTGGGATGAGGTGACGTGGGGTGTGATCCTCGTGGGACCGTCGGGGGGTGGGATGAGGTGACGTGGGGTGTGAGCCTCGTGGGACCGTCGGGGGGTGGGATGAGGTGACGTGGGGTGTGAGCCTCGTGGGACCGTCGGGGGGTGGGATGAGGTGACGTGGGGTGTGAGCCTCGTGGGACCGTCGGGGGGTGGGATGAGGTGACGTGGGGTGTGAGCCTCGTGGGACCGTCGGGGGGTGGGATGAGGTGACGTGGGGTGTGAGCCTCGTGGGACCGTCGGGGGGTGGGATGAGGTGACGTGGGGTGTGAGCCTCGTGGGACCGTCGGGGGGTGGGATGAGGTGACGTGGGGTGTGAGACTCGTGGGACCGTCGGGGGGTGGGATGAGGTGACGTGGGGTGTGAGCCTCGTGGGACTGTTGGGGGGTGGGATGAGGTGACGTGGGGTGTCAGCCTCGTGGGGCCATCGGGGGGTGGGATGAGGTGACGTGGGGTGTGAGCCTCGTGGGACCATCGGGGGGTGGGATGAGGTGACGTGGGGTGTGAGCCTCGTGGGACCGTCGGGGGGTGGGATGAGGTGACGTGGGGTGTGAGCCTCGTGGGACCGTCGGGGGGTGGGATGAGGTGACGTGGGGTGTCTGCCTCGTGGGACCGTCGGGGGGTGGGATGAGGTGACGTGGGGTGTCTGCCTCGTGGGACCGTCGGGGGGTGGGATGAGGTGACGTGGGGTGTGAGCCTCTTGGGACTGTCAGGGGGTGGGATGAGGTGACGTGGGGTGTCTGCCTCGTGGGACCGTCGGGGGGTGGGATGAGGTGACGTGGGGTGTCAGCCTCGTGGGACTGTCGGGGGGTGGGATGAGGTGACGTGGGGTGTGAGCCTCGTGGGGTCATCGGGGGGTGGGATGAGGTGACGTGGGGTGTCAGCCTCGTGGGACTGTCAGGGGGGTGGGATGAGGTGACGTGGGGTGTGAGCCTCGTGGGACTGTCAGGGGGTGGGATGAGGTGACGTGGGGTGTGAGCCTCGTGGGACTGTCAGGGGGTGGGATGAGGTGATGTGGGGTGTCTGCCTCGTGGGACTGTCAGGGGGTGGGATGAGGTGACCTGGGGTGTCTGCCTCGTGGGACTGTCGGGGGGGTGGGATGAGGTGACGTGGGGTGTCTGCCTCGTGGGACTGTCGGGGGGTGGGATGAGGTGACGTGGGGTGTGAGCCTCGTGGGACCGTCGGGGGGTGGGATGAGGTGACGTGGGGTGTCTGCCTCGTGGGACAGTCGGGGGGGTGGGATGAGGTGACGTGGGGTGTGAGCCTCGTGGGACTGTCAGGGGGTGGGATGAGGTGACGTGGGGTGTGAGCCTCGTGGGACCGTCGGGGGGTGGGATGAGGTGACGTGGGGTGTCTGCCTCGTGGGACTGTCGGGGGGTGGGATGAGGTGACGTGGGGTGTCAGCCTCGTGGGACTGTCGGGGGGTGGGTGAGGTGACGTGGGGTGTGAGCCTCGTGGGACCGTCGGGGGGTGGGATGAGGTGACGTGGGGTTTCTGCCTCGTGGGACTGTCGGGGGGTGGGATGAGGTGACGTGGGTGTGAGCCTCGTGGGACCGTCGAAGGGTGGGATGAGGTGACGTGGGGTGTGAGCCTCGTGGGACCGTCGGGGGGTGGGATGAGGTGACGTGGGGTGTGAGCCTCGTGGGACCGTCGGGGGGTGGGATGAGGTGACGTGGGGTGTGAGCCTCGTGGGACCGTCGGGGGGTGGGATGAGGTGACGTGGGGTGTGAGCCTCGTGGGACCGTCGGGGGGTGGGATGAGGTGACGTGGGGTGTGAGCCTCGTGGGACCGTCGGGGGGTGGGATGAGGTGACGTGGGGTGTGAGCCTCGTGGGACCGTCGGGGGGTGGGATGAGGTGACGTGGGGTGTGAGCCTCGTGGGACCGTCGGGGGGTGGGATGAGGTGACGTGGGGTGTGAGCCTCGTGGGACTGTTGGGGGGTGGGATGAGGTGACGTGGGGTGTCAGCCTCGTGGGGCCATCGGGGGGTGGGATGAGGTGACATGGGGTGTGAGCCTCGTGGGACCATCGGGGGGTGGGATGAGGTGACGTGGGGTGTGAGCCTCGTGGGACCGTCGGGGGGTGGGATGAGGTGACGTGGGGTGTGAGCCTCGTGGGACCGTCGGGGGGTGGGATGAGGTGACGTGGGGTGTCTGCCTCGTGGGACCGTCGGGGGGTGGGATGAGGTGACGTGGGGTGTCTGCCTCGTGGGACCGTCGGGGGGTGGGATGAGGTGACGTGGGGTGTGAGCCTCTTGGGACTGTCAGGGGGTGGGATGAGGTGACGTGGGGTGTCTGCCTCGTGGGACCGTCGGGGGGTGGGATGAGGTGACGTGGGGTGTCAGCCTCGTGGGACTGTCGGGGGGTGGGATGAGGTGACGTGGGGTGTGAGCCTCGTGGGGTCATCGGGGGGTGGGATGAGGTGACGTGGGGTGTCAGCCTCGTGGGACTGTCAGGGGGGTGGGATGAGGTGACGTGGGGTGTGAGCCTCGTGGGACTGTCAGGGGGTGGGATGAGGTGACGTGGGGTGTGAGCCTCGTGGGACTGTCAGGGGGTGGGATGAGGTGATGTGGGGTGTCTGCCTCGTGGGACTGTCAGGGGGTGGGATGAGGTGACCTGGGGTGTCTGCCTCGTGGGACTGTCGGGGGGGTGGGATGAGGTGACGTGGGGTGTCTGCCTCGTGGGACTGTCGGGGGGTGGGATGAGGTGACGTGGGGTGTGAGCCTCGTGGGACCGTCGGGGGGTGGGATGAGGTGACGTGGGGTGTCTGCCTCGTGGGACAGTCGGGGGGGTGGGATGAGGTGACGTGGGGTGTGAGCCTCGTGGGACTGTCAGGGGGTGGGATGAGGTGACGTGGGGTGTGAGCCTCGTGGGACCGTCGGGGGGTGGGATGAGGTGACGTGGGGTGTCTGCCTCGTGGGACTGTCGGGGGGTGGGATGAGGTGACGTGGGGTGTCAGCCTCGTGGGACTGTCGGGGGGTGGGTGAGGTGACGTGGGGTGTGAGCCTCGTGGGACCGTCGGGGGGTGGGATGAGGTGACGTGGGGTTTCTGCCTCGTGGGACTGTCGGGGGGTGGGATGAGGTGACGTGGGTGTGAGCCTCGTGGGACCGTCGAAGGGTGGGATGAGGTGACGTGGGGTGTGAGCCTCGTGGGACTGTCGGGGGGTGGGATGAGGTGACGTGGGGTGTGAGCCTCGTGGGACTGTCGGGGGGTGGGATGAGGTGACGTGGGGTGTGAGCCTCGTGGGACTGTCGGGGGGTGGGATGAGGTGACGTGGGGTGTGAGCCTCGTGGGACTGTCGGGGGGTGGGATGAGGTGATGTGGGGTGTGAGCCTCGTGGGACTGTCAGGGGGTGGGATGAGGTGACGTGGGGTGTGAGCCTCGTGGGACCGTCGGGGGGTGGGATGAGGTGACGTGGGGTGTGAGCCTCGTGGGACCGTCGGGGGGTGGGATGAGGTGACATGGGGTGTGAGCCTCGTGGGACTGTCAGGGGGTGGGATGAGGTGACGTGGGGTGTCAGGCTCGTGGGACCGTCGGGGGGTGGGATGAGGTGATGTGGGGTGTGAGCCTCGTGGGACTGTCAGGGAGTGGGATGAGGTGACGTGGGGTGTGAGCCTCGTGGGACCGTCAGGGGGTGGGATGAGGTGACGTGGGGTTTGAGCCTCGTGGGACCGTCGGGGGGTGGGATGAGGTGACGTGGGGTGTGAGCCTCGTGGGACTGTCAGGGGGTGGGATGAGGTGACGTGGGGTGTCAGCCTCGTGGGACCGTCGGGGGGTGGGATGAGGTGACGTGGGGTGTCTGCCTCGTGGGACTGTCGGGGGGTGGGATGAGGTGACGTGGGGTGTGAGCCTCGTGGGACTGTCGGGGGGTGGGATGAGGTGACGTGGGGTGTGAGCCTCGTGGGACTGTCGGGGGGTGGGATGAGGTGACGTGGGGTGTCTGCCTCGTGGGACTGTCGGGGGGTGGGATGAGGTGACGTGGGGTGTCTGCCTCGTGGGACCGTCGGGGGGTGGGATGAGGTGACGTGGGGTGTCTGCCTCGTGGGACTGTCGGGGGGTGGGATGAGGTGACGTGGGGTGTGAGCCTCGTGGGACTGTCAGGGGGTGGGATGAGGTGACGTGGGGTGTCTGCCTCGTGGGACCGTCGGGGGGTGGGATGAGGTGACGTGGGGTGTCTGCCTCGTGGGACCGTCGGGGGGTGGGATGAGGTGACGTGGGGTGTCTGCCTCGTGGGACCGTCGGGGGGTGGGATGAGGTGATGTGGGGTGTGAGCCTCGTGGGACTGTCAGGGGGTGGGATGAGGTGACGTGGGGTGTCTGCCTCGTGGGACCGTCGAGGGGTGGGATGAGGTGACGTGGGGTGTCAGCCTCGTGGGACTGTCGGGCGGTGGGATGAGGTGACGTGGGGTGTCTGCCTCGTGGGACCGTCGGGGGGTGGGATGAGGTGACGTGGGGTGTCTGCCTCGTGGGACTGTTGGGGGGTGGGATGAGGTGACGTGGGGTGTCTGCCTCGTGGGACTGTCAGGGGGTGGGATGAGGTGACGTGGGGTGTCTGCCTCGTGGGGCCATCGGGGGGTGGGATGAGGTGACGTGGGGTGTCAGGCTCGTGGGACCGTCGGGGGGTGGGATGAGGTGACGTGGGGTGTCAGGCTCGTGGGACCGTCGGGGGGTGGGATGAGGTGACGTGGGGTGTGAGCCTCGTGGGACCGTCGGGGGGTGGGATGAGGTGACGTGGGGTGTGAGCCTCGTGGGACTGTCAGGGGGTGGGATGAGGTGACGTGGGGTGTGAGCCTCGTGGGACTGTCAGGGGGTGGGATGAGGTGACGTGGGGTGTCAGCCTCGTGGGACTGTCGGGGGGGTGGGTGAGGTGACGTGGGGTGTGAGCCTCGTGGGACCGTCGGGGGGTGGGATGAGGTGACGTGGGGTTTCTGCCTCGTGGGACTGTCGGGGGGTGGGATGAGGTGACGTGGGGTGTGAGCCTCGTGGGACCGTCGGAGGGTGGGATGAGGTGACGTGGGGTGTGAGCCTCGTGGGACTGTCGGGGGGTGGGATGAGGTGACGTGGGGTGTGAGCCTCGTGGGACTGTCGGGGGGTGGGATGAGGTGACGTGGGGTGTGAGCCTCGTGGGACTGTCGGGGGGTGGGATGAGGTGACGTGGGGTGTGAGCCTCGTGGGACTGTCAGGGGGTGGGATGAGGTGATGTGGGGTGTGAGCCTCGTGGGACTGTCAGGGGGTGGGATGAGGTGACGTGGGGTGTGAGCCTCGTGGGACCGTCGGGGGGTGGGATGAGGTGACGTGGGGTGTGAGCCTCGTGGGACTGTCAGGGGGTGGGATGAGGTGACGTGGGGTGTCAGGCTCGTGGGACCGTCGGGGGGTGGGATGAGGTGACGTGGGGTGTGAGCCTCGTGGGACTGTCAGGGGGTGGGATGAGGTGACGTGGGGTGTGAGCCTCGTGGGACCGTCAGGGGGTGGGATGAGGTGACGTGGGGTTTGAGCCTCGTGGGACCGTCGGGGGGTGGGATGAGGTGACGTGGGGTGTGAGCCTCGTGGGACTATCAGGGGGTGGGATGAGGTGACGTGGGGTGTCAGCCTCGTGGGACCATCGGGGGGTGGGATGAGGTGACGTGGGGTGTGAGCCTCGTGGGACCATCAGGGGGTGGGATGAGGTGACGTGGGGTGTGAGCCTCGTGGGACCGTCGGGGGGTGGGATGAGGTGACGTGGGGTGTGAGCCTCGTGGGACCGTCGGGGGGTGGGATGAGGTGACGTGGGGTGTCTGCCTCGTGGGACCGTCGGGGGGTGGGATGAGGTGACGTGGGGTGTCTGCCTCGTGGGACTGTCGGGGGGTGGGATGAGGTGACGTGGGGTGTGAGCCTCGTGGGACTGTCAGGGGGTGGGATGAGGTGACGTGGGGTGTCTGCCTCGTGGGACCGTCGGGGGGTGGGATGAGGTGACGTGGGGTGTCTGCCTCGTGGGACCGTCGGGGGGTGGGATGAGGTGACGTGGGGTGTCTGCCTCGTGGGACCGTCGGGGGGTGGGATGAGGTGATGTGGGGTGTGAGCCTCGTGGGACTGTCAGGGGGTGGGATGAGGTGACGTGGGGTGTCTGCCTCATGGGACCGTCGGGGGGTGGGATGAGGTGACGTGGGGTGTCAGCCTCGTGGGACTGTCGGGCGGTGGGATGAGGTGACGTGGGGTGTCTGCCTCGTGGGACCGTCGGGGGGTGGGATGAGGTGACGTGGGGTGTCTGCCTCGTGGGACTGTTGGGGGGTGGGATGAGGTGACGTGGGGTGTCTGCCTCGTGGGACTGTCAGGGGGTGGGATGAGGTGACGTGGGGTGTCTGCCTCGTGGGGCCATCGGGGGGTGGGATGAGGTGACGTGGGGTGTCAGGCTCGTGGGACCGTCGGGGGGTGGGATGAGGTGACGTGGGGTGTCAGGCTCGTGGGACCGTCGGGGGGTGGGATGAGGTGACGTGGGGTGTGAGCCTCGTGGGACCGTCGGGGGGTGGGATGAGGTGACGTGGGGTGTGAGCCTCGTGGGACTGTCAGGGGGTGGGATGAGGTGACGTGGGGTGTGAGCCTCGTGGGACTGTCAGGGGGTGGGATGAGGTGACGTGGGGTGTCAGCCTCGTGGGACTGTCGGGGGGGTGGGTGAGGTGACGTGGGGTGTGAGCCTCGTGGGACCGTCGGGGGGTGGGATGAGGTGACGTGGGGTTTCTGCCTCGTGGGACTGTCGGGGGGTGGGATGAGGTGACGTGGGGTGTGAGCCTCGTGGGACCGTCGGAGGGTGGGATGAGGTGACGTGGGGTGTGAGCCTCGTGGGACTGTCGGGGGGTGGGATGAGGTGACGTGGGGTGTGAGCCTCGTGGGACTGTCGGGGGGTGGGATGAGGTGACGTGGGGTGTGAGCCTCGTGGGACTGTCGGGGGGTGGGATGAGGTGACGTGGGGTGTGAGCCTCGTGGGACTGTCGGGGGGTGGGATGAGGTGATGTGGGGTGTGAGCCTCGTGGGACTGTCGGGGGGTGGGATGAGGTGACGTGGGGTGTGAGCCTCGTGGGACCGTCGGGGGGTGGGATGAGGTGACGTGGGGTGTGAGCCTCGTGGGACTGTCAGGGGGTGGGATGAGGTGACGTGGGGTGTCAGGCTCGTGGGACCGTCGGGGGGTGGGATGAGGTGACGTGGGGTGTGAGCCTCGTGGGACTGTCAGGGGGTGGGATGAGGTGACGTGGGGTGTGAGCCTCGTGGGACTGTCAGGGGGTGGGATGAGGTGACGTGGGGTTTGAGCCTCGTGGGACCGTCGGGGGGTGGGATGAGGTGACGTGGGGTGTGAGCCTCGTGGGACCATCAGGGGGTGGGATGAGGTGACGTGGGGTGTCAGCCTCGTGGGACCGTCGGGGGGTGGGATGAGGTGACGTGGGGTGTGAGCCTCGTGGGACTGTCAGGGGGTGGGATGAGGTGACGTGGGGTGTGAGCCTCGTTGGACCGTCGGGGGGTGGGATGAGGTGACGTGGGGTGTCTGCCTCGTGGGACCGTCGGGGGGTGGGATGAGGTGACGTGGGGTGTCTGCCTCGTGGGACCGTCGGGGGGTGGGATGAGGTGACGTGGGGTGTCTGCCTCGTGGGACCGTCGGGGGGTGGGATGAGGTGACGTGGGGTGTGAGCCTCGTGGGACCGTCGGGGGGTGGGATGAGGTGACGTGGGGTGTGAGCCTCGTGGGACCGTCGGGGGGTGGGATGAGGTGACGTGGGGTGTGAGCCTCGTGGGACCGTCGGGGGGTGGGATGAGGTGACGTGGGGTGTGAGCCTCGTGGGACCGTCGGGGGGTGGGATGAGGTGACGTGGGGTGTGAGCCTCGTGGGACCGTCGGGGGGTGGGATGAGGTGACGTGGGGTGTGAGCCTCGTGGGACCGTCGGGGGGTGGGATGAGGTGACGTGGGGTGTGAGCCTCGTGGGACCGTCGGGGGGTGGGATGAGGTGACGTGGGGTGTGAGCCTCGTGGGACCGTCGGGGGGTGGGATGAGGTGACGTGGGGTGTGAGCCTCGTGGGACCGTCGGGGGGTGGGATGAGGTGACGTGGGGTGTGAGCCTCGTGGGACTGTTGGGGGGTGGGATGAGGTGACGTGGGGTGTCAGCCTCGTGGGGCCATCGGGGGGTGGGATGAGGTGACGTGGGGTGTGAGCCTCGTGGGACCATCGGGGGGTGGGATGAGGTGACGTGGGGTGTGAGCCTCGTGGGACCGTCGGGGGGTGGGATGAGGTGACGTGGGGTGTGAGCCTCGTGGGACCGTCGGGGGGTGGGATGAGGTGACGTGGGGTGTCTGCCTCGTGGGACCGTCGGGGGGTGGGATGAGGTGACGTGGGGTGTCTGCCTCGTGGGACCGTCGGGGGGTGGGATGAGGTGACGTGGGGTGTGAGCCTCTTGGGACTGTCGGGGGGTGGGATGAGGTGACGTGGGGTGTCTGCCTCGTGGGACCGTCGGGGGGTGGGATGAGGTGACGTGGGGTGTCAGCCTCGTGGGACTGTCGGGGGGTGGGATGAGGTGACGTGGGGTGTGAGCCTCGTGGGGCCATCGGGGGGTGGGATGAGGTGACGTGGGGTGTCAGCCTCGTGGGACTGTCAGGGGGGTGGGATGAGGTGACATGGGGTGTGAGCCTCGTGGGACTGTCAGGGGGTGGGATGAGGTGACGTGGGGTGTGAGCCTCGTGGGACTGTCAGGGGGTGGGATGAGGTGATGTGGGGTGTCTGCCTCGTGGGACTGTCAGGGGGTGGGATGAGGTGACCTGGGGTGTCTGCCTCGTGGGACTGTCGGGGGGGTGGGATGAGGTGACGTGGGGTGTCTGCCTCGTGGGACTGTCGGGGGGTGGGATGAGGTGACGTGGGGTGTGAGCCTCGTGGGACCGTCGGGGGGTGGGATGAGGTGACGTGGGGTGTGAGCCTCGTGGGACTGTCGGGGGGGTGGGATGAGGTGAAGTGGGGTGTGAGCCTCGTGGGACTGTCAGGGGGTGGGATGAGGTGACGTGGGCTGTGAGCCTCGTGGGACCGTCGGGGGGTGGGATGAGGTGACGTGGGGTGTCTGCCTCGTGGGACTGTCGGGGGGTGGGATGAGGTGACGTGGGGTGTCTGCCTCGTGGGACTGTCGGGGGGTGGGTGAGGTGACGTGGGGTGTGAGCCTCGTGGGACCGTCGGGGGGTGGGATGAGGTGACGTGGGGTTTCTGCCTCGTGGGACTGTCGGGGGGTGTGAGGTGACCGTGGGTGTGAGGCCTCGTGGGACCGTCGGAGGGTGGGATGAGGTGACGTGGGGTGTGAGCCTCGTGGGACTGTCGGGGGGTGGGATGAGGTGACGTGGGGTGTGAGCCTCGTGGGACTGTCGGGGGGTGGGATGAGGTGACGTGGGGTGTGAGCCTCGTGGGACCGTCGGGGGGTGGGATGAGGTGACGTGGGGTGTGAGCCTCGTGGGACCGTCGGGGGGTGGGATGAGGTGACATGGGGTGTGAGCCTCGTGGGACTGTCAGGGGGTGGGATGAGGGTGATGTGGGGTGTGAGCCTCGTGGGACCGTCAGGGGGTGGGATGAGGTGACGTGGGGTGTGAGCCTCGTGGGACCGTCAGGGGGTGGGATGAGGTGACGTGGGGTTTGAGCCTCGTGGGACCGTCGGGGGGTGGGATGAGGTGACGTGGGGTTTGAGCCTCGTGGGACCGTCGGGGGGTGGGATGAGGTGACGTGGGGTGTGAGCCTCGTGGGACTGTCAGGGGGTGGGATGAGGTGACGTGGGGTGTCAGCCTCGTGGGACCGTCGGGGGGTGGGATGAGGTGACGTGGGGTGTCTGCCTCGTGGGACTGTCGGGGGGTGGGATGAGGTGACGTGGGGTGTGAGCCTCGTGGGACTGTCGGGGGGTGGGATGAGGTGACGTGGGGTGTGAGCCTCGTGGGACTGTCGGGGGGTGGGATGAGGTGACGTGGGGTGTCTGCCTCGTGGGACCGTCGGGGGGTGGGATGAGGTGACGTGGGGTGTCTGCCTCGTGGGACCGTCGGGGGGTGGGATGAGGTGACGTGGGGTGTCTGCCTCGTGGGACTGTCGGGGGGTGGGATGAGGTGACGTGGGGTGTGAGCCTCGTGGGACCGTCAGGGGGTGGGATGAGGTGACGTGGGGTGTCTGCCTCGTGGGACCGTCGGGGGGTGGGATGAGGTGACGTGGGGTGTCTGCCTCGTGGGACCGTCGGGGGGTGGGATGAGGTGACGTGGGGTGTCTGCCTCGTGGGACCGTCGGGGGGTGGGATGAGGTGATGTGGGGTGTGAGCCTCGTGGGACTGTCAGGGGGTGGGATGAGGTGACGTGGGGTGTCTGCCTCGTGGGACCGTCGGGGGGTGGGATGAGGTGACGTGGGGTGTCAGCCTCGTGGGACTGTCGGGCGGTGGGATGAGGTGACGTGGGGTGTCTGCCTCGTGGGACCGTCGGGGGGTGGGATGAGGTGACGTGGGGTGTCTGCCTCGTGGGACTGTTGGGGGGTGGGATGAGGTGACGTGGGGTGTCTGCCTCGTGGGACTGTCAGGGGGTGGGATGAGGTGACGTGGGGTGTCTGCCTCGTGGGGCCATCGGTGGGTGGGATGAGGTGACGTGGGGTGTCAGGCTCGTGGGACCGTCGGGGGGTGGGATGAGGTGACGTGGGGTGTCAGGCTCGTGGGATCGTCGGGGGGTGGGATGAGGTGACGTGGGGTGTGAGCCTCGTGGGACCGTCGGGGGGTGGGATGAGGTGACGTGGGGTGTGAGCCTCGTGGGACTGTCAGGGGGTGGGATGAGGTGACGTGGGGTGTGAGCCTCGTGGGACTGTCAGGGGGTGGGATGAGGTGACGTAGGGTGTCAGCCTCGTGGGACTGTCGGGGGGGTGGGTGAGGTGACGTGGGTTGTGAGCCTCGTGGGGACCGTCGGGGGGTGGGATGAGGTGACTTGGGGTTTCTGCCTCGTGGGACTGTCGGGGGGTGGGATGAGGTGACGTGGGGTGTGAGCCTCGTGGGACCGTCGGAGGGTGGGAGGAGGTGACGTGGGGTGTGAGCCTCGTGGGACTGTCGGGGGGTGGGATGAGGTGACGTGGGGTGTGAGCCTCGTGGGACTGTCGGGGGGTGGGATGAGGTGACGTGGGGTGTGAGCCTCGTGGGACTGTCGGGGGGTGGGATGAGGTGACGTGGGGTGTGAGCCTCGTGGGACCGTCAGGGGGTGGGATGAGGTGATGTGGGGTGTGAGCCTCGTGGGACCGTCGGGGGGTGGGATGAGGTGACGTGGGGTGTGAGCCTCGTGGGACTGTCAGGGGGTGGGATGAGGTGACGTGGGGTGTCTGCCTCGTGGGACTGTCGGGGGGTGGGATGAGGTGACGTGGGGTGTGTCAGGGGGTGGGATGAGGTGACGTGGGGTGTCTGCCTCGTGGGACCGTCGGGGGGTGGGATGAGGTGACGTGGGGTGTCTGCCTCGTGGGACCGTCGGGGGGTGGGATGAGGTGACATGGGGTGTCTGCCTCGTGGGACCGTCGGGGGGTGGGATGAGGTGATGTGGGGTGTGAGCCTCGTGGGATTGTCAGGGGGTGGGATGAGGTGACGTGGGGTGTCTGCCTCGTGGGACCGTCGGGGGGTGGGATGAGGTGACGTGGGGTGTCAGCCTCGTGGGACTGTCGGGGGGTGGGATGAGGTGACGTGGGGTGTCTGCCTCGTGGGACCGTCGGGGGGTGGGATGAGGTGACGTGGGGTGTCTGCCTCGTGGGACTGTCGGAGGGTGGGATGAGGTGACGTGGGGTGTCTGCCTCGTGGGACTGTCAGGGGGTGGGATGAGGTGACGTGGGGTGTCTGCCTCGTGGGGCCATCGGGGGGTGGGATGAGGTGACGTGGGGTGTCAGGCTCGTGGGACCGTCGGGGGGTGGGATGAGGTGACGTGGGGTGTCAGGCTCGTGGGACCGTCGGGGGGTGGGATGAGGTGACGTGGGGTGTCTGCCTCGTGGGACCGTCGGGGGGTGGGATGAGGTGACGTGGGGTGTGAGCCTCGTGGGACCGTCGGGGGGTGGGATGAGGTGACGTGGGGTGTGAGCCTCGTGGGACTGTCAGGGGGTGGGATGAGGTGACGTGGGGTGTGAGCCTCGTGGGACTGTCGGGTGGTGGGATGAGGTGACGTGGGGTGTGAGCCTCGTGGGACTGTCGGGGGGTGGGATGAGGTGATGTGGGGTGTGAGCCTCGTGGGACTGTCGGGGGGTGGGATGAGGTGATGTGGGGTGTGAGCCTCGTGGGACTGTCGGGGGGTGGGATGAGGTGACGTGGGGTGTGAGCCTCGTGGGACCGTCGGGGGGTGGGATGAGGTGACGTGGGGTGTCTGCCTCGTGGGACTGTCAGGGGGTGGGATGAGGTGACGTGGGGTGTCAGGCTCGTGGGACCGTCGGGGGGTGGGATGAGGTGACGTGGGGTGTGAGCCTCGTGGGACTGTCAGGGGGTGGGATGAGGTGACGTGGGGTGTGAGCCTCGTGGGACTGTCAGGGGGTGGGATGAGGTGACGTGGGGTGTCTGCCTCGTGGGACTGTCGGGGGGTGGGATGAGGTGACGTGGGTTGTGAGCCTCGTGGGACTGTCGGGGGGTGGGATGAGGTGACGTGTGGTGTGAGCCTCGTGGGACTGTCGGGGGGTGGGATGAGGTGACGTGGGGTGTCTGCCTCGTGGGACTGTCGGGGGGTGGGATGAGGTGACGTGGGGTGTCTGCCTCGTGGGACCGTCGGGGGGTGGGATGAGGTGACGTGGGGTGTCAGCCTCGTGGGACTGTCGGGGGGTGGGATGAGGTGACGTGGGGTGTCTGCCTCGTGGGACCGTCGGGGGGTGGGATGAGGTGACGTGGGGTGTCTGCCTCGTGGGACTGTCGGAGGGTGGGATGAGGTGACGTGGGGTGTCTGCCTCGTGGGACTGTCAGGGGGTGGGATGAGGTGACGTGGGGTGTCTGCCTCGTGGGGCCATCGGGGGGTGGGATGAGGTGACGTGGGGTGTCAGGCTCGTGGGACCGTCGGGGGGTGGGATGAGGTGACGTGGGGTGTCAGGCTCGTGGGACCGTCGGGGGGTGGGATGAGGTGACGTGGGGTGTGAGCCTCGTGGGACCGTCGGGGGGTGGGATGAGGTGACGTGGGGTGTGAGCCTCGTGGGACTGTCAGGGGGTGGGATGAGGTGACGTGGGGTGTGAGCCTCGTGGGACTGTCGGGGGGTGGGATGAGGTGACGTGGGGTGTCTGCCTCGTGGGACTGTCGGGGGGTGGGATGAGGTGACGTGGGGTGTCTGCCTCGTGGGACTGTCGGGGGGTGGGATGAGGTGACGTGGGGTGTCTGCCTCGTGGGACTGTCGGGGGGTGGGATGAGGTGACGTGGGGTGTGAGCCTCGTGGGACTGTCAGGGGGTGGGATGAGGTGACGTGGGGTGTCTGCCTCGTGGGACTGTCGGGGGGTGGGATGAGGTGACGTGGGGTGTCTGCCTCGTGGGACCGTCGGGGGGTGGGATGAGGTGACGTGGGGTGGCTGCCTCGTGGGACCGTCGGGGGGTGGGATGAGGTGACGTGGGGTGTCTGCCTCGTGGGACTGTCAGGGGGTGGGATGAGGTGACGTGGGGTGTCTGCCTCGTGGGACTGTCAGGGGGTGGGATGAGGTGACGTGGGGTGTGAGCCTCGTGGGACTGTCGGGGGGTGGGATGAGGTGACGTGGGGTGTCTGCCTCGTGGGACTGTCAGGGGGTGGGATGAGGTGACGTGGGGTGTGAGCCTCGTGGGACTGTCAGGGGGTGGGATGAGGTGACGTGGGGTGTCTGCCTCGTGGGACTGTCGGGGGTTGGGATGAGGTGACGTGGGGTGTCTGCCTCGTGGGACTGTCAGAGGGTGGGATGAGGTGACGTGGGGTGTGAGCCTCGTGGGACTGTCAGGGGGTGGGATGAGGTGACGTGGGGTGTCTGCCTCGTGGGACTGTCGGGGGGTGGGATGAGGTGACGTGGGGTGTCTGCCTCGTGGGACTGTCAGGGGGTGGGATGAGGTGACGTGGGGTGTGAGCCTCGTGGGACCGTCGGGGGGTGGGATGAGGTGACGTGGGGTGTCTGCCTCGTGGGACCGTCGGGGGGTGGGATGAGGTGACGTGGGGTGTCTGCCTCGTGGGACCGTCGGGGGGTGGGATGAGGTGACGTGGGGTGTCTGCCTCGTGGGACCGTCGGGGGGTGGGATGAGGTGACGTGGGGTGTCTGCCTCGTGGGACTGTCGGAGGGTGGGATGAGGTGACGTGGGGTGTCTGCCTCGTGGGACTGTCAGGGGGTGGGATGAGGTGACGTGGGGTGTCTGCCTCGTGGGGCCATCGGGGGGTGGGATGAGGTGACGTGGGGTGTCAGGCTCGTGGGACCGTCGGGGGGTGGGATGAGGTGACGTGGGGTGTCTGCCTCGTGGGACCGTTGGGGGTGGGATGAGGTGACGTGGGGTGTCTGCCTCGTGGGACCGTTGGGGGGTGGGATGAGGTGACGTGGGGTGTGAGCCTCGTGGGACTGTCAGTGGGTGGGATGAGGTGACGTGGGGTGTGAGCCTCGTGGGACCGTCGGGGGGTGGGATGAGGTGACGTGGGGTGTGAGCCTCGTGGGACCTCGGGGGGTGGGATGAGGTGACGTGGGGTGTCTGCCTCGTGGGACTGTCAGGGGGTGGGATGAGGTGACGTGGGGTGTGAGCCTCGTGGGACTGTCGGGGGGTGGGATGAGGTGACGTGGGGTGTCTGCCTCGTGGGACCGTCGGGGGGTAGGATGAGGTGACGTGGGGTGTCTGCCTCGTGGGACCGTCGGGGGGTGGGATGAGGTGACGTAGGGAAAGTCCTCAAGCAGAGGCCTGCACTTGTGTCCTGCAGGAATTCATGGGGTACACGGTGTTTGGAAAACTAGCTGGGAAGACGGGTGGCTCCTCACACCCACCAGGGCGGACAGAACATGAGGGTAAGTTACAGGATAGAATCATCAAGTAAGAGGCGGAAGGTGCGGATGTGAGACCTTAGGGGACAGCAGTGCACCTTGACCTGCGGGAAAACAGAAGATGAGGGATAGCAGAAGGCAGAACGCTAGGAAAGGGGAGAGACGGCCGTTCTCACCGCAGAGCCCTGGACAAGGACCAAGGGGCCCCACTTAGGTTCGAGTGCAACTCATAGGACAAAGCAGCTCCGTCAACTAAAATGACCATGAACAGGCCGGGGGCAAAGCCCGTCTGCCCAGACCAGGGGCGCCTGCGTTCCGAGTCCTGGACCTCGCCATCCCTAGAAAACAAGGACTGGAAATGTGTGCACTGAATGTCTCCTCTCCTCAACATGAAAACTGACATTGTTTAAGGGACAGGGTCTGCTCATTACAGCCACGGAATCCGCATGAATACCAAAGACCGTGCTTCATACAAAGAGCGGCTGCCGGAGCCAGGATGCTGTGCACGCTGGGATGAGCCGGGGACGCGCAGCGGCTCTGCTCGGAGATGCCACTTCAAAGCCGGTGGCGCTGGGATCCGAGCAAATCCAATTGCGGGACATGAAGCACTGTCACTGCTTCTCTGTTGGCGTGCTGCTATCATTTGCAGGAAATATGAGGCACTAAAATTCTGACACCACATTCCTTAGAAAGAATTGCCACAAGAAGAAGAAATGGCACCACATGAATCCAACCCCTCAAATGAGTCGGCCAAACCTTGACAATTGATCTAGTGCCGCTGTGATTTATCCCTCGAGACGCTGACCCTCCAGTCAAGTAGATACCCAGACCATCTGGGAGGGCCGTCAGCGCCGGCTGCGAGGCCGCTGTGCCCTTGGCAAGGACTCCGAGGGCTGGGAGAGGCCGCAGGCAGCACAGGCAAAGCTGATCCTGGGGGAACGGGGTGGGGAACGGGGGGCGTCGGCACCCCCCCCCAGCCCAACCCCACCCAGGCCACAGTGTCTCCCCCACCAGGATGGCTCCTTCAGCAGCAGAGGCGAGGAAAAGGGAAAGCCATGACAGGGCCCGCCCCCAGCTGCCCGGTGCTGGAGAGTCAAGTCCCCACAGGGCCGTGGAGAGCCGCACGCAAACCCCACCCGCCTAGCAGGCCAGGCCCGGGGCTAGCAGGCCGTGGGGCAGTCAGGGCCAGGCCAGTGACATGGGGCACACCCTCCAGGGCCCAGGCCATCCACAGAGGCAGAGCCTGCTCCCACAGGCCCGCCACCCCTGCTGGACAGGTCGGAACCCCTGTTCTCCCAGTGCCCGTGGTCTCTCCTTGGGGAACCTGCTGTCTGACACAGTCAGTGGCCTGCAGCGCTGAAGCAGCGGGCATATGAGGGGACTCCACCTCCATGACACACGCAGGACAGCCCAAGGAGGGCCAGTGTCCAGATGTGCCAGGCCTGCTCCTGCCGGCGAGAGACCAGGTCCCTGAGCCCACAGGGTGGCAGGAAGAAAGAACCTGAGTCCTCCTGGGTAGGGATCAGAAGGCCAGGCCTCGCCTGCCTCCCCAGCCTCCACCTGTAGAGGCTGGCCTGGCCAGTGCTTCAGTGTTCTGTAGGACAGGCCAATGACGACTCCGGGGCTACAGTTACCTCCTGTCCACAGGGAGGCAGTGCAGACCACAGAGGGCTCCCGCCAGCCACAGCGGTGCACTTCACAGGTGGCCTCCAGAGCTCTGAAGGACTGTGAGCTGTACACCTCACTGACTGGGCAGCAGAGGGCGGGCCGCGTGGTGACCCCAGGGCCCCCTCGCTGACTGGGCAGCAGAGGGCGGGCCGCGTGGTGACCCCAGGGCCCCCTCGCTGACTGGGCAGCAGAGGGTGGGCTGCGTGGTGACCCCAGGGCCCCCTCGCTGACTGGGCAGCAGAGGGCGGGCTGCGTGGTGACCCCAGGCCCTGCTGGGACTGGAGAGCCTGCACTGCCTCACTCTGCCCATCTGCTGCCCATGAGACACTGGCCACCTCCCTTAGGGCTTCTGGAGCTCAAGGTCCTCAGCCTTGGCCTCCCACAGGGCGCAGGTCTGGGCCTGAAGGAAGAGAAGCCGGAGGAGGTTAAAGATGGCCGCAGCTTGCAGGAGGGCCAGAGGCATAGAACCCTGCACCGGAGGGGGCTGGGGAGACCCAAGGCCGTCCTCTGGAGACACGAACACCCCTTCGCTTCCCCCAGGGCCGAGCGCTGGGCGGAAACACCTGCCTGCTGTGACCAGCAGAGCCCACCTCTGGGTGCTGCCCTCCTGAAGTGACTTATTAAAACAGTGGGTGACCTGGTGGTGACACAACTGGGACATAGTACCGAGGGGGGGGGCTGGGCACTGAGCGCCGGGCAGCCCTGAGGGCAGCAGCCAAGCATCAGGCCCGGGCTGCCTGTGCACCAGCTGAGGATGTGCCTCACAGGACAGGCTGGCACTCACCCAAAACAGAAGCCCCAGAGGCAAGGGCCCAGCACCCTCGCCCTCCCCAGCCAGAGCCGCAGGCCTCAGGGTCCTAAAGACCGATTCCAGGGCTGCTCTGTCCAGACTCAGGGACCCGCACAGGAGCAAAACCAGAGGCCACGGCAGAACAGCCCACGGTCAGCTTCTGTCCATCTCCAGCAGGGCCAAAGACCTGCTGGTAACAGGGACACCTGGGCTGGCCGCGCTGCCACGCCCACGGTGGCCACTTGTCACACTGATGCAGAGCACAGGGCCACGCGCTCTGCGGGAGTTCTATCAGGCTCTCCGCAGAGGGTGCGCCCTTTCTCCGCTTTGGCAATTTCATCTCTGGAAGGCAAAGTCCTCCCTGCAGAATTGGATTTTGATTTGCTGGGGTTCACCTGACAGGCGCCTCCCCCAGGAAGAAATAGCGCTGCTCGTCTCTCCAATGCCAAGCCATCTGCTCCTCGTAATCCACGGAGGCCATCGCACGCCAGACCTGACTCTGTCCCTGAAATTACCCCCTGGGCTGCCTCGAATGGACCTCGCAGCGGGCCCTTAGCTGGCCGGGCTGCTGGGTGGGCGGCAGGGCAGCTCTGAGGGCTGACAGGAGCACTGCAGCAGCAGGCCGTGGCCAAGGTCATGGGCGGCAGAAGCCCTTCAGCACAGCAAAGGCAGCAGAGCAGCCCCACCACGTCCCACGGTCAGCAATCACTGGCCCCGCGGAGAAAATGAAGAACGCAGAGGAGCTAAGGTCACCAAGAGACAGCCCTCCCTGCATCCCCTCCTGTAGGTGCGGCCCTCCCACTCCCCCCAGGGCAACCTGCCAAGTGACCCAAGGACAAGAGGAGTGCAGATGATTCCACCGAAAGGATTTCTCATTCATGAACCTGCTTATTTGGGATGTCATTAAAAGGTCCAACAAACCACTTCCTGGTGGTGACTTATTTTATGAGGTCCCTCCCTTCTCCACCCCTGCGTATGTTTACAGGTGTGGCCCGTCTGCCCACACGCTGTGTTGCTGCTGGCCTGGCCTCAGGGGACTGGCAGTGACAAGGCTGAGGAGCCTGGGGTCTGTGTCCTAGAGGGAGGGGCACGAGGAGACACAGGAAACCAACTCGCCACCCTGCGACTGGGCACCGCAGCCGAGCCCTGCTCCTTGGCAGCTGCACCTGTGCCCCCACACCTGCCCCCAGCCGTGGCTGCTCCATGGCGCAGGCTCCAGGGCCTCTGCCGTCAGCCCTCTGTGGTCAGTTCACTACGCAGGTCTCCAGGCTCCACCTGCGTCGGGAGGAACCTCACCTCACCTCACCTCAGAAAACCACGGTGGTGACAGGGCTGGAGAGAGGCGGGGCCACACCCGTGTCCAGCTGCTGCCAGAACAAGTCCCACAGATGCAGCTGGTGGTCTACACAAGCGTCACAGGGCAGCAGAAGGGTTCCAGGATCTCCCGGGTGAGAACCGCAGGGCCAGGGCCCTGTTCCTTGGCAGAATCCACCCTCGCTGAGGCAGCCGCCCCGGAGAGCCTGGCCGGTACCCTCCCTCCTGCAGAGCCGGCGAGGTGAGAGGTCCTTCTCGACCCTCCCTCTGACCAGCCTCTGCCTCCCTCTTCCACTCCTCAGCACACAGGGGATACGCCGGGCCCTATCAGCCGGGACACTCTGCCCACCTCAAATGCTAATCCCCCGTCCCTCTGCTAAGCCCCAGAAGCAGGGACACCACCTGTCCCCAGGCTCTGGGGGATGGGATGTGGGCACCTTTGGAGGCCACTCTGACCACGGCTCACAGAGTTCTCCCTTGACTCTCTGATGCTCAACGGGGACCAGGTGTCGAGGCAGAGTCAGCCACGTGAAGAGGGAGGAGACCAGCCTGCACAGCCACAGCATGCCCTGTCCCTGAGACATCCTGAGGACAGCGAAGGCCGTGGGACACGGAAGCTCTGAGGGGGCGGTGGGCCCAGGTCGGGCAGGTGGGTCCCGGGGCACACTGAAAGGGCATCGGGAACCATTAGAGTTCTCAAGGACAGAATGACGTGTTCTGATCTATGTTTTCCAGGATCAGCCTGCTCTCTGACATTTGGCGTGATATTTGAAAGGTGTCCGGGAAGCCCAGGTAGGATCTGGGCTGACGAAGGGGGAGACATGCTCTGCAGAGAGCGGATGAGCCTGCAGGAGGGCGCAGGGGGCGGGCGAGCGCCAGACACAGGGCGGGCGGGGACGGAGGGCCTGGCCGGGGCAGAAGTCTGAGGGATGCCAGGCGAGGGGCAGTGCTGGGTCTGTCCCCGGCGGCCCCTTAGGAGTGATCAATAGTGCTGAACTCGGAGCTGGCCGCTTCCTTACATCATCATTAGCTGCCATTGAAGAATCGATGGTTGGAAGGAAAGGAGATCTCTGCAAAAGGTCAGCTGCATGTGCAGGGACGGGTGCCCAGGGGGAGGGGCTGGGCACAGGGCGAGGCTCCCAGACACACTCTGCCTAGCCTGAGAACTTAGTGGGGAATCAATCACCTGGCAGTCGGGGGAAACAGGCCCGCTCCTTCCCCCTGGCCCCTCTGTATTTCCCCCTTTCCTGCACGTAGGTCATTTCCCCTGGAAGGTCAGCAGATGCTGTAGGCGGTATGTGAAGTGTCCAAGGAGCAGGCGGTGCCTGTGCACACAGGAGCAGGACACCCAGGTGTGTGGACCTACAGGCCTCAGCCGAGCCCCGAGTCCCTCAGCAGGAGGCTGCCCAGACCTGTCTTGCCAACCTAGGCCCTTGGCTCTGGGTTTCTGCCTGTGGTGAGAGCGCACGGTTTTCCACCCCCGCCCCCCAGCAATCAAGAAGTGCCGTCTCTGGGGCAGAACCAAGGACATTGGGATTTATTAAAATGATGAAATGGAGAGCAAACAGTACAGTGAGAGTATGACCTGACCCTAAGAAATGCTGTCCTCTCCAGCAGTCAGTGCAAATTCACGCCCCACACACGTGCCTGGTCCCCAAGCTCCATCCCACTCTGCTGAGAGGTTCAGCCACAGGCCCCACCATGCCCATATCATGTGGAGAGAATCACCACATACAAACCTTCATGGTGACCCTTGGGCCTTTGTACATTCTGCAGAGCTGTTTGAACCCTAAACTAAATGAGCAGACTGGTGAGTAACAGGGTCCGGAGGGCTTTGCGCCTGCCTGGCTCAGGAATTCAGAGCTGGTGCTGTGGCCCCATTTTTCTTTCTCTTTAAAGGAGGAGGACCTGCTCGGCAGACCAAAGGACACGCTGACTCACGCCTCACCCTCCAGGTACACCAACAGCCACAGCCACAGCCCCAGGGACAGATCTAAATGGACGTCAGGTCCCAGGTCAGACTTGCCCAGCCTGAAGTAAGGAGCCTGTCCCAGGCAGCTGCCTGGTTCCGGGAGCCACCTGCTAACCCACCCTCACCCGCACACCCGGCAAGACCCGCTTTTTCTTCAATGCCCCTCTACGCAGCCCCCTTGCCCAAAGGTGGTGGGAGCGCCTGGCCCTCGCACGGGGAAGAGGTCTGAGGCCCCAGGAGAGATGGGGTCGGGGCCTCAGAGCCTGGCCTCGGCACCCGGGAGTGAGACGTGCGTCTGAACAGAGCTGCGTCCACAGGGAGGGAGGCAGGTGGTGAGGACCGGCTGCCGGGCCCACACCAGCCAGGCCGAGGGACAGGCTCGGGGCCACGCAGCAGCAGCACCAGGGACGATGGGTGCCGGGCACGGCCAGCCAGTGCCCGCGCCCTCTCCAGGACATCAGCCCATGGTTGTCCACCCAGGACAGAGCTCCGCTCCCCTGCTCTGTGCCGTCAGACCTCCTGGAGTCCCGGAGCTCTCTCGGCCCATCCCAAACCTCGGCCCCACACACTCCGCTCCCTTTCCAGTGCTCTTCTGAGAAGAAAGCCGTGCCTGGACCCCGCGGGCATTGCCGGGGGAGCAGGACAGGTGGCCCAGGAACAGCCGGCAGCCCATCAACATGACCAGCAGCCCCCTTCCGGGTCTGTGCCAAAAGGAACAGGGTCTTGAAGATGCCCTGTCTTGGTCCTTCTGCTCTGTGACTGCCCAGAATGGATGAGAACACAGGCTCGGCCACGAGGTCCACGGTCCAGGGGACCTCGCTGGTGGGACTCTGGTAAATCCAAAGGCAGCCCAGCATCCATGGCCAGACGGTGTGCCCAAGAATCAGCCAAACAAACTTTCGAGGAGACCCACCCTAAAGATGACCTGCCAATCCATGAACCCACAGAGGGCTGGGTCCAAGACCTATCACCTCTTAAAGGTCCCACCTGGTCGCACCCTTGGAATCCCACAACAGGAAGGAATGTCAGCGGGAGACTTGGGGGGCAGTCACCCACGTTCACAGTAGACCTATTCAACAGCCAAAAAGTGACCACCTGTGTCTATCAACTGAAGCAGGGACAGACAGAGGGAGGTCTGGACAGGCAGTGGAACATTAGTCAGCTCCCAAATGAAATCCTGACACCTGCCACAAGGAGGCTCACCCTGGAAGCCATGGCACCAAGTGACCCTCCAGACACAAAGGACAGGTGCCGTGTGCTCCTGCTCACGGGGAACCTGGAGCAGCCGAACTCTGGGAGAGAGCTTGGGGGACTAGTTAGAGCTCAGTGGGGAGGGCTCTGGCTTTGCAGGAGGAAAGAGTCTGGAGACGGCAGTGGTGGCCCTGGGACAGGCACAGGCAGGCGATGCCCTGGCTGCACTTGAAGTGACGCTGTAGCAGGCCCCGTGCACACGGCACCACAATAAAGGTGCAGGGAGAGAGACCGGTGGAGGGCAGGCACGTCCTGTGCTGAGCTGCTCACCCGGGCTTGCAGCAGGGAGAAGACAGTGGGTCTGCTCAGGCCTGGGACCCGCCCTGATGGCTGGGTGACTCTGGACAAGCTTTAGGCTCCACCGGATAAACCGAGGACCACCCCCCTCGCAGGCCTGGGGAGAAAACCAGATGCATAAAATCGCTGCTTCTGTTCCACACAAGCAAGGGCCCGGGGGTACATATGCACGGCCAGGCCCACCCGTGCCCACGTGCCACCCACCAACACGCACGGCCAGCTGGAGGCCCCGCATGGTGATACTGCCCGCCAGCTCTGCTCCCTGCCGGCAGCTGCCGTGAAGCAGTTGGTGGAGCAGGGGCCTGTGGAGGCACGGGCAGCCTTGCCCAGCTCACAGCAGGTGGCAGCAGCCATGCCGGGCGTGAAGGGCACCTCACTCTTGGAACTGTTGGAAAAGAAGCCTGAGTGAGGGTTAGGGCCCGGCAGCCAAGAAGCACAGGAGAAGGTGCCGCGCACAGAGCTCCAGTTCTCCCACCAGCACGTGCAGCTGTCCGTGATTTTGACGGTGGCCATCCTGTCATGTGGAGGGGCTGGGCGTGCCCTGGTGGCTGAACTTGCCATCCTCCGGCCTCAGCCTCCCAAGGCACTGGGATTACAGGCGTGTGCGACTGCACTGGTGGACAGTGGAGCTGGTGCACACGAGTGTCTGAGGAGGGGAGGGCCTGCAGCGGGTGTGGCGCACCTCCGGATCTTGCCGAGAAGCAGAGAAGAGAGCTGTGGGTGACGAAGAGAAGCGCCGATCCTGACCCGTGTTGTCCTCTGTCACACATCAGTGACTGCCGCTGTCTCTCCAGACACCCAGGCACATGACTCCTGAGCCGCCACTCAGCACCCTGCCTGTCTACACACAGAAGTGAAATCACTGCCCCACGTGCCTGCCCTGCTGGGCTTCCTGTCCCACTGTCCTCAACCGGAAGGCGGCGGAAGTCAGGTCCCCGAGTCCCACGCCACACACGGGAGCAAGCCTCAATGTGTGCTTCCAGTCCAGCCCCTCCTTGCCCCCGGGGCAGTCCTCGCCCTTCCCCACGCGGCCTGCACGCAGCCTCCCCACCTGCCCGACCCATCATGTGGGTGGTGCGGGTCACCTGCCTTAGTCACCCAGGTCCTGGGGTGTTGCCTCCCGGGGTCAGTTACTGAGGGAGCTGCTGTTGTCCTTGTTCCCTGTTCCTGCCAGACACTGTAGAAGGACCTGAGTAATCAACTAACCAGGAGGAAGCAGGTCGGGTCAGCGAGGAGTCACAGATTTCTTTAAGCATCCAAGAATCCACCTTCCAGCATCACACGCCTGCCCTGCCGGGGTCCCAAGCTGGCAAGAACCCTGGGTGACATGCTCCTCCTCAGATGGCCTTCCTGAAGACTTGGAACCCACGCACTGGGCGCTGTGTGCAGAATGCTCGTGCAGAGCAGGAAGCAGGGAGCCCAGGGCCCGCTGCTCGGGTGTGCAGCTCCCACAGGAGGAGGCCATGCCTGAGGACCTGGCCTGGGCTCCAGGCACAGGAGCAGGAACCCAGCCCCGGAGCTGGGAGCCACTTCTGCCTCCACTCTGCAGGGGGGCACAGAAGAACAGGTGCCTCCAGGGACCCTGGGCACAGCAGCCTGGGCGCAGGGGATCAGGGGCCAAGGTCCTGCGGCTGGTTGCTCCCACTCTCCTGGAGCCTTCCACCACGGGCGGAGCAGAGCCACTGACAGCTTGAAGTGGGCTGGGGTCCCTGGCAGCCCCAGCACCACCTCAGCTCTGGGACCCTCGGCTTAGGATGGTGCAGCCTGGGCCCTCCACTGTCCCCACGCTGCCCTCAAGCCCACAGGCCTTCAGCCCAGAGGACAAGTCGGCACATGGAGGAGGGGCTTCCAGGCAACGGCCGGGAGCTCTCGGGTGCAGCCCTCCCCCCTGGACTCCAGGGGCTCCCTTCACACCTCCACTGCCCTCCCTCTCAGGAAGTACCTGCCTCCCACAGATGGCCCTGAGGGCCCAAGGAGGAGGCAGCCAGAGCCCAGGTGCCCCCTGAAGGCTGCAGGGCAGGTGGTGGGAGGACGGTGTACTTGGTGGGAGTCGCTGCACAGCGCTCTGAGGAAAGTGAGGCCTGTCCAGCTGACACCCAGCCTGGACTGGAAGGAGCCCCTCTGGTTGCCACCCATGTGTGCCTGCCTCAGGAAGCCAGGAGTCCAGCAGGCAGGTCACACATCCCCACAGCCTGTCACTGTGGGAGGGACGAAAGGAAGGTGGACGCTGGCCCTTCAAAGTCAGCCCGGCTCACACAGGCAGTACTGTCTGCTGACGCTGGTGCTATCTCCAGCCCTCCCTTCCTGTGACCCGGAGGCGTGGTTCTCCCACTGCTGGGTGTGCAGCGGCACACATTCACAGAGACACACATGCACACAGACACACATGCTGCACACACACGCACACTAGTGTGTGCACACATGCATATGTACAGACACATGAAGCTACTCACAGCACCATGTGTTCAGGTGCACAGACACACACATATACATGTGTATACACACAAAGACTTGTGTGTGCACATCAGCGATAGGCAGTGTTTGTGTGTGTGCAAGCTTACATGCACATGAAACATGCTCATATGTGCATACATACACCAGCACACAGGTATGGAGCACAAGAAATATGGCTGTGTGCACAGCCTCACATAGGTACACATGTGTTCATATACCATTTTTGTGCATGGACGTCTGTATTTGCACATACCAGCTCACAGAGCATGCACATGTGCACACACAAATACAAACCAGCAATAAACATATGCACACACGTACTTAGGATTTCCTTGAGGCTGGAGAGACACTCCGGGTTTTTACCCTGGGCCTGCCTGGCTGCTGACCTGCTGCTGAGCACCAACTTCCCCGCAGCCCATCGGGAGGAAGAAATATGGAACCATTATCACACCATTAACTCAGAGCTAATGGTCCAGGTTCATCACCCCTTTTTCCTGATGCAACATAACCGCATGAACCTGCCCCGTCCAAAGAGTGACTCATCAGCGGCAGCCACAAATCAGCCTCGCTGGGCAAGGGGAAAGCCATGCATGCTCACCTTCTGGCTCGGAGGGCCGGTGGGCTGCGTTGGTCAGGAGCTTGGTTCACGGTTCCAGTCAAAAAGCACAGCCTCTGTTGGGTGGAGCTGTGTGCAAGGTTGCCTGACGGGAATCCAAGCCACGCTCCCCTGAGTGCAAAAGCAAGGACAACGGAGCCAGCGGGCCTGTGTGGGAGGCTCCGCCTGTCCTGTGGTGTGGCCCTCTGCTCTTGGCAGGTCTTCGCAGTGTCCTAAGCTCCTGTTGGTGACCAGAGGGACCCCGTGGAGCAGCCAATGCAATGAATCAGGACCCTCAGAGCCCTGGCTCTGCTTGCCACCCGGAGGTGCTCGCTGTCCCTTCCTCCCCACGTCCTTCACAGGAGAAGGACACACATCCCCTCTGAGAGGAGCGACATGGGAAACCTTAAAGGAAAAGGCTTCCTCTCCCTTGTCCTTTGAGAGGCCATCATCCCCACCCACCCACACCTCTCCTGACCACAGATGGGCCACGCCTGTCTGTGCCGGTGCCTGGCACACAGGAGAAGATGCCCGCGGGCCCTCCCAAGAGTGGGTGCTGGGCGCAGAGAAAGGCAGAGACGCAGGTGGGACCAAGGCAGGAGAACGGTTTCCTTGGTAGATTCTTCAGAACGTGTTAGAGTAAGGAATCAGAAAAACGCAAGAGAGAAAGGTCAGTGTTAAAATGCAATCCGACGGTTAGATGAGGTCTCTGGTGAGGAGGAGGCTGAGTTGTCAAGTCACCCCAAGAGCAGATAGAGGGTCTGGGCGCTCATGCCCCCACACTCACAAGCTGAAGCCTCACTCCCACGCGAGGGTGGCAGGAGGGGCCTTTGCAAGGAACGAAGTCATGGGGAGGTGCCCTTGGGTGGCATCAGTGCCCCATGAAGACCCTTTGCCATGGGAGGACAGCGTGAGAAGCCACCATCTGTGAGCAGAACACAGGCCCTGCAGACACCCGCCCTGCCTAGGACCTCTGGCCCCAGAACGGTGCAGAGAGAATTTGCTGTCCCTTCGCCACCAGTGTTGGTACTCTGCCAGAGCAGCCCCCCAGAGCTCAGCCCCTCAGCGAGGGTAAGGCCCCCAAGAGGGTGTGCTGTGCGGCCCCTTCCTTTCCAGGAGCAGCGCTGGCCTCCCAGCCTGGGCAAGGAGCCGCAGCACCAGAGACACAGGGTGGGCACAGAGAGGTGAGGAGCATGGCGGGGACACTGGAGGTCCTGCTCTGCCTCCTGCTGACCAGGTCCTGAGGCTGCAGGGGCAAGCTCAGGATGTGGGAGCCAGCCCCCGACAGCCCCGACTTCCAGCGGGGTGGAGCTGGAAGGGAGGGGCCGCCTCTCCACTCCACCTCCCCAGGCACCACACGCTGCCTTCTGTAGTGGACTCCAGAGCTCCCAGAGCCCACTTGGCCTGCGATGGCCATGGGCGGTCAGCTTGTCAGTGAGGCTGACTTGGTTTAGTGAGACTTACTTAGTGTTAGAGGGCTCAGTCTGCGGTCGACTGGTTCCAAGGCAGAACCACCATGGCATAGGAGGCCGCTCAGCTGGTAGAAGAATAAACTGCAGGGCACCCCCCCCACTGCCTCCAACCAGGTCCAGTCCCCGTGCCCATTCAGCCATGAAGGGGTCACTGCACTTCATGGACTCATCATTGCCTGAAAGCTCCTGCCTTGGGGCCCGGTTGCCCTGGGACCACGGTTGCAACACACAAGCCCTCTCTCGGGCCTTCAGACCAGGTGGCAGGGCTGACCGGCCCACCCACCTACGGGTGCCGACCTCTCGCTCAGCTTCCCTCGGGCGACCGGCTTGATGGGTCAATTCTCTGTGAGAACCGCCACCCCTTAGGGGCTCAAGACGCCCGGTCTCCCGCTCACAGCCCCAGGGCCAGGAACCAGCAGAGGCTGACGGGAGAGGCCTTTCCTCCCTCCACAGGGGCTCCCTGGGAATGCTGGACTGGGCCCAGGAGACCAGGCTGGCGTCATGCCTCCCATGGGATGGACTAGGCCATGGCTGGGGCACAGTTCTTCTACCCTGTGGCCTCACCCTGAGAGCCCCTCACCTGGGGGACAGAACAGGCTCTCCATGGGCAGTGAGGACCCAGGAACAACAGCAGAGGCTGCCCGAGGCCCTCAGGGCCCAGCCCAGCACTGCACACCGTCCGCTCCACTGCGTCCCCAGGTCAGAGTGACCACAAGGCCACCAGGTTGGAAAGGAGCTTCAGGGAGGATCAGAGCCATCTCTGCAGAGCCCCCCGCTTGCCCCTCACGTGGTGTGGATGCCATTCCCCGGATCCTTGTCTCCTGGTGACTTGGCCTGAAGCCAATGAGGAGAGGCCCTTCGACACCCTCTTGGCCTGGGAGGGCAGCCAGGAGGGTTGAATGTGTGCTCAGCGCCCAGCTCTGCAGCCTCCCAGTGTGACCAGAGTCCCCAGCTGTGGGAGGACGAGGGTGGTGCACACCTCCTGGGCTGTTGGGGCTCAGTGAGCCCCTGTGCCAGCCCCCTGGGCTGGCAGGCCTCCGCCATGGCCCCAGTCCTCCAGGGGACTGCTCTGGCCACCTCCTCAGCAACGTCACTCCAAACACACTCGCCCTGACTCCCAGTGGGGATGAACCCACTGGCTTTTGTTTGGGGCACCTGCCATGAGCCACTTGACCAGGTGGGGCGGGACATGTGGCCCTGTCTCTCCCCGCCCAGGTGCTGGTGCTGGGGTGGCAGAAGGCTCTGGCTCCCCTGGGCCTGTGTAGCTGGGCAGTGGTGTGGCCTTCTCGGTGCTCCCCCTCGAGGTAGGACTGACCCTGCCCTCTCGGGACTCAATCCCAGAAGTCCCTGAGCGCTGGGCAGAGCGGCACGGACACTCTGGCTCGATCACTGCGCCATGCAGGAGATGACGGAAGGTCCTCCCACCCCTCCCCTCTGACCTCTGAGTCCACCTTAAAGATGCAGCACTTTATCATTTATTTATATTGCTTTATGCGATGTGCTTCCTGAGAGCCCAGTCCAGCGCAGTGAGACACAGCCTGCATGCATAAATGAACACCCAGGAAGCCCCAACACCGCAGACCGCCCGGCCGCCTACTGCCTGCCGGCCTCGAGGATGCTCATCGATCGCCCCTGCTCTCGACCCCCGGCCCCTGACCTCTGTCCTTGGAGAGGAGGGTCACGACAGCAGCTTTCCTGCAGCCATCCGTAAACCTTGCTGAGTTAGACCCTCATTCCTCTTCCTGATTAGACCTTCCGTTCTGTTTCCATCTGGAAAAATGTCATCGGTTCTGGTGATTTACCTCCCTCGGGTCTGTCACGTTGCCCCATAACCTCGTTCCCAGGGACTTCAATCTCTCAGCGCCTGACTTGGACTTATTGTGAAAGATGTCCTCAGAATAAGAATCGTCTTGCTGCTCTGCGAAGACCAGAGATCAGGGCGGCCAGCTGGCTGCCGCCAGCCTCCCCCCCACTGGCCGAGCTCCAGGTGCCACTGTGTGTCTGGTGCCATGGGAAGGGGGTGGCTAGAGGGCACTGAGGGCCTCAGGACTGTGGTGGCAGGGTCACACCTCAGCTGGGCGAGGAGGCCACGGAGCCACAGAATAGCAGGACTGGGACCTCGGAGACCCGGCTCTAATGGAGCCCCACCTCCTGCCCAGCTGAGGCATAACCGGGCTCTCCCAGAGGTGCATCAGGGCCTGGAGCCCAGAGGCCCAAGTCCAGCCAGGAAAGGAGTGCCCAGTCCTTTCCTAGACAGAATGGCCTAGCTGCTCTGACAATGCCACCTGTCCTCAGGAAACACACATCAGGAATGTCAGCAGGGCCACCCACCACACCTCAGCTTGCAGAGGTGTCTGCCACCAGCCGGTGAAGCGATCCAGGCCCTTCGCACCATACAGACCTTCCCAGAACCAGGCTGTGAGTCTGCATGCCCTGGCTCCTCCCACCCCAAGACCAGCAAGGAGCACCGGCAGGATTTGCTGGAGGGACTGATGGATGGACGGATGGATGGATGGACGGACTGGCGGATGGACGGATGAGTGGGTGGGTGGGTGTTCTGCGGTGAATGCCCCCTTGTGTTCATTTCCAGAGTCAGCGCCCCACGGTGCTCCCTGCTGCCCTAGTGTGGCTGTGGGCAGATGCCCATTCTTGTCACAGGCAGCTTGGCATCCAGGGCCTGGGGCACACAGCACAGGCATGTGCATAGGAGGTGGCTGTGGGGGCAGCAGGGGCGGCAGAGGACCAGGATCCACCATGTGTGATCAGTTCTGGGACCATGGTAAAGCAGATGATGATTCTGCAGGTCTGGGTGGTGCCAAGGCCTTGCCGCAGGCCCAGGACCACACCTGGGTGACAGCGACATGGGACACATCTGCCTGTGCACACCCTTTCCTGGGATCGAGGGTGGGCTTGTGGATAGGACTCAGGGTGCTGGGAGATGATGGTGAGGGCTGACGGTGGGACGAGCGAGGGTCCTGCCCCACTGGAGGGGACTGGAGAGTCCTGGGGACACTGTTTGAGGGGACTCCTGACTTCGAGGGGGCCAGGGCTCCTCCACCATCAGCAGAGTGTGCGTGGAACAAGGGTTACCCGATGCTGTGGCCCCCCACTAGTTGCAGCCTCCTGCTTGACCAGCGCGAGGGGAACAGGGCTTTTCCAGGTTTATTTCCGCCTCTTACATTTTTAAAGACTAACTGCGTGTTCCTCTGTTCCATTAAGACAACAGCCGGCAACCCTGAAGGTGCCCTCTGTGCACTTCCCTGGGCTCCAGGGAGACCGCAGAGCAAGGCTGCAGGAAGGGGCTTTATGAAATACCCAGCCCGCCTCCGGAAATGAGTCTCCACCTCACTGGTGGCCATAGAGCCACAGGTGCCGCAGGTTGCCCTGTCAAGGAGCCTCGTCTAAGTTTTATTAAAATCTTTCTGAAAATTCATCCTTTTCCTCCTGGAAGCCAGTTGGACTCGGCACCGCTGGCCTCTTCCATGCTGGAATGATTGTGTGACCTTGAACTCAGCCTTTGTGTGTGCCCACAAGCCTGCTCTGGGGACCAGGGCCACCTTCTCTGCAGGGCCCTGGCTGCTGCCCTCAAACCCCTCTGGTTACACCTCTCCTCCCCACCTGCACCATCACCTCCTGAGCCAGGAGGACCCTCTCCCCGACCCACCAGATGGTGGACGTGCGTGTGTCGGTGTCCCTCTCCAGCTTGTTCCCCTGGGGGTGCCAAATCTCAGGTGGAACCTCTACTCTGAAGACGGCTTTGCCGAGTGAGCTCAGTCCTGGCGTCCAGGAGACAGCGCCCTCTGGGTGCCCCAGGCTCTCCTCCTTCTTCCAGCGCTGCCCATCCCACAGAGCATCGCTGCCTGACAGCTGTGTCCTGGGACCCTCTGCTGAGCTCACTCGCTGGCCTGCTCTGGTAGGTCATTAGCCAGGAACCACCTCCTCTGACCCTCACTCTGTGTGCGAAAATGAATAAGCAAGTCGTGGTTCTGACGTGATCATTGCACACACAAGAGAGTCACGGCCCAGAGACTGGTCTGTGCCTGCTCGCCCTCCAGCTCCCCATCGAAACCCACCTACGGTCCAGTGCTGTCTCCCATCACCATCTGTAAGCCAGGCCACTGTGCACACCAGACCCCTGGGCCCGTCACACTAACACCACGCATCACACAGACACCAATGCCACAATGACACCAGGTTGATGCCATGCTTATGCCACAATAAAGTCACACTAACACCATACACCACACAATCCATACAATGCCATGTTAATATCATACACCATGCCAACACGACACTAATGTCAGGCCGACGCCATTCACCATGCTAACAGCACGCTGACGGCACTGGAGTGCCGGGCTAATGCCCCCAGTGGGCACCCAGCCTCTGCAGACTTTCAGGAGCACCAGGGCAGGCGCCCATGTACCACGCCTTACTCCAGCGTGAACTGAACCTGAATCTTATTGCACAAATCAACAGGGGCTGAGAGGAGCCACGGAGGGTGGCGTCAGGAGTCGAGCTCCCACACGGGTCCTGATACCCTCTCAGTGGGAGGCAGTTGGACATGAGCATGTCCCCAGTGCCCCAAGATACTCCTACCAGCAGCCACACTCTTCCACAGCTACAGTCCCACAGAGCGACACCTCGACAGACTCGGAAAGCTTCAAGCCTTCGTGACAGATGTGCTGGGTCCCATGACAGAAGCGCTCCAGCAGAGAGCAACAGCCACGCTGTCACGCCCCGTCAGCGGCCACCCGAGCCACCCGATGACTGGACCTCTCCAGTGTCTCCACACCCGTCACAGCTTCCTCACCACTTCTTTATTTAAAATGCAAGTCCTTCAGGCCACTTCGCCCCTGCAGAGAGCCCTCGCATACACAGGCCGCGTCCCCGGTGCACTGGGCGGCAGAGATGTTCTGCTCCTTCACCATGAGACGGTCCATATAGGGCATCATGGCGCAGGCCGACCCAGCCCAGCACAGGTACAAACAGGACCTGCACGTCTGTTCTGAAGGCTGAGGCAGGAGGATCGTGAGTTCAAAGCCAGCCTCAGCAACTTAGTGAGGCCCTAAGCACTCTTTGAGTTTATTTTTATATTTAAATACAGTATTAAAAAGGACTGAGGATGTGGCTCAGTGGTCACTTCCCCTGGGTTCAATTCCCAGTACCAAAAAGAAAAGTGAAATCTAAAGTTACCAAGCAAAAGCATTGTTTAAAGGAGGAGCAGATTTCCACACCTCCCTGGGAGAATCTGACAGGACTGGCTAGAGTGGGGACAGGTAAGCACGAGCTCCCAGGACCTGGCCACCAGCTGGGACTGGGAACCACCCAGAGCACTGACCTTCATCAGGTTGTCCCCTCCTCCCCACAACTGGGCTGAAGGCAGCTGCTTCCCAGGGCGCCTTTAATAAAGCTCACTGCATCTCCGCTGAGCTAATTTAATCACTCAGGTGAGTGACTCTCTCCATTTACACCAGCTGGTTTCTGATGGCGCTCCCAAACGTGTCAACCACCACACAAATCAAACAGGGCAGAGCGGCCCCCGCAGTGACCCTCCTTGCTTAATTAAACTGCATCTAGCAGTGACCTGGATGGCAGGCGCTGTCCCCAGCACCACACCATGAAATCTGCCAGGAGCTAGCTCTCCCCAGGCAGCCCTACCAACCCTCCAGCCTCAGAGGCCACCGTGCCTACAGAAGATGCTGCTCAAGGACACCGCGATCGTGGAAGGCAGGCTGAGGTGGGGAGGCAGAATCCGTGTGCTTTTTAATTATTGCAGATCTCACCTGAAGAAACGGTACCTCTGTCAGAGTTAAGGGATGACTAATAGTTTCTCTCCCCATGCATCTGGCAGAGCGGTGCCCAGAATTATGATAATTGCCCCTTGTCTGTACATACTGTCTTTCCTCCAAAGAGTCTGAATCTTCCAAAGATTGCTTCAATTTATCGTTCAACATTGCCGAGGGCAGAAAAAAAGTAATATTAGTTGGTCAGACAAATAGATCCATTTGATAGGGGTTAACCAGAGAAGAGGTAAAAGTCCCTCATCACAAGTCCAGCATTTTACACAGTGGTCAAGTCAGGGAGGATTCAAACTGTCCTCTAGAGGTGCATTAGTTGGGGTAACAAACTCTGAAACAAGTGGCTTTGCCCACGGAAACCTACCTGCTGCTCAGATCCCAGTTGGACACGTCACCTCCTTGCAGTGACCCAGGGACCACGGGCATCTCCAACCTGTGGGACTGCCAGGGACTCCATGGAGCCCTTGGCTAACCTCTGCATTCAGCTGGCCCTGGGGCACAGGCCAACAGCATGAAGGGCCCATGATGGGCAAGGACTGGGCACACAGCACTCACTGCCGCCCTTGCTGTTGTCCAGAACCCGATCTCCTGGCCAGGACTGACTGCGGAGAAGGCTCGGCCACAGAGTAGGCAGGACAGCCAGGAGCCTCCAGCCCAGAACACGGCACCTGCTTCCTTCCTATCCTCCCTGAACAGGAAACACTGGGCTGTGGAGCCAGCCAGGTGAGCAGGCCCACAGAGCTCTTGCACGCTGACCTCACCAACAACCGACAGAATCCAGGGCTGTCATCTGAGGACTCCAGGGGGCAGCTCTGGTGGGCCAATTGGACAGGAAGTCGTCCTGACCAGCGGCCAGCGCAGCAGGGAGCTCCTTGGTTTGCCTTCTCTGTCCTCAGCTTTGTCCCCAAGGCAGTTGGAGGCTCAGAGCTGCGCCCCCAGCAGGACAGAACCACTCGGGGAGAACCCCCTCTCTGGGCCAGACGCTGGAGGCGGGTCTTGCAGGCCCGAGAGCAATGGCATGGCCAGGCCCTCTTTTCCTCCTCCCACCCCTTGCCCTGCTCTGGCCTGCCCAGTCATGCAGGGTGCAGACGTCACCTCTCTGGCTGGAAGGACGGAGAAAAGGGGCCTCTGCTCTCCAGAAGCACTGGAGGGAGTCCACGGGTTCTCGCTTTCGTCTTCCCACCAACCCTGAAACATCCCTTAGGGAACGGCAAGACAAATCTAAGGGAGGGAAACCAGAGCTTTCTAACCAAAGGCCGGGGGCACTGGTGTCCTGTGACCTGGAGAGCCCTGGGGAGTGCCCAGGGAGGCAGTGTGAGAGAAGGTCCCCAACAATGAAGAGCGACCTACCCGGTCACACTGGAGCAGGCTCACACTGTGAGAACAGGTTGGGGCTGGAAGTCCAGGACCAGGGTGCCCACACGTGTCCATCTGGGGAGGGCCCTCTCCCTGGATCACAGATGGGTACCTTCTCACTGTGTCCTCAGAAGGTCCCCTGTCCTCTGGACTCTCTTCTCACAGGGGCACTGATCCCCTCATGGTGGCCCCACCCTCACGGCCTCATCCCGCCCTGATCACCTCCAAGGGCCCATCACAGTCACCATCACACCTGTCCAGGGCTGCAGCATGAAATTATGGGGACACAATTTCAGTCCGTGGCACAAATTAGAGGATTTGGAAACTGAACTGGCACTAAAGTCACTCCCCAGCAGGTGAGACAGCCCCTGTGGTCACACCTGATGGCCCCAGAGAATCGGAGTACAGGTTCTCAGCTCGTGCATGGTCGACACCTCAGCTGGACTGTCCCTGGTGGGGGAGACTGTCCTGTGAAATGCAGGATGTTTTGCAGCATCCCAGGTCTCTATCCACTAGATGCCAGCAGCAACCCACAGCTGGGGACAATCAGAACTGCTCTGGTCACTCCCAAAGCCCTCTTGGGGCAAAGTCACCCCTGGCTGAAAACCACTGACTTAAACAGGACTCAGCACCTTGGGCACGGGATTCACTATGCCTGGGATGTAACCTGAAATCGCATGACATACTTAGAGCCAGGAGAACCTGACAGATTCACAAGTTTGGGGGACTCAGCCCACGTCTAGCTTGAGATGTCCCAGAAGTCTGAATCACCTAAGCTTTAATCACACCCAATGGCTGTGCTTCATAAGGTACAGGTGACCAAGGTGAGCCTTCCCAGAAACAGAGAAGGGGGTGCCCTGGGGAGACGAGCTGCTCTAAACTGAGAGCTTCAGAACTGAAGGAAGACACTAGCCAGAAAACAAGCCACAGGGAGCTTCAGTTGTAGAATCCTGATACGGGAAGGAGAGCTGATGACCGGTGAGCACAGTCCGTCTCGGATCAGAGAGGAAGGGAAGAGTGGGAAGCCCCGTCCCGACCTCCCAGCACAGGGTCCTGCCTGAGCAGCTCCCTGGAAACTCATGGCCCATTCCAGGTGAGACCACCCGGCCGCTCCTGCCACGGGGTGGGGCGTCTGCTCGGCTCTCGAGGGCCGGCCTTGCTGACGGCAGCAGTGGACAAGGGCACTACACTAAGAGAACACGAGACCCATGTCCCTCCTGAACCAAAGCACAAAGCCTCCCGGGACGGCAGCATGACACCGTGGCACTAGAAGGGCAGCACCAGGAGACGAGGGCCACAGGCTCCCGAGGAGCAGTCAGCGCCGACACCTCAGACAGGCCCACGGGGCAGTGGCACCCTGACACAGGTGGACACAGGACACACCCCCGACAGACCGCATGTCTGACACAAAAAGATTTCCCAGATCGTCACAATGGGAGGGACACCGGTATCCAATACAGAGCATCACTGGACCCAGCCAGTCACCATCGATCCTGCCTCGGGAGAAGCCCCAGGCTGTGTCCCTGCTGTGAAAGGCAGGCCTCAGGGACACCCCAGTTGCCCTTGCCCTCTGTCCCCCTTGTCCACAGGGTCAGGGGAGCCTCCAGCATTCCTCGCTCCTGGGAAGCATCTGCCATGCCGTTGAGGTCAGCTAGGAAAGAACTCAGTTCTTAACTCAAACAGTAAGGTCATTTTCGCAAATCACCCCGTTTTGGTTTTGTATTTTCACTTTATTCCTATCTTTAGGTTAATGAAAGAAGTTCTTTCTGAAGTTAAGAGATGATGTCACTCTTTCTTGTGACCAGTGGCAGGAGGCTGAGAACATAGGCTTGCCAGACACCGTTAAAGGGGAAGGAAGCAGTCACCACCCCAGACCCCAGGAGCCCCAGACCCCAGGTGCCCCAGACCCCAGGTGCCCCAGACCCCAGGAGCCCCAGACCCCAGGAGCCCCAGACCCCAGGAGCCCCAGACCCCAGGCTCCCTCAAACCCCAGCCGCCCAGACCTCAGGCCCCCAGACCCCAGGAGCCCTGGCCCAGGCACTGCACAGACAGCGGGTCTGGCTGTGAGGCTGCCAGCTCCCTGTCCATGGCAGTCACAGGCCTTCCGGTTCTAAGTGATGTTTCACAGCCTGGACCGTGCGCCTGCCCCTGGCCTCAGATGCCCCTATGAGGGGCCCATGGCCAGTTTTCCACACTAGCTATGTGGTCAGGGGGCAGGAGTTGACCTCAAGGACTCACTGGGTCAGTGTGTGCAGTGAGTGTGCAAACACTCATGAGCAAGCGCTGTCCAGTAGCCCACAGACTCCCCACTCAAGTCTCACGGGCTCATTCACTTTATCAAAGCCCTGGTGAGCAAAGTAAAGGGAGAAATCGGGTCCCAGACATTGCTGGGGGAGGGGGAAACCAGGCCAGAGGCCACAGGGGGAGCTGCCCAGAGTCCCCACCCTGCAGGGCCCAGGCTGTGCAGGGCACCATGCCACACGCTGGCTGCTGGACGTGGCCTCTCCCATGCACCTTCCCAGGCCTGCTCTCCCCTCTTATCCCAATGACATTGGACAAGCCACCTAGAAACCTGCAGGTAGGAGAAACAGGAGGAGAGACAAAGGAGGGGTGCCCCACCTCTCCTGGCTCAGAGTGATGGCAGCACTGGGGGAAGACCAGCTTTTTCTGCCAGATTCTTATGGTTCCAAGGCAAGAGTGGAACCTTCCAGGTCACTCGGGTCATCCTCAGCCCCACGTCTGTGTGTGCACCGTGTCACTTCGCAAGAAAGCCATTGTCCTCTAATGGGGACCCTCTTCACAAGAAAGAGTGATATCGTCTATAACTTCAGATGAGAAATTTAGATTTTCATTAACCTAAAGATAGGAATAAAATGAAAACACAAAACCAAGAAAGCCTGGCCCACGTGTGGGCCCTTCAGCCGCCTCCTGTCACACATGGTCTCCACGAGAGGACTCTAACTCTACTCTAACTGTCTCGCCAGCCGCCCTCACCGGCCCATCGCGGCCTCGGGAGGTGGGAACTCCAGCACGGCACGTCCAGGGAGAAGCAGAAGCCCGTGGGTAGCCCTGGCGTCGACCGGAGCTAAGTGCTTCTCACTTAATGGGCCCTCTTCTCACCCAGTGCCGTTCCCAGTATCCTCTGGCACAACAGCGTCATTTGCTGTTGCTGGCAGTTTAAGTGGCCTGCAGCTTAATTTGCAGCATGAGTCAACGGAACTTCACTCTGTAGTCTCCAGGGTTTGCCCCACACATTTAGTTCTATTCTTTGCCTCATTCCAAGGCAGTAAATTAGAATTCTCCTTCTTTTATAACATGAAGAAATTAGTTTATTAACAGAAGAAATGGGAAATAAGTTAGAACCCTCTGTCTTCCTTACAGATGGACAAGGGGAAAGATATCGACTGGCACAAGAAAGCAATTTACACTGCGCAGGGTGTTGGTGCTGTTATCATTTGAGAAGTGTGTTTCTCACCCCTTGGTGATGGGACGCTGGGACAGGCACACGGCTGACAGAGGTGGGGGCACTGTCTGACCTTCCTCCCCAAGTCCTGATTCTCAAACACGGAAAGGCAAATGCACATTAGGTTCCTCCAGTGTCTCGCTCCCCCTGGTTTCTGGGCTTCCTGAGTCAGGGCCGTTTTCTCCAGGGCACTGCTAGGACTCGGAGGTGGGCGGGCGCTGGGATCCCATCCGAAGGTCCCACCCTGAGCACCTTGGGGTTAGGACGGGATGGGAGCTGGGCTGCGTCTCCTGGAATGACAGGTCCAGGGCCTTTCAGGGTGTTCCTGACACTCTTCCCCTGGGCCGGCTTCATCTCCCCTCTCACTCCACCCTGGGAGGACCACTCGTCCCCTCCCTAGTTCCACAATCAACCACGAAGACACCACATATTACCTGCAACTATCATACACCCTCCAGGGTGGGCCTGCTTCCTTCAGTCTTTGGGGTAAAATTCTCCAAATTCGCATCCATGTGCATGGCTTGCACATCCGAAGTCCCAGTCATGAGCACACAAACGGGACCCCAGGAGCCTCAGGCCACTCCTCCTTGGCTGACACAGAGACATGGACTCAGGTGCCCAGGAGGAAGACCCCACCTGCGGACTACCCCTTGGCTGCCTCTCCTGAGCCTCCTTCAGTCGGCTGTGTGCCTGCACAGGCTGTAGCCGCCTTGGCTCCACGCTTGCTGGGGTCCCTGTAACTGTCACCACTGCTTCCGCCAGCCTGCATCTCTCACTCTTTAGTGCCTTTGAGATTTACCTCCCCTTCAGTTCCACTGAGGGCTGCGATGCCTGTTGACCAGGGCACTTCCCTCACCTGGTTGTGAGCTCCCCAGGAGCAGGGACAAGGTCAGGTTTTTCTTTGTACTCCTCAAGCCCAAGCCAGGCCTGGCCCAGGCCATCCCCATGGGATGAGCCTCCTGCTGCCCCCTGGATAGAGCTGACAGAGCAGGCCTGCACTCTGTGGCCTGTGCTCCCTGACCAGGTCTCTATGCAGTCCCCTGACTGAGCAGAGAGAAGCCGCAGCCCTAGGCAGAGTCTCCAGACCCTGGCCTGCAGGCCACTCACACATTGTGCTGACGTGAAGGACCGTCCACACTGACACTTGATTAAAAGGTGAGAGTGCAGAGCACCCAACCAAGAGGAGGCAGTGGACAGAGCCCCACTGGGCAGAAGTGGAAGATGCCCCCTCAGAGAGCCAGGGCAGGACGCATCCAGATATGCCTACTTCCCGGGCCCCAGCAGTTATTAGATATGAATTTATAGGTCAGGGTGTGTAACTACAAAAGACAAATTCCCACTAACCCATCACAGCACCAATAGAGAGAGAGGTCTGGGCATTTTCAATCTGAAAATGAATCCTGCTTCTACTACAGGCAAGGCCACTACACACGCGACATCATAGCAATCCCATCAGCGCTGTCTTTAGGGCCCGCAGTGTGGAAAGCTCCAGGTGGCCAGGCGCAGTGCTGGCCACAGAGGAGATCGGCAGCCAGCTCCAGGCAGTTACAGCCTGGGCATCACGGGCACCAGTGGCTATGCCCCCGCTGCACCAAGGGCTCCGGTGTGAGCACCGTGCGCAGCCCACAGCAGCTCCACTCAGGGCCCCACAGCAGCGCTCCCGAGGCTCCGCCCTGGCTGGCAGCACTGAGCCTGAGGACCCTGTGTGACCAGCTGCTCTCACCTCCACTTGACAAAGACCCTGAGGTCCAGAGACAGGAGAGCAGGCAGCGCCTGTGGCCTCCACAGCCCAGCTCTGCAGGCCCCTCCACACCCCAGCGCGCTCCTCCACACTGCCCACTAGGAGGCAGAGCAGGGGCTACCTCCAAATTGTAATAAGGAAACAGGGAGATCATGCACAGAGCAATGGATGATTCTGACACCCCCCACCCAACACACACACAAAGTTCTGCTGTCTCCTGACCCAGTTCTCCTCTCCTTTGAGACCGCCCCTTGGAGGGGCTCTGATGGGACTTGCCAGAGAGCACCGTATCCTTGGTTTCAGGAAGGAACCCTTAACAGTGAGGAGTTGGCAAAGTGGCAAATGGGGTAGCAGGGAGGGCAGAATGGCATCCCTAGGACAGTTGGTCGACTGCTCTGACCGACTGATGCTCGGACCGACTGACAGCAACAGTCGGGAGGAGGGGATGTGGACAGGGCATGACGGGAAACTGCTCTGCAGCACCTGGAGGCAGCCGTTCCCCCAGCCCATTCGCGGCCCCCTCGTGAGCCCCCAGGAGGCTCGGGACATGTCTCTGAAACTGGCCAGTCTCCATCCCTGTCAGGACACGAGGCAGCTGTAAGGTGCAGTGATGATTCCACCCTGACCTGCAACACGTCAGCTGGAACCACAGCTTGGTCTTGGCCCTGCTGGATTTTTAAGGACTTTAAATCCCTCCCTTAATAAGTTTACCCAGGAGCAAAGCTTAAGTAACGGAGCAGCTACCTTAATCTTTCTTCAGTTTAATCACACCCAACACCTTGCATATTTCAAAGGGAACACACATTAACCGTTCTCAGTACATGAATGCATGAAGGTCACACAAGATTTATTCCCCTTGGCAGGCTGGGGAGCCTGGCTCGACTGTCAGGAAGACACAGTGCTGTTTGCAGCAGATGCCCCGGGAGTGCCAGCCCTTCACGTCTTCACGGTTTTCCTTGAGAGGGGTCTGGGCTGCTTTGGAGGGTGGGCTGCCTGGGAGGTCCTCCATCCTGCGAGGCTTTTGTGGAGCAGTTGGGGCTGCTGTCTCTATTACACTAGTTAGGGCACTTCACGACAAACCTTCCTGACATCAGGGCCGTGGCTTTTGTGGCAGTGGGCTGGGGACAGGGCTTGAAGGATCAGCGCCCAGGCTCCATCTCCAGCCTCCTCTCCCAGGTTCCCCGAGGACATTACTGCTGGGACACAGACTCCTGGGCTCAGATTCGGTACCCAGAGGCCCTTTGCTGACACGGATGGAGTAACCTGAAACCTGGGGACATGTTTTATGTGCTTTGGTCCCTAGTGCCCAGCGCAGTGCTAGGAGTCCAGTATGTGCTTGCTGGATGAATAGCCGAAATTCTACTGGCAGGGGCCGTGCAGCAGATCTCACTCTGCTCGGAACACCTGGGGCCGATGGAGCTTGAAAAAGAGTTTACGTGCAGCCACTCCAAGTTGGACAACTGTTTTAGTTTTTTCACTGCTGTGACTAAAGAACTGACCAGCACAATTGTAGAGGAGGCAAGGTTTATTTGAGGGCTCACGGGTTCAGAGGTCCTAGGTCATAGGGGTCATATAGGGCTCGAATGAGAGAGAACATCATGGTGGAGTGTGGGGCAAGGGATGCAGCTCACATGGTGAACAGGAAGCAGAGAGAGTGGTCTCCACTTGCCAGATACAATATGTACACCAAAGCCACACCCCACCTCTTCACTTAATCCCATCGGGGATCAATTCACTGATTAGGCTAAAGCTATGACCCAATCATTTTTCCTCCAAACCTTCCTGCATCGTCTCACTTGTAAGCTTTCGGGGGACACCTCACATCCAAACCATAACAACAACCTTCCTTTAAGTGTTTTGTCCTTTTGTATAAGATATGGGCCACTTCCAGAACTAAATCTGCTCATTTTTTCACTCAATAATGATATTTATTAGAGTTCGACGGCCCAGGCACTGTGCTAGAAATAGAGAATTCAAAGATGGGCATGGATCAAATTTCTCTCCATGTTTTGGCCTCTAACCCCTGAATATCAGCCCAGAAATGAGATAATAGCTTTCAATTAAATACGTTAAAAATGAAAAAGTCCAAATCTGAAATGTACTTGGGAGGATAGGGTAGAGTGCTTGTTGAGCTTACTCCAGGACCTGAGTTTTAATCCAAGCACCACAATTTTCTTTTAAGGAGGAAAATGAGGTCAGGCACATCCATGTGGGCTGGATCTCACAGGCCCATGAGATCCAGCTCACTGGGATCACAGGGGGAGCTCCGACACACCCCTCCTGTGTTCCTGCAGCTAACTCCTACTGTCTCCTCCCTGGGCCTCCACACCTGGGACATGAGAAGGCTGGGCATGTGGCCACAACTCAGGGACAACAGGGGATGCTTCCCAGGAGAGTGGGCCAGGCTGCAGGCAGCACAGACGGGCTGGGCAAGGCGAAGAGGTCCAGGGACAGCCTGAATCAGGAGGAACCACACCTGGGAGGGGAAGGGAGGCAGCGCGCAGCCTTCAGGCCTCAACCTCCTGGAGCTGTCTGCTCACACCCACAGGCACCCACCCCAGGACCAACAGGGCCACCACCCAGCATGCTGTCCAGCCACCCAACTCCGTGTGCTCCTCTCCACCACATGGCTCTCAGGACCACAGCACTACTTTCTTATCCGGCTAAACCTGTCTCCGTGAACTTCCCCCACTCAGTTTTTGGTGTCTTGAACTTCAGCTCTCCTCTCCTTCCACGAGGGTGCCTGACATCCAGGCCACCCTACCCTTGCTCTGAGCCTCCTAGTCAGTGGGTTCCGTCTATTATGTGGAGTGAGGCTGCAGTAGACAGCTCAGCCTGGGGGGCGGCAACCCCCACACATGGGGCCCTGGCATGCCTACGACCCTGCAACACCTTCAGGTTCCAAACACAGAAGGAGAAGAGTGGTCCCTGCCTGCAGGAGTGCGCAGAGCGTTCAAGAAGAGTATGTTCACATTCTTTCCCAGGTGCAGGCCAGGGGCCAGCAAGTGGCTGCTATGTTCATCCCCTGAAGTCACAGACACGTCCTGAAGTCTCGATGAGCAAGCTCTCAGGTGGCAGAGCCATGCAGATGGCACCTGTGGCCCGTCAACCCAGGACACCCCTTCAACTGAGCCAGCACCTCAGTGCCTCACCTGGTGGCTGGAGTCCCCGGTCCCTGCTGGAGTCACTGCTTGCCACAACTAGGGAAGCCGTGGTTCCATGTTTTCCAGGGATGGTGATGGCCCAGCACCAGTGCCCAGGCCGCTCCCCACCACATGCTGCTGCCGAGGCTCCCCAGGGCTGAGGCTCTCACAGGAGCAGAGGCCTTGTCCTTGGACTGGGATGAGCAGCCAACAGAGACCCTTTCTTTTCTTTTCTTTTCAAGACAGCCAGCTTGCTGTGTTGCCCAGGCTGGCCTCAAGCTCTGGGCTCAAGGGATTCTGCTTCAGCTTCCTGATGCCAGCTAAAGAGTGGTCCTTTCTTGAGAACAGGTTCCTTGGCCCACATGTGAGGACAGCTGGGTGTGAGCAGGAGGAGGCCAGAGGGGTGGGCGGCCTCTGCAGCACTCCCATCTTGCTGGCACTTCCCCCACTGTGCAGCCCACCCCCGACCTTCTGGCCTAGAGCTTGGTGCGTTAGTTACCAGTCCACCGCCCAACGGCCCAGCTGCCCTGGGCCTCAGGTGTGTCGGGAGCTGAGCCAGCAGCAGCCTCATCAGACGTACCTGGAGGTGAGGGCAGGACCCCTGGGGCCAGGCATCAGTCAACTCTTCTGTGGGGTTTGTAGCCGCCGGCAAAGAGGACCTTCCACTGTGGGTTAAGTACTGTGCCAGGGTCATTTAGCTCCATTCACCCACTTCACAGATGGGAGGACTGTGGCTTTCAGTGATGTGTCAAGATGCTGCGGCATGGCAGGCAGGACATTGGCAGTAGAACTCCCTGCTGCGGGTCAGGCCATATGGGCCACCAAGCAGTCAGATGCCTGCCAAGCCCCTGGGCTCTGTGCCTGGGGACCACCAAGTTTGTCACTTCACTGTTCACTCCACAGCGATTGGTCCTCCTTTGCCCCCAGGTTACCACATCCTCCACATGAGGTGCTCTTGGGGTGCTGGACCCTGCAGGCCAGCAGAGTACCACCTGTCAGAACACCGCTGAGTGCTGACAATAGCCCCAGGCCTGAGTGTCACTGTGTCATCCTGCCTGATGAGGACAGGACAAGCCACAGAGGCAACGAAAGGCTGGCTTTTCAGGGGCCACGGCACTGCTCTGACTGGTGCCAACGCCACCTGGTGGGTGTCGTGGAGCCTGTCCTGTTGGGTCAGGGTCTGCCCACACCTTGAGGAGATGCCAGGGGATGCTTGCAGGCAGCTCACCTTCCTGGGCAGCAGGCTGAGTCCACTCTGTGTGCCCAGGAGCACTCAGGACAGCACCTCCCAGGAGAAGGCCGACACCTCGTGCTCACACGAGGGCTTTGGGAAACGGGAAGGGTGCCAACACGTCCTGAGTGTCCTGCACCAGAGGCTCCCTGAGCATCCACCCAGTGACCTTTGCCTCCGCGACAAGAGCACGTTTTTTTCCCTCTACGGGTGAGGGAGGAGCACAGGAGGTTGTCCCTGCTGGCAGAGTGTATCCACCACACCCAGTTCTGGCCGTCCAGCTGCCAGGCCCACCTGACCCGGCCCACGGACCATGGCCGGGTCAAAGATGCAGCATTGTGCCGTGACACACTTCTTCTGCTCTGGGGAGAGGCCCTGGAACCAGTAGGGCTGGAAGAGTCTCGGAGGTCACAGATTGGCTTCCTGGCTTGGCACAGACAGCAGCAGGGACCCAATTCACATCACCTGAGTAGAGAGTGGCAGAGGGACAGGACTGGCCACTTATGACTGTGTGTGGCCACTGGGTGCTGCTCTGAGATGTGCCATCTTCGACTCTCTGAGTCCCACTCTCTTCCGTGGTAAACTGGCCTCGCTGTGTTGATGGGCTGGGGGCTGGTGGGCTCAGCGTTCACAAGGCACCGTAGGACACATGAGCATCATCCCCCAGACACAGGCCCCGGCTCCTGCTGCGAGCTGCTTGAGACTTCTCCACTAATGGCTTGGAATAGAGTCAGACTAGTAAACCTGTCCAGCCTCGTTACTGACACAGAGCGCAGACTTACTGAACACACACGGTGGTCACCGCAGGTCTGTCCCCATGCCCTGGCCTAGCGTGTGCTTCTGATGCGACATCCAAGGTGCGTACCCTGGGCCTCTCTCTGCAGGTGTCCATGATCTAGAGAATACAAGCCCTGGGCCCAACACCACAGTAAAAGAAGAACATCGGGTCAACATTCTGACAGTACCCTGGGGAGCCTGCCCCATGGAAGCTGTCAGCCAACACCAACAAGCCAACGGCCGCTCACACCTGAGATGCACTGAAACCTCAGACATGCCCGGGACATCTGCCAATGTCCACCGAGGGCTGAGACCCCGAAAGAGACAGGGGCCCACGCTGCCTCTCCACACAAGACCCCTTCTGTCACAGGGAGAAGTCGATGCCTACAGGGCGTTCTTCCGGCCTCTGGTGCTGCAGGCCAGGAGTAGCCCTCCTGGGGTGCTGAGATGGCTTCAGCCAGGGCTCCGGCTCTGCTATCTCTAGGCTCCAGGACAGGGCCGGCACACAACGGCAGCACGGAGGTGATTCCAGCACAACTATTTTCCATATGCTTGTTAAGCACTAAGACACAACAGGGCATGAATTACGATGCAATCACTCATGCCTAGAAGCAATTTTAGACACAAAAGTCGAGGGGTCCATCATTATTATATATTCAGTTCTATTTTTCTTCTTCACAGTATAAAAAATCATGTCTAAATCTCCTAAAACCATCATAGCTACATCAAAAAGTGGATTGGGCTATCAACTTGGACAGTTTAAGATAAACCAGCCACTGAGCAGGAAAAACTCTTAAGAGCTCTTCACTCAGGTTTGGGTTCTGCTGCTGGGAGATGATGGTAAATGCCTGTTTCTTATCCGTGCTTTAGGAGGAAAAACAGCAAAACGGAAGCCCCCAGCAAGTGGCTGGGTGGCCAGGTAGACCATGGGGACACACCGCCCACCCTAGCCGTAAGCAGCCTCTTGGAGCACAGGCCTGCACAGGCCTCCCTGGTGCCCAGTGCCCACCTTTCCTTGTGCACCCAGGAGCTGCGAGCGAGCCCCAGCAGGAGGCTGAGGTCGGGGATCCTGCTGCTGAGTCCCTCTGCAGAGATCCACCGCCCCCCGCCACCCCTAATGAGGAAGGCGGCATCCCAGAGAAGAGACCTAAGGGGCATCTCGGGTTCTGTGGCCACCCATCCCTGGAAGCTAACGATGGCTCCGGGGCCAGCCGGAGGGAGGTGCCAGCAGCAGCCAGCCGTGGCTCATTACAATAGTCGTCCTACTGCGGGGCACTGGCTTGGGGCCCAGCTGGGGATTCATTAGCTGTGGCAGACGAAGCAGCGATGCCAGAGAAATGTGAGCTCAAAGTCCCAACTGCCCCCAGAGAACAGTGCCTCGCCTTCCTGTTTTGCTCAGCCCAAGGCCAGGGCTGAGGGGATGACCCTCAGGTGGGGAGAACTAGGCTGCCAGGGCTGCTTTGGTGTCCGGCCCCTAGAGATCCTAGGCTGTGATCCTCTGATGCCTCCTCTTCCTCTGACACAGAACGCCCAGCCACCCAGGATCTACCCCAATGTCCACCCAGTGCCCACACTGGGGGGATACTGAGGTCATCGGCAGTGTGATGGATATCAGGGTGGCACTGAAGAGGTTCTGATACTGCAGGAAGTAGGAAGCCCAGAGGCGACACTGCAGGGCCTCTGTAACCAGAGGGGCTGCTGCTGTGCTCAAGCAGGGGACAGATCAGTGGAGCTTTCCGCAGGACACTGTAACGGCAGTCGCAAGGCTTTATAGATCATCTGTCAAGGCCTGGAGAAGGCACCCACTGAGAATGAACCCTGGTTTAGTCAGCTTTTCGCTGCTGTGACTAAAGATCTGACCAGAACAGTTCTAGGGGAAAAGTTTATTTGAGGGCTCGCGGTTTCAGAGGTCTGCTGGCAGCCCACAGCAGCAGCTCCATCCCTCGGGGCTCCAGGTGAGCTCCAGGTGAGGCTGAGCAGTGTGGCCGAGGGAAGCAGCTCACAAGGTGCTCAGGAAGCAGATGTCTCCGCTTGTCAGCTACAGGTCTAAACCCCGAGCCACGCCCAGTGCCCTCCTCAGCCACGCCCACCACTCCAGCCAGCACTGTTAATCCCTGGGGGGGGGGGCTCGCTCACTGACTGGGTAAAGGCTCTTACAGCCCAATCACTTCTCCACTGAACCTTCTTGCATAGTCTCACACGAGGTTTTGGGGACACCTCACCTCCAAACCATAAAAACCCTAATGGGAACCCAGGCTTGGGTTGACAGCCACCATTAGTCCTGGTCACCAGCTTGGACGAGGGAGCATACTGTGCAGGGTGCTGACCCGAGGGAGCTGGAGAAGGATGGGAACTCAGTTCTTTCTGCACAGTGTTTCTGTAAACCTAAAGCTGCTCTCAGTTCACAGACGATGCAAGACAGGAGAAAACATGGGCCCCGCTGAACCCAACCCTGTCAAGGCTCAGCCCGACCCCTGGCCCCGACTGCCCACCCCTCCCAGACACCAAATCCTGCCTCAGAGACCCACACAGGGCCGGGATGCAAAGCCCTGGTGCCTGGATCTCAAGGTCCCTGGGCACTTCTGCAGCTGACCGCTCTCCCCGGAGCCCTGTCTCCTGCCCATAGGAGAAAGCAGTGAACTTTCAGCATCTTGGTGGCCTGGATGGGAAAGGAAGCCAGTCCTTGTCCTGCTGCTGGGCCTCCCTCAGGGCCACACTCCAGCCGGGTTCCTCCCCCTCCTCTCCCACTGGCAGGCCAGGAAGGCAGACACGTGGCTTTCTAACCCAGTTCCTCTGCTTTCCAAGCCACACTTCCTAGCACCCAGGAGATTTCTGTCCATTGGGTCAGATCTGTAAACGCTCTGAGGACCATGAGCACTTACAAAAGTCAGGCCCCTCTGACCACCTACACTGCTGCTCGGAGGGGCCTGGTTTTCTTAAGTGCTCATGGAGGCTTTAAACTGGCCACGAGGCCCCGGCTATGCAGGGAGGGCCCTCGGGGAGAGGCAGTGCTGAGGCGTCCCAGGGAATATGGCCTTCGCAGTGAGGCCAGGAGTGCTGTGAACAATCTCAGCTTCCCTGGCTGGCTGGCAGCAGAGTCAGCCACTGACCTTTAGCAACACCAGATGCACTGGTCATCACAAGGCCTACCCCTCTGCACCCCCGGGTTTTGAACAGTCCCTCAGCCACCCCATCTGAAGGCTGGCCTCAGAGCCTATCTACTACCCATGCAGAACCCAGCTGGGGGTGCCATGCCCATAGTGACCAGAACTTGCCCAGTTCCCAGGGTGCATGAGCTCAGGCAAAGTTCTCTGAGCAGGCAAGATGGACAGAGTAGGGTGGGTGCAGCAGAGGCACACAGAGGAGGGCAGGGGCCAAGGGCCATGAAGAGGCTGAGCAGAAGGACTCAGTCTCCTCTGGATGTGGGCCAAGGGGGACAGAAGCAGCCATAACCCAGCTCCTCCCCAGCCACTGAGGAGGGCACTACAGACAGGGCAGCACACTGCAGATAGGGCCCGGAGAACGCACTTGGATGTGGAGAGTGTGTGTACAACAGGCAGGTGCTATAGGCTCAGGAAGGCAAAGTCCACTGGCAAATGGACAGCCAGTCTGGGGCTCAGTGTGGACTGGGGCAGGCTCCTGCATGAGTTCACGAAACCCGAGAGCTGGAGGCGGATCCGGCCAGCATCAAGGGTCTACGGATCCTAAGTTACCAGGTCTCTCCAGCCAGACCGCAGGGATAGAAGGCACCCTGTGCAGAGCAGCCGTGCTCCAGACACCCAGGCGTGAGGCAGCCGCAGCCTCCTTCCTCAGGGGAGCGGACGAGCAAACTCTGGGCACCATGCAATGGGCACTCTGCAGCCCTCAGGAGAAATGAGCTCCATGCTGAGGAGCCACAGGGGACACTAAAGGCTCATCCCACATGAAAGGCCAGTTGAAAGGTGGCCTCCTGTGGAATGTCAACTCCTCCACACTGAGAAAGGCCAACTCTGCAGACAGGAGGAAGCTCTCTGGTCCCCAGGGCTCAGGGAAGAGAGGGATGAGCAGGCGGAACACAGGGACTCGGGGCAGTGCAGCTGTCACCCTGTCTCCAAGCAGCACACATCTGTCCAACCCCACTGGGGCACAACACCAACAGCAAGCCCATAATCCTTAGTTAATAGCAGCCCACTGAGGTTGACTCCTGGACCCAACAACCTTACCCTCAGCTGGGGGTGCCATGCCCATAGTGACCAGGCAGGAGATGGAAACAACGGAAATCTAGGGGTGAGGGCCGGTGCATGGGAACAGTCTCCTTGCTGTTTAAGTTTTCTGTAACTCCAAATGCTTTAGAAAACAAAGACTACTGATGTAGAGTGAGACCAAGCAGTGACACTGGGACACTCATGCGTAAAGCAGGCCCCGATTCCCGCCCAGGAGCAGGCATCCCTACCCACTGAGCTCACGGGCCACTCCCTGGGCCTCCTGACTTGCCCTTGGCAAGGTGGGCCTGTCCTAGTGCGGCTTCCTCCTTCCAGAGGACAGGTTTCCTGGAGCACCCACTGGCAGGGCAGGGGCAGCATGGGATCCAAGGTGTCCAGCTGGGGGTGGCCACAGTGAGCTGCTCCCTGCTTGGGACAGCTCATGAGCGAGATCAGCTGGTGGCTTTTACCCCTCAGGTTGGGGTGGTTCACTCTGAGCCCTAAGTGACCAGAACACATCTGCTACCTTGTTGTCTCTATGACTCGTTGTCAAGCGAGCACCACTGACCTGGGGCCTTGTCCCAGATGTCAGAGCCCAGGCAGCACCCACTTCAAACCAACTTGATCAGGCACAGCTGCATGTAGAGGTCACCACCCCCACCCTCCACTTTCCAGTGTCCCTCTGCTGGCCCTTCTTGCAGTGACTCCAACCACATGCCCCCAGTAGAGACGAGTTGGACGTGATGGTGATTTCCCCAGTCCTCTGGCTCATGACTTTTGCTCTCCATGTAATTGGCCTGGAACACTTTTAACAATTGCTGATTGCCAGAAACCTCAAAAGCACCTTGGTTATTTTCTGACTTGAGCATCAGAGCAGTCCCCAGTGCCACACCAGCACACCGGAGCCTCTGCGTCCTGCAGGGTGCGGCAGGTACCACCCTGGCACGACACCATCCACACATTGTAGGGCTGTTTGCGCTGCACACAGAGGCCCAGGGAGGTGCTGCCCCAAGCCCGCAGGGCCCAGGGCCCAAGCCGACCTTGCAGGGCCCTCGCAACCTGGGGCTGAGCACATGGTGGTGAAAGCCGCGTCTTGGGCCCCTGAGGCCATTCCTCAGCAGGCTCTGGAAGCTCTCACCAAAGCTCTGCCAGGTGTGTGCAGGAAGAACAGACTGACAGGCTGGGCCTGGCCTCAACCCTGCGTGGCAACAGGCCTCCCAGCACACGTCCCACATGCAGTGGCATGGGGTCGGCCTGGCAGAGCTAATCTGCGACAGGTGGCCAGGGAGGGACTCAGGACCCCGCCTCCTCTGGCTAATCCAGAGAGAGCTGCAATCCTTCTGGCCCGCCCTGCTTGGTGACCTCGCACCACCTTCTCCATGGAGGAAGCCTGAAACAGACAGGTCCTTGGCCAGGCCGGGCTGATCTGCCAGCGGCTTTGGTGGCACTTGGCAGGCTCCCCTGCAGCCCTGTGGACTTTGTGCAAGGTTGGAAGGTTGGGGTCCTCAGATTTCTTCATCCACGGCTCCTCGTGCAGCTGCTGAGGGCCTCACCCAGGAGCAGGAATTTTCTGGGCCAGGGTGTGTCTTGGCCCTGCATGTGCCCAAGACGGGCACAATCATGTATCCTATCCTTTGCTCCCAGCAAACACCTGTGGGAGGCGTTCATGTCCCAGGCGAAGTGTGGACCTGGGGTCCTCAGGCCTCCCTCCAAGGCACACCAGGCTTGCTGAGGGGCAGGCCTTGGCTGTCCACGTGTCCACTCAACTCTGCTCCACACTTTACAGGCAACTGGGTCAGACGATCCTTCCGGGAAACGGAAGTTTAGGAGCTGGTCTTGCTCAGGCCCCTACTCTCCACTCCCCTCTCCCCCAGAGGTCTGCACTTCCTGGGCAGACCTTGAACTCAGGGTGCTCCAGTCCCCACACACCAAAAGGGCGGGGTCTCCCTGGGTCCTCTCTGAGCCCCGACTCGCTGTTGCAGCTGCCTCCTGGCTAGCCCACTGTGAGCCAAGATGGGGTGAATCACCCCTCCACGGGGCAGCTGCACCTCGATGCACACCTGCATTCCCCTGGGCAGGCCATGGACACCTCCTGCCATGAGGTACACAGATGGGCCTGCCCTTCATCTCTAGGGCCCCCAGGTCAGCTGGTGGTGCTAGGAGACTGCACTTGTCTGTCCACACTGGGTGGGGCTCCTGCCCCAGGACTGTCCTGCTCATGGCCCTGCTGCCTCATTACCCATGACCCAGACGGCAAGCCCCAGCTGACTCTGTCCACACAGCTGCCTTAGTGCTGAGGGGAGAGGGAACATGCAGCCACCGATGGCTGTGGTCCCCCAAGCTGCTCCTCCTCTGTGGAACTGTGCAGCCCAGAAAGGTACTGATGGTCTCAGGGCAGCATGATCACAAATGGCCACTCCCGGTAGTGTGTTCTCACGCAGAAGGCAGGCGTCCAGTCAACCCTGAGGGCTGCCCGAAGCAGGCAGAACAGAGGTCAGCGTGGCACAGGAGATATGCTGCCTCAGATCAGCCACCTTCTTCCTGGACCCAGCCGCCAGCAGGGGTGTGGCTCACCCTGTGGTTAGGCCAAGCCGGGCCCAGGCAGGATCCCGACTGGGGTTCTGCCTCCAACGGCACCCATGCTAGGCATCCCCCAGCCTGCGGCAAGGCCACTGAGGGCACCAGGTGAGCAGGGGGTGCACCAGGTAAGCACAAGGCCTTGGGACAGGCCTCGAGGGTCAGGGGTGCTCTGGGCTCATTTTTCTGTTTCATTTGACCCCATAAGGGCGAAATTCTGCCATCTTTAACATTTGGCCAACTGTGGGAGAAAACAGACCCTTGAAGCAGCCTGTGCCTTGGGGTACTGCCCTGGGAGCCTTGCTCTCCAACTCCCTCTGCGGGGGCACAGTGGCCTAAAAAGGGGGCTGCCCACCTCCTCTCCCATGGTGTGGCCCCAGCACAGGCCTGGCCAGCCCCACCTGAAGCTCCTACCCGGCCTTGCTCCTGCTGCCCCTTGGGCTGCACCCCTGCTGGCCCCTCCCATCCCTGCTCTCAGAGCAGCCCATGTCCCACAGGAACCCGGCAGCCCCCCAGTGGCCCTGGCTCCCACTCCTGCTCTGCCCTGGAGCTCTGCCCCGCACATCCCATGGGATTCTAGGAATGCTGGGGTACTGTTGCCCTCTACCTTTCTCGGCCTGGGGAGGGAGATCCACGGGCACCAGGTGGACCTGCCCGAGCTCTGGACAGGGCAGTGTTTGGGGTGGGCCGTCCAGCATGGGGACTAGAGGTCAGCCTGTGCTTGTGCGGTGATGACGTGCTCACAGATAGTGGAGGAGCGGTGCTCACTGCGTGGCCCACCCCAGGGAAGGGGCTGGGGGGCATCAGGCTAGGACGTGATGCTCTTCAAAACCTGTGTCAACCCATGGCTGGAGCTGAGACTTGGCCCCTGAGTTAGGGAGAAACCTCGTCCCCTAGGGGAAGAGATGGAAGCAAGAAGATGATTGTGCCCCTGAGGTCACTGCGGGCATCAGTGCTTTGGGAGAACCCAAAGCCGGATGCGGGGAGGACTAGGAAGAGCCATATGTGCCCCAAGGCCTTGGGAGGCCGCCCCTGATCAGCTTCTCCTCCCTGCTGTTGGACTGGGATGCACCTGCCCCAGCTGCCTCGGAGGCAAGAGTGTCCTCGAATGCCCTGCAACTGCTTGCCAACAGCCAGCGCCAATCATCAGGAAGGCTTCCTTGTAAAAATGGTGGAGATGGTCACCTTCTGTCAAACTCAAAGGCTGGTATCAAGTCTATGAAGCTCAGGAAGCCTAGGAGGGAGCCACCCCCCACCTCTCCTCCACCTCCTTCTCTGCTGCCCCCACTGCACTGCCTCTCCCTGCACCACCCGCCTCCCCTGCTCTCCAGTCCCCCTCCCGGATTCCTCAGAGCAGCTGCCTCAGCCTGGGTGGCACTGGGGTTTAGCTGGGATACAGCTCTCAGCTGCTCTCTGGATGCAGGGAGCTGCGCTGCTCCAGCCCCTCCCCTGGACTAGCCATGTCCACACACTGGAAACCAGCACTGACATCCCCTGCCTGGCCCTCTGGTTGGGGACAGGAGGCTGAGACACACAGAAAGAAGAGTCATCAGACTCACGCCAGGCTGGGGGCAGGAGACACACTTGCTGACCCGTCCTTCATCCCCATAGGGGATGGTGTCAGCACACAGCAGCAGCTCAGTGAACACGTGGGGTGGACTTGCTCAGGTCGCACAGCAGGCTGTAGTACGTGGTGTCTGGAGCCTGCTAATTAGCACTGGAGGCGGGAGGCGAAGGCACAGGGCTGGAGAGATGGGGTCCAGTGAGCTGAGAAAGTAGTGCTTAGCCTGTGAGCAAAGTGGGCGTCCTGCTCAAGCTCTGCTGACCCAAGCATGTGGGCTGGGGCCCGGTGGTCACCGCAGGAGCCCAACACCACTGTCCCGCTCCCTAGGGGGTGGCAGCTCCTGAGAAGGCACCGAGGAGCTGGGAGGTTGCCTCTGCTTGCAGCAGAGGAGGAGCAGGAGCCTGGACCGAGGTGGGAGGGGGCTTCGCCCTCCCACCCCCTGGCTTGACCCCACTCAGAGCTCACTCTGCCCTCAGCTCCTTTTGGGGGACCAAGAATCCAAGTGGTACCTTGTCTTTGTCCTGACCCCCCCTCTCCTTCCTGGCTCTGGCTGCCAGGGAGCCTTTTCCTACCTCCCTCATGTGATTTCTGGTTTTTCTTTCTTTCTTTCTTTTTTATTGTTTTGTTCAAAACATTACAAAGCTCTTGACATATCATATTTCATACATTTGACTCAAGCGTCCTGAGGTGGACATTTGCGTTCCAGAACCGTCACTGCCTCGGGGGGCTTGGGTGCTGCCTCCTCCCCTCAGCTCACGTGGTCTCCCCTGGTGTGTGCTGGGTGGGCTCCACTGGCTTCCTGGAAAGGCACTGGCCCATCAGGAATCCACCTCATGACCTCACCTGTCCCTCCGCACCTGCCAGAGCCCTCCTCCAACACCATACTGGAGTCTGGGGACGCAGACCAGCCCCAGGCAGGGCCTACCTGTCAGGCATGGGCCTAAGTGTGCCCTTGTGTCAGTGAATCCCCAGATCACCCAGGAAGTGGGTGCTGGGGTCATCTGGTGGCACAGGGAAAGCAAGGGCACCAGGCCAGTTGCTCAGCTGGTATGACAGCCACCTGGCTCCTGTGTCCTGTGCAGTCACTGGACAGGCGAAGTGTCATCCTGCTGTCCTGACAGCTCCCTAGAGAGCTCCATGAAGGTCTAGAACCGACTGCAACTCACCATGACGGGCCCCACGGGAACCCGGATGACAGACTCCAGGGTGTCCAGGCCCCTCATGCCGAGGGGACCAGCGCCGACTGAAGCAGCAGCAGCAGCTGCGGAAGGCGGAACAGGCTCTGCCCAGGGCCGACCGGAGGGAGGGAAGGGGCAGTCTGAGGGAGGTGGAGTGGCAGAGGGCAGCGCCTGCCTAGAGGAGGGGTGTGGGGGCCATGGGGAGCAGGTCGGGTAGCAGGTCCAGAATCCCCATGGTGAGAAAGGCGTAGACTCCAAGACCGTCCGGTTTCAGAAAGGCTCCAGGAAGCACCCTCAGCACTTTCTGTGACAGTGCCCAGAGGCTGCTCTCTGGTCACCACGAAAGGCCCTGCCAGAAGCGTGAGCTGCCCACACTAAGAGGGGGAGACGGCAAGGGTTTACCAGTGAAGCACCGGGCTGTGGTGGAATTCAGGAACTGTGGGCCAGGAACCTGGGTGCAGCTACCATCCCGTTTGCCTTGATCGCGGCAGTCCTGCTTGACCTATGTCCTGGGGGAGCGGGCTGGCCCTGTGGTCTGCCACCACGGCTGCATAGGCCTGCTGGGACCGCATCCAGCATGAAATTGTCCAGTAGGTCAGTCCCACGCATCCAGTCAGTGCTGTGTGTGTACAGAAGAAGGACCTGGCCTCTCATGGCCAATGAGGAAAGACACTGACCCAAACTAAGTCCAGAGTGTAGGATGGGTGTGAGGGGCCGGGCAGCTGGCATGATAGATGGCAGAGGGCTCTCTGACGCATGGCCTTCAGAAGGTAGGGGCCCAAGGGAGTGGGGGGATGGGTTTGAGGAAAGCCTGACCTGGATAGAGGCCCTGCCTGGACAAGTGTGGCCTGGGCACACAAGCTGCAAGCGCCCCTGCCCAGCAGAGGTACTGCACCCGGGAGAGCTAGGCCTCGAAGAGGTGCTGCGCCTGGGGAGGGCCAGGCCCAGCGGAGGTGCTGCACGAGAAGGGGTGGTGTCCAGGCCCAGTGGAGGTGCTGCCCCAGGGGGGCCAGGCCCAGCAAAGGTGCTCTTCAGGGGCCCACACACAGCATGGAGAGCAGCAGCCACTGACCGAGCAACCAGGTGCCACCATGACAGGGACCCTGAGGAGACGCATCCCACCTGTGGGCTCTGGAGCAGGGGCACAGACAAGGGAGTCCAGAGGCCAGCAGCATCATCCGACATCCTGTCCTTAAGAATCTTCCAGATGCCATGAGACCTCCCCTTTCCACAGCCAGGGTTCCCGTGTCTGAAGGCTGGCAAGGAAGGTCAAGGGTTATGGGCCCACGTAACCATGCTCTCAAGGCCTGAGTGGCAGGTGGGGGGCTACTGGTACATACAGATGGTCACCTGGCTAAAGGCAGGAGCCTGGGCAGGCTCCGTGGGGAAGGGCGCGTTCCTGGGCCCTTGTCGGAGGGTCTGTCGTGGTTCTGTCCGCACCCTTTGATGTCGTCGTCTTGGTCCCTTTCTTCCCTTTTCCGCACTCTCTCCCCACCCTTGCTTGGCATCTTTGTGTCCCTTCCCGCAGTCTGCCTCTCGGGCAGCAGGGGCTTGGGAAAGAGCAGCAGGCTGGCCCTGGGAGAAGCCCACTCCTCCTCATGCCCAGGCTGTCCAGAAGTCCTTCCCGTTGAGCTGTAGCCTGCCCTCCACGAGTCCCTACTTACTGGCTGCCTTCTATCACTTGGTGACATCTGAGTGACAACACTCCGTGAAGGGCTTAATACTGGGCATCCTGCTCCCGACTCCCCAGGCTTCTGGGCTCCAGGGAAAAGCAGTGCAGCTCCTTCAAATGCAGACCATGCAGCACCCCAGGAGTGTCCCTTACGCCCTGTGGCCACTGGCCCCCACAGCAGCAGGTCTCAGGCCAACGGCAGTCTTAGGATTTAGACTTCTTCATGAAGAAGCCTCTGCATGGGGTCTGGAACTGGTTGCCGGGGCCCTACCCTCATCTTCCTGTCCTGGGACATCACGACCCCTTCAGTCCCTCCCCACAGACTATCCTGCCAGCGCTCAAACGCACAGCTACTTCCCCTCTTAGAGACAAAAGGCTCCTGTTAGAGAAGGAACCCGTGGTGACTGCGGGGGTTCTGTCCCCTTTCACAGCAGGACCCTGAGGAAGCCACACACCGCCTCCCTCTGGTGTACTTCCTCCTGCTCTCTCACCGACCTCGGTGCTACCATCTTGTCAGGCCCCCGCCCCCTACATTAGTCAGTTTGTGCTGCTGTGACCAAAATGCCCAACAGGAACAACTCAAGAGGTGAAAACGTTTCCATGGTGGGCAGACTCCACGGCTCTGGGCCCAAGGTGAGCCACAGCACTATGGCAGAAGGGGGTGGTGGAGGGAAGCTGCTCTGTGCCCGGCAGCCAAGGAGCAGAGAGGGGAGGGCAAGGGGCTGAGGGAGGGTGCTCCCTTCCAGGGCAGCTGCAGTGACCCCTCCAGCCATGCCCCACCTGCCTGCTGTGACCACCCAAACTAGGAGGACTGACGTGGCCAGTCACTTCACCTCTGAGCACTCCCGCATCCACAGGAGCCGTGGGGGACACCCCATATCCAAACCACAACACCCACACCACGTCACCCTCATCGGACACCCACCAGCAGCACCGGAAGTGCTGACCCCTTTCCAGTCCAGCTCCACTCTGCTTGGCTTCCAGGGCATCCCATGAGCGGGTCCTCACACAGGGCTAAGCCCCACCTCCTCTGCGGTCCTCACCCTGGGGCTCGCCTGGCCCCTCCCCGGGTGCTTGGGCGCAAGGCTGTGCCCCACTTGTGCACACACCACAGAAACATCTTCCCTCAGCCGCTCGGCCCTCTGGGACTCCTCTCACAGAGCCAGCCCAGGCACGGGCTGCCCCACCCACCCCACTAACGCAGTGGTTCTCCTCACGAAGGCGCTGGGCCAGGCTGGATCCTCTGTCTCACACCTTGTGATCCCAGGACTCCTCCCATAGGCGCCTGGAGCCGACTGTGCTCAGGGTCTCTGCCACCTCCCAGCACCTGTGTGTCTTAGCGATGGCATGTCACCAGCATCTCCACAGCCCCATTCCCCATGGCTGCACTGACTGAGCCTTGCCGCAGCAACCGAGTGACCCACGTGTGCGGTCCATGGCACTTGTCCTGCAGGTGGACAAGCACTCCTGCTTGCCTTTCTCCCAAGTGCTACATGAACTGCGACCCCGGGAAGGGCTGCAGGGGCCAGCCCAGCAGGCCCTGGGAAGGGGTCTACACTCTCAAGGACCTCAGCCAGCACCAGGCCCACATTCCATTCTACTCCATTCCCCGACAGCCCTGGCCAGTGCTCCATGCAGGCCTGACCTGGACACTGGCACGGGCAGTTGTTTTTTTTTTGGGGGGGGGGGCAGGATGAGGGCCTTGGCTCCAACAGCAGGTGGGACTCTGCTGTCCCAGGAAGAGAGGCTGATTTCCACATTCCAGCCCTGAGCAATTCTGTGGGGCAGCAGCCACAGGGGCCTCAGAGCCCCAGACAAGGACACAGACCCTGCCTCCAACCAACCAGAAAGGGACACCAGTGGCCTCTTTCCCTGTCCTGCACTAGCTCCAGTCACAGGTTCGGCCATTGGATGGGCAGCAACTAGGGGAATAAGGCCCCAGAGTGATTGGGGAGCGAGAAGGGAGCCTAGGGAACGCGGGAGTGCAGAAGCCCCAGACGGCACACAGAGGAGATCGTCCGTGAGTTGCTCTCGGATGCCTTGACAACCTGGGCAGGCAGTCAGGACACAGCCCACAGCCAGGGCCCTTTCTGACAAAGGAGCCAAGTCAACAGAGGAGCCCTCCTCACAAAGGACACTGGACGCGGGGCTCATCTACATGAGGAGTGAGCCACAACCTAACCCTCACACCTGCTGTGAATGCCAACTGAAGATGGCCACAGGTGCAGACGTAGCAGATGAAAACTTTAGAAGGGCCCGCTGGAGGACAACCTGGTCACTGGACTAGGCAGTTCCCAGACACGCTGCCAGGAGGAAACCTTTGCTCTGAACCCTTTGCTCTGGAGGTTGGGGGGGGGGGGGTCACAGGGAAACATCGTGAGACTCTGTCTCAAAATAAAAATTAAAAAGGGCTGGGAGGTAGCTCAGGAGAAGAATGCCCCTGGATTCAATCCCCACTGCTAAACCAAACCAAACCAAACCAAACCCCTTTCTCTGTAGAAAACACAGAATGACAGGATGCATTAAAAAAAAAAAAAAAACAGAAGCTATCTGAAACCACACAGCTGACAAGGTACTTTTACCCAAAATATAGAAAGAATGGCCCAAATCAGTAGTAATTAAGCACACAATCAACCATCACCTTAACATCAAACGCAGACTTCACCATGACCCGTGAGCCCATGGACCTGCTCGCATTTGGGCTGTATCCACATTTGGGGCAACGGGCAGGGGAGGGTCACTCGCTGTGGGGGTCAATGACAGTGCTGCCCTGAAGTCAGCAGGCGGGATCACACAAAGTCGGGCACACACTTGCCACAGGACCCGGCAGTCCACCTCCAAGGGCTTGGGCAGAGTAGACGCGGGTCCACATGTGGTCACTGGTCACCAGGCACTGCGTGGCTGGCTGCAATGTGCCAGCAACACTGTGGACAAAAGCAGGCATGGCGAGCTCTGCCCTCAGGTCAGCCTGATAGCTGCTGCTGGAAGGGATGCATCCTTTCTCACAGGGACCTACAGGCGGGCGCTGGACAGCCCTCGGCATGTCACCAAGCCCCAGGAGCAACGTGGACTCCCTCCAGTGGGAAGGGACACGCAAGCTGGGGCATCCCCATGGCGGAGGGTAAGGCGAGGAGGTGGCAGAGTCCAGGCACAGCCGCCCAAAATGTCTCAGACACAGTCTGCATGAGCCTCCCGAGGACAACACTGTGGGCACTGGGGCTGGGGACCTTGGTGAACTGTCTGCACCCACGGGAGCCAGGGCATGTGACCAAGCAGCGAGTTCTAACCCCGCTGGGCGGCAAGCCCGGATTCTGCCCGTCAGCCCCTGCCCACTTAGGCTTCCTGCAGAGAGGCCCAGAATGCTCCCTCTCTGGACCCACAGATCCCACAGGTGAGTGGGGCCTGTCTGCTTGTGCAGCTGTCCCCTCTCATTTCAGGGAGACTGGGGATCACGGAGAAGCACCAGCACATGCTGGGACACCTGTCAGGTGGGTCTCGGGAGGGTGCGAGGAAGGTTGAGTGCCCCACACACAGAACCGGGCCTGGGCTGCCAGGGGAAGACACACAGCTGCGGCCCCCACAGCACAAGGCAAGCTGGACACAGCCTGAATGGTGAGCAGAGCAGAGGCGGCACAGAGGCCGAAGGGCGCTAGGCCAGAGAGAGACGTGGGTCCCGCTGGCCCTAGCCCCAAGGTGCTGCCCCCTTTGGGTTGGGACGGGAAACAAGCAGCCCCGTGTGATGTGGCCAGGAGGGCAGAGCCTGAAAGGAGGAACCAGCCTGCAGAGTCCCCACTGACTTTATTTTACTGGAAGTCTCAGGGGAAGATGGCCCTCAGCAGGGTGCGGACAGGACCAGGTGTGCAGAGTCTCCCCTCACCCACAAGGCAGGAAGCAAAGCAAGTGGGCCGCAGCTGGCACCCAACACTCCCAGCCACCACAGCCACCCTCCGGAGGACAGGTGCTGCTGGCAGAAGCTCCTCCGCACTCCAGAAGGGATCCTGTGAGAAGGCAAGGTTGGGCTCCCAGGGCGAGAGCCGCCTGGAAAGGACTCACTCCAACAGCGGCCAGAGTCGGAGACTGTGAGAGGAAGGACAGAGAGGGCCGGGCACTAGAGCAGTATGTGGTATTTCAGTGCCCTGGGGACCCTGTTGATGACCAGCCTGCCATCGTAGCTCAGGGAGGCAAACAGCCATGGGTCAGCCGAGGACCAGTCCACAGCGTACACACTGTCCTCATGCTCCTCGTACGTGGCGATGACGTTGTCCTGCAGGGGCTCCTTGCTTCTGCAACCCAACAGAGAAGAGCTGTGAGCCAGGCCCAAGGGCAGCAGAGAACAGGGGGGATCCCATAGGGAGCTGGTCTCTCACCCGAACCACGGGAAGCCCACACGGCCTGGCTGAGCCGTGTGTGTGGTCCCTCACTGGTTGTGGGGAGAGGACGTCAGTGACCTGTGGGCATCAAGGACACCTGCAGCACAGCAGGCCCCTGGTCCTCAGTGCTGTGGGTGCCTGGGCGAGGTGCTGTCAGTGCAAGGGTCGCCTGGCTCAGAGCAGTGCTGGGGAAGTGGTCTCCATGACCGAGGAGAGCGCGGCATCAGATCTCCAGGGACTGAGCTGGGAGCATCCGCCCTACTCCCTGCTGCACAGAGGTCAGGCAGCACGAGGGCCCTGCCAGCGTTCCTGAGCAGAGGGTGTTGCGTGCCAAACAGCAGACCACCTCTGCACCTCCTTGGAGGAGAGTCAGCTCCCGCCTAGAGGCCTGCCCCACAATCTCATGCTAGGATGACAGTGGGGTCAGCACCTGCAGGCATGAGCAGCAGGGGCCTCCGGCTTGTGCTCATGGAGGGCCGGCAGCAGGCACAGGTGCTTGGCGCTCTCCTTCCCACCACCACAGGAAGTCCCCTCCACTCACACCCTAGTCCAGGGCCTGTCTGTCTCTAAGCAACACTATCTCCCAACGAGACAAACCTAGGACCTCAAAGCCCCCACTCTGGAAGTAGGCTTTGAGAGGCTGTGGGTATCCCTAAGCTCTGGCCTTCCCAGATAGTGGACTTGCCAATGGTCAACAGACTTGTTGTGACAAACACCAAGTATAACCCCCCACAGGGACTTCTCTCTCCTTTATTTAAAGGCATCAAGATGGAGGGAGGGTACCTGCTGACCACAAGTGCTTCCTCCCTGAAGCTGCTCACACACTGGTCACATGTGTGAGTAGCTCACAAATTGGTCACATGGCAGGACACATTGGTCACATGGCCTACTGAGGGGACAATCAGCTTTCCCCAACAGAGAGGACATGTGAATGGCTGCAGACAGCCTGGGAGGAAGCCAAATCCACATGTCCAAGTCCTCATGGCACATGGCAAAGGAGGGGTTGGAATCAGGCACGTGCTCACAAGTCCTTTCCTGGCCCTGTTTCTAATATTTGATTGACAGACAGCATTGCCCATAGCCACTGGTTTTATTCCAGAACCTCCTCCTCTGGAGTCGGAGGCATGGGCCTCTGTGGTGGCTAGGCCTTGCTCCACTGATCTGGAGGGAGAGGGAGGCTGTTGCAGGTGGAAAGGGACCTACACAGACTGGATAAAGGAGCAGCATGCTTGGCTCACACTGGGAGCCCTGCTGTCACTAGCTACGAGTACCCTAGGGGACAAGTCACAAGGGATGTGAGCCCTAGGACAGGGGGCTGCCCTAGCTGTCTCCCAGCCACAGGGCAACGGAGTGCTGATACGAGCGCAGAACTTCCCCACTGTGAGCAACACCCGGGGCCAACCAGGACCTAGCTCTGTGCCCCAGAGGTGTGCCTGGACTCCAGCCCAACACGGGCTGAGGGTGGAGAGCACACAGTCCATGCTCGAGACTCCACAGCGAGCACCCGGAGGCCCAGGAACAGCAGGTCACATCACTGCCACGCTCACTCCTAGAGAGCATCAAGTTCATTTAGGTTTTGTAGGTGGCACTGGGGAAGAACACAGGAAGATATGCCCTGGGGCACATTCTAACACCACCACAGAGCTGTCTCGGGGCCAGGTACCCTGGAATTCATCCTGCACTGCTGGGAAGACGGGGTACCTTAGCCATGCACAGGCGCACTTTCCGTGGAAGCTCCCGGACCCAGGACTGCGTGTGAGCACAGACAAGAGCCGCCCTGCAGTCAGTGGTCCTTACTTCTCATCTGCACGGTGCTCCTCTGGGTCACTGATATCGTCGTCATCCACCAGGTGGCCGAAGGGCTCGGAGGAGATGGACACCATGTTGGACAGGATGACTCTGCTGTCACTGCTGCCGGTGAGAACCAGCTGGTCATGAGAGTGGTTGTAGCGGACGCTCCACACCCTGAAAAGGGCACAGCAGCTGCTGAGCTGTCCTGACTTGATGCCCTCAGAGGCCCTGGTCTGGTGGGGCTGAGTCATGTTGAGTGTCCCTGGGTATCTGACCCCCACCTCCTGGGCTAAAGGCAGGGCTCCTAAGCAGGGGGTTAGGCCCACCATATGCTGCTCTAAAATATTCTCCTAAGTCCTCACAAACAGAGATGAGAAAGACCAAATGTCAGCTTCCCCCTGTGGAGGGAGAGGCTTATTACTCAGGGTTTTAGACAGGCTTTCTTCAGCTCCCAAACAAAAACCACCTCCCCAGAAGTGACACATGAATTAGCGACAACCTGTATCATCAAACAAAGCCCTGGGACATCTTTCGGGTCAAGCTGGCTGCCATGGGCCCAGGATAAGGGCCTTGGCACCCCCGAGGACCAGGGACAGTGGTGGGGTGTGTCCTCCTGACATAAGCCCTGCAGCATGATGAGCCTGGTCTCTGTGGTGCTGCTCACAGTGGGACACAGGCCCAGGCACAGAGTGTGGCACAGCTGGCACGTGGAGGTGCCCCATGTGGCAGGCACTCCCTGGCTCTCTGCTCAGGTTGCAGCAAATTATAGGCCATTCACTGAATTTCTCAAAATGGCACATGAGTCCTCTAGGGCTTTAAAATGTTCCCACTGCAGAAACAATATCGCTTCTGACAAATAATTCACCCACCAGAGACACAGCTGTGGGAAGCAAAGACCCCAGGGCGCCCAGTGCCAGGGCAGGCTCCCTGCAAGGGCCGCCACCCTTCCAGCCCTGTCCTCCACCCTCCTCTGTGCATACACTTCTGAATTTTAAAAGATGGGTTCATGCTGTGTACTATTCCATGACTTGATCCTTTTACACACTTAGCAGAAAGTACCCAGCATATGGCAAACATTCAAATAATATTTGAGAGAGAACGAATGATCCCGGGCACCCTTCCACATCCATACACATGCAGATATTCCTCATTCTTTCTGACAGCTGCATAATCTCCGCTGCACGGATGTCACCTAATTTACTTAACCAATCCCCTCTGATGGACATTTGGGTCGCTTCCAGTTTTCATGCATTGCAAACAATGCTGCGTGAACATCTGTGCACGTTTACTTTTGCAGATTTGAACCAGCACTGTTCAAGGGAAAACAGGATCTCATGTTTTTCTTCTTTTCCTACGCTTATAAATCACAAACACTCAGATTTGGAATTAGTGCTTCTTTAGGAAAAATAAAACTGGGTTGATTGAATGATTCACAGCAGTACAAACTAAGCTGGTTTGTGCCTCTCCAAATGGTAAAGTAATTAGCAAAATAAATTATACAGTCCCCTTTCCCTCAAGCGGATGCGAGCCACAGTACCAGTGGGAGTGTTCCTCCAGGGTCTTCACCGGCTCCGTGACGTTCCTGGTGTCCCAGAACTTCACCTTGCAGTCATCCCCACAGCTTGCCAGGTAGTACTGCTTATTAGGGTTGAAGTCGAGGTCGCGCACCAGCTGTCCGTGGGCATTCTCGATGCAGTATATCTGGCTGAGAGGGGAAAAAGAATAGCACATGAGAACGTTTAATGGGTGGCGGAGAGCTGCCGAGTCGCAGGCACACCTGTCTCCAGGGCCCTCCAAGCCCCCTGCCAAGGGCACGGCCCTCCCCGCTGCCAGTAGCTGAGCAGGGGAATCTCAGCCTGGGGCGCCTGGGTCCCCTCTACAATCCTCGCCTGCACGAGGAGGGCACAGGGCACCAGGAGCCTCTGAGGGCAGAAGGCAGCCAAGTGCCCCAGGGTGTGTCTGTGATCCCCCTGAGCTGGGGAACAATGTGGGCTCACAGCTACCACAGAGGAATCCTGGTGTCTGGAGGAGAGAGGCTGGGGGGCCACACTGCCGGTGAGAGCTGAAGCCGGCCTGTGGAAAGACACCCGGCAAGTTCTGGAAGGAAACAAGAGGGAGGAAGGAAAGGAAAGGAAAAAAACGGCAGTGGAAGAAAGCAAATGTGTGGCTGGTGTTGGGAGACACGTAGCGAGAGCAGGAAAGCCCTGGGAGGCCTGGAGAGAATCGAGGGAGGTGGGCTGGCCCACACCCCTTGGGATCTCACCACCACATGGCCAGTGGGATCTGCTTGTTCTGAAGGCAGGGACAAGGGAATAGGTGTGAAAGGGCGTATCCATATAGGAGCGTCCATATAGGAGCGTCCATATAGGAGTGTCTATATAGGAGTGTCCACATAGGAGCGTCCACATAGGAGTATCCACATATGAGTGTGTGTGCACGTTTACTTTTGTGTGTGTTGTTTATGCAACAGATACACACACACACACACACACTCCTACACCTGGGCATGCACATGCACAGGGCCCCTACACACGGGTGCCCAGGTACACAAGCACCCCTAACCTGATCCCACACCTCCTGCTGCTGGCTGCCTTCCAGTGAGACTGGACTGGCCCAAGAGGCCTGTGCGCTGGCCCGTGCTGCCCTGCTCTCCCTGTGCACAGCGCTCTGCTGGCTTGCCCATTGGTGGCACCGCAGCCTCTCCTGCCACCACTGACATCCTCGCTCCCTATGGCACCAGTGGGGCTACCAGCGCCTGCAACCATGCCTCGCGGGTCAGAGGACAGTCGCTCTTCCCTGCTCCCTGATGCAGACCAGCTCGGCCCCTTCACTCCCACGCTGGCCCTAAGCTGTTTTTTTAGATCTTGAGTTGGTTTTGATATCCAGCACCTTTTCGATATCTTGACATTGTTTTTGTAAAAGTAAGAAACCCCAATCTTTGTGAGTTTTCAGGTGAAACAGACAGACACAGGTATAAAATTAAAAACTGGCACATCCCAGGGAGCTGGGGTGATCACAGTGCACTAACTACCAACTGCAGGGCCACGGCATGCTCTAGTGGCAGTGACTTTGACATACAAACATGGCGCATTCTAGAAGAAATGCCACAGGCACCGCGGCAAGATAAAAACTGAAGCCGATATAAAAGAGAGGCTAACAGACAGCAGAAGGGCTCCTTGCTGTGTCCCTGCTTCCTGCAGGAGCCACCTCCTGGCCAGAGAGGCAGCAGGCGCAGGGAGGTGACAGTGGGGTGCGCCACTGGGGCTGACTCTGGGTGGGCCCACGTGTCATCTTTCAGTTCCTTGTCAGGTCCTTCGCAGAGCAGTGGGCAGGGGGAGGGGACCACAGGCCATGGAGAGCAGCTCCGAGGTCTGGCCACAGCTCCCCACCACAGCGGCCCTGGGTGCAGGGATGTGTAAGAACAGGAGCGGCCTCTGGCCACTTGCAGCCCCTGGGTCTTCAGAGGCCTTGGGACTGAACTTAAAGGTATGCCCCCCCTCCCCGGAAGCAGTGCGAGTTACTGCATGACATCCGTCTCTTCAGCGCAGTGATAAATTATGGTGTGCCAAGGGGATAAACTGCATCTTAAAAAAGCTTGTGCAGCTCCTGTTGCCATGGCAACAGACATCCCACCATCACTCCTTTGCCTATCAAAATCACAACTGGAACAGAAAAATCGCTCTTGTTTGTTCCATTAGAACTGCTGGTTGTTGCACATAATTACTTAAATGACAAAATATGACTACCCGACAGGTATGTCTCTTGAAAGCACAGCAGCGGTCAAAGCCAAGTCCTGGAGGGAGGCTGGAGCAGGGCGGCCATCACCAGCCCTCAGGGGCTCATCGTGAGGCAGAGCACCGTAGCCCCATCACAAAGCCTGGTGGCACCGTGAACTGCACAAGCAGGGACAGCAACTGGGACAGCACAGCCAGCCAAGGCACAGGGCCCCATGCACACACACTTTGGCTTAACTTGGGGAGATGATTTTGTGGTTAGCCTGCAAAAATGACATAAAGACAGACCACGTGCCCCCAGATGCACCTGGCTTCTAATCACCTCTGCCACTGAAACAGTTCCCATCCAGGGAAGAGGAAAGGGAGGGAAGACACAGGGACAGGCACACACACCCGTCACTGACCTCATGCTACGCGTGTCCCAGCCTCGGAGGGTGGTGTCGCTGGCTGTGGCCACCTGGGTGCAGTTGTGATGCGGGCTCCAACGCCCCGAGGTGAACTTCAGCTGTCCTTTCCCTTCCAGGGACGCCGAGCTGGCCAGCTGGGAGTGCCAGAAAGAGGAGGAGAGAAATCTGAACCCTGTTCAGGAAAACTCAAGAGGGCATGCTATACTCAGGATTTAGGGAAAGTAACCATCAGAACAATTAGGAAGGCTCTCTTTGTCTTCTTCCTTTAAAAGGCATGAATGTTTGAACCTTATTTAGGGGAAAAAACTAGAAAACTGAGCACAGCAAAAAATAGAAAGCATATTAATAGACCTCTATCACTGTGTGATTAAAAGTGAACCAGCTTGAACTTGAACAAAACAACATGGCATCACTCAAACGTCTGGCTTCCCCCAAGAGGGAAGGTAAGTGGAGTCCACAGGAGCAGCTCTGGAGAAACAAAGGGAAACCCCCCCACTTAACTCTCCATCCTTTCTTGTGAGGACCAAAATGCTCATGCAGAGGCTAAGCATCGACAGACCTGAGACTCACTGGGGCTCTCTTGGGGCTGAAGCTTCCTCCAGGCAGAGAGGAGGCAAGACCCGGTTGCAAGATGTGGGGGAAGAGCTTCCTCCGGATCCCACTTCTCCATGCACCGGGGACTGCATGCACAAAGGACTCACCCTGGCTACACCATTATTTCCATGTGGGGTCTGGGTGGCCTACTCTCACTCACGGTGACTTCTGAGGGTAGAGACTGCAGGCCTGCCTTGGGGGTACGCTCTGTCCCACCCCAAGCTGTCCCCAGCTTACACAAGCTCTCCATTGGTTAATTCACTTAAGTGTTCAACAACAGTGCTCGAGAGCCCTCTGAGCAGCCAGGTGGCCAAGCATCCAGGGAGGCAGGCCAGGCTGTGGCAGCCCTGGACAAAGGCCCTGGAGAGGCAGTGGGGCCCAGCGACAGTCCTGGGGACTGATAGGTGTTCATCGAGGGCTTTGTTGAGCAAGGGCAGTATAAGTGTCCAGACTCAAGAGATGAACAGGCCTGGACTTACTGCTCGAGCCATGATTTAATCAGAAACCCCAGCACTGGGTAGCAGGTTGGCTAGAGCAAAGGATGGGAAAGACAGGCTCCTAAAGGGACAGAAAGGTCCCCACCTGTCCAAAGCTGAGGACTTAACAGTTCAGAGCACACAGGCTAAGACCTCCTTTCTCTCCCAGCAGAGGACTCCAGCATCCTGGGGTGAGTGGACTGTCCTCTGGGGGCTGTCTGAGCCTGTGCCCAACCTTGAAGAAAGAGACTGGAAAGGCTGGAGCACCTAACAGTCCTGGCCTGGTTCTGGGACAGACAGGGCCCACTGAGGGATTCACAGAGCTGAGGCCCAGTGGGGAGGGGCAGGTCTGGCCCAGAATGACCATGACTGAGAGCCTGGGGTGAGAGGCCCAAGGGCAGGTGACGGAGACTGGCAGAGGGGGCAGGCAGTAAGGACCCAGCAGAGAACAGGAGGCAGACATGTGGCGAACCCCAGGAGCAGCCACGGCCTCAGACCGTGCCCTAAGGACGATGAGCAGGCGCCCTCCCACCCAGAACTCCTGCTCTGAGGTCCTCCAGGGGAATCTGGGAAAGGGCACCCACTGCTCACCAGGGAGACGGCCCAGCTGAGAGACAAGCAGCCCTCCAGTGAGACCCTCCCTCTTCCTGCAGGACCTGCTCTCTGCTCGGAGCTGTCCTCTTTGTCCCAGGAAATCCTCCCCCAGCCCACTCTCCTGCACATTAAGAGAGGAGTCTGAGACTTGGCAACTCATGACCTACACACCACGTGTGGCCCATTAACTGTCTCCACAGAAAGCGAAGGGGCTGTTTATGTTCTGTGCAGAATGTGCTCGTCACATCCCTGGAGGGGCACTGGCGGTGCCAGACCAGGGGCCAAATGGGAGCAGCCGCCAAGGTACAGAGAAGTCCTGGGGACAGGGAGGCTCAGGCAGCAGGCACGGGGGTGGGGGGACAGGGAACACGGGCAGGGGGACAGCAGGGTCTGGGGCAGGGGCGGGACACCCATGCTGAGGTGGCAAGGAAGCGAGAGCCCAGGCAGCAGGTCACTGTGGTCACTCTCAGGGAGCAGAACATGGAACTCATGGAAATGGACCTGCCGCAGTGTGTGCAGAGGTGCAGGGCCAGAGCAGGCGCAGCAGGTGGGGGAGAGCCAGGGTCCAGTGGGATGTCGGGAAGAAGAGCTGGAACAAGGACAGGCAGAGGTCACCCAGCAGTCCTGGGCACTCTCCCTAGCATGCCAGCTGCCCACACAGCAGCTCAGAAACTGAACTCAGACTAGCTTGAGAAAAAGGGAACTCGACTCTAAGAAGCCAGTGTCCAGGGCAGGGTGATGGCTGCAGGTCAGGAACAACCGGCATCAGAGACCACTCCCACTGCCATCTCCGCCCTCTCCACACCTCCCAGTCCCCCTCCCAGCTTCCTCACATCCAAGGGCAGGAGGCAAAGGTACCCAGAGCACCCGTCTTGACATGTCACTGCCTAGTCACCCAGGAAGAGCACAGTGAGCCTCAGAGCTCCCGCAGAGTTCCTGGAGGATGTCGGCTGGCTCAGCAGGCCAGAGCCCACCTGCGACAGCGGCGGAGAGTGTAGGGGCTGAGAGAGGTGCTCCGCTAGATGGTGGTGGTGTGTCCTGCCCCCTCCCTCTCCCTGTCAGGCTCCACCAGACCCTTTCTTTGTGTGACCTTTGCAGAGAGCAAGCTCAGCTCTCTACAGGCTGAGACTGCTTGGCAGACACCCAGCAGGGACGAGGCAGGAGCTGGGCACAGGTAGCCCTGCAGCAGGGCTGGTTCCCAGCTAGAGGGCAGGGGGCCCTGGGCAGTGTGAGGCCTAGGAGAATGTCACCATCACAAGCCACACAGGCGGAGGAAGATGATGGCAGCAATCTCAGTCCTGGGGAGACAGCTGGGAGGAGATGAAAACAGCTCCTTTCCACAGCCACGAGGGGCACAGGGGGGGCCCAGAGAGGAAAACCAGAAGCAGCAGAAGTGATGCTGCCATGACAGAGACACAGGTGGCCCGGGCTCCTCGACTCCCAGGTGGGCTCAGCTTCAACCTCCACACAAGCAACTTAAATGAAGAGCTCTTTCTGCGGGACCCACCCACCTTAGGTGGAAAAAAAAAGTCAAAATTTTACAGGCGTCATTTCAGTTTTCTGAAGATGAGGTTACCAGGTTAATGATCACCGTTGATGACAACAAACGTTAAAAAGTAATAGATGGAGCTGGATGCAGAGGCAAGCCTATAATCCCAATGGCTTGGGCGGCTGAGGCAGGAGGATCCCAAGTTCAAGGCCAGACTCAGCAATTTGGTGAGAACCTAAGCAACTTAGCAAGACTGTCTCAAAATAAAAATTTAAAATGGCCGGGAATGTGGCTCAGTAATTAAGCATCCTGGGTTCAATCCCTGTTACAGAAAACAAATGAGTGAAGATAATAACAATAAATAACAGAGCAAGGGATGAAGCAGCAGGACAACCAGGGCTGGCTGCCGTCGGGCTCATCAATCGTGGGTCTCGTCCCCACCCACTGAACGTCACCCACTGTTGCACTGCTATGGGGACACATCAGTGAGCTGCACCAGCTGGTTCAGAGTGTCCTGGAGAACAGCAATGCCACCCCATAGGGTGGCCGCAGCCTCCAGCAAGCACCCAGCGGACCTCACAGGAGTCACCTGTCACGGCACCTCCTCCACTTCTAGCCTGGAGGCCTCAGGAGCCAAAAAGCCAGGCCGAGCAGCCCCTGCTCCAGAGCAGTGGCCCAGCTCCAACTCAGCCCAGGACTCTTCCAGACCCAGAAACAATGCGGCACTAGGGGAAGAACCAAACTGCCAGCAAGCACCCATCAGCCACGCAGCCCACCCGCCAGTGCTCCCTGAGTGACTCCTCGGCCCACAGTGCCACTCCCCTCACACCGGCTGTCTGACCACCGAGGAAAAGTGAGACCAGAGGGGGGGAGCCCAGGGGAGATCAGGGTAGGGGAGCCCAGAACAAACCAGGGTAGAGGAGCCCAGGACAAACCAGGGTAGAGGAGCCCAGGACAAACCAGGGTGGGGGAGCCCAGGGGAGATCAGGGTAGGGGAGATCAGGGTAGGGGAGCCCAGGGGAGATCAGGGTGGGGGAGCCCAGGGGAAACCAGGGTAGGGGAGCCCAGGGGAAATCAGGGTAGCAGAGGCCAGGGAGAACAATGACAGCATGAGTCCAGAGACTCCAGGCACAAGAGGGTTGGCTAGAACCCACAAGGCTGCAGAGGCTGAGCAGAACTTACATTGGGGCACAAGGAAGCGAGCCATCCCTGGAGAAGAGGCCTGTGTAACAGAGAGCCCGATGGGGACAGACCTGGCTGGAAGCATGGGCGCTTGGCTAGCCTTGAAGCAGGACAGGAAAACAGGACGTCTAGAAGATGGCCAGCAGCAGAGATGGCTGGAAACCGGGAGGCAGGGGTGGAAGAGGCTGTGGCTGGCGACAGCCAACTCAGCCTCAGGACCCACCCTGGCCCTCGTGGCCTGAGTGGACCCTCCCCGGACAGCAGCCCCCAGTCAGCATCTGGATGACCAGAGTATGAGGCCTCCTGGACTCTTGTCATGCTGACTCCAATGGCGTAGGGGGCATGCGGAAGAGGCCCAGTGAGACAAGGAACATGCATGGCGCTCTCTGTGGCCAGCATCCAGCGAGTACCCAGGGGCAAGGCCCTTGTCCACCTGGGGGAGCTGTGTCCCCCGAGAGCCACGCTGGTGGGCTTGGCAGCAGACTCTCCCGGACCCAGCGAGCGCCGCGTGGAGCACCTGCTGAGCCAGGCCCTATTCCAGATGGAAACAGAGAGGACGACGGTGTGTGCTGTGGCAGCTCCGCACAGCAAAGAGGCATGACCACACAAGCCGGACCAGAGGGGGGGGGACCAGCAGACGGGCAGAGGAGTGCGACCAGGAGCACAGCATGCCCACAGCGGCTCCCGAGTTCATGCTGGTCAAGATGGAGGACACCACAGGCCAGAGGAGAAGGTGAGCACTACTGCCCCTTGCTGGAGGGTAGGGAAGGTGCAGCAGGGCTGTGGTGCCCAGAGCCTAACATTCAGGTGCCTCCCAGGAGCCTGACCACATGGCAGAAGCGGCCTGACCACATGGCAGAAGCGGCCTGACCACATGGCAGAAGCGGCTTTCTCACTGACAGCTGTGGCCGGCCACCCTGACCCCGCCTTCCACCCTCGGGCCTGAGATGGCTAAGTCAAGCATGATGGACTTGTTCCCTTCACAGTGATTAGCTGAGGCACGACGTGGACAATGTCTGGCAGCTGGTAAAAGTCACCTCCAAGAAAGGATCTCCTAACAAAGAGATGCCCAGAGAAGCTGGCTTTCTCTTTACTGGTGTTGTGGAAGACTGGAGGTGAGGGTTGGAACGGCTGCAGTCACCTTGCAGACATGACAAGTGGCAGTGATGTGCATATGACAGAGCAGAAGCAGCAAAGCACTGAGGACACTGCTCAGAGTGTGAATCCACCAGTCCTGGAGCTGCGGTACCTCCATGCTTCTGGCCACATAAGATGCTAAAACCTCCTGGGCTGGGTTGTGGCTCAGTAGTAGAGCACTTACCTAGCATGTGTGAGGCACTGGGTTGGATCCTCAGCACTGCATAAAAATAAATAAAATCATTATGTCTATCTACAACTAAAAAAATAAAAATAAACAAGTAAAACTTCCTCTTCTCTTGAGCCATTTCTCACGGTTTGCAGCCAAATGCACCCTAAGTGCCAACTTACAAGGCCACCTGAAAGAGCACCTCTGACATGCAGAGGCACCCTCCTTCCCCGTCTCAGGCTGGGGGCTCTGGCCCCTGTGCCTCGTGCACAGAGGAGACACCTGAGTGTCCACCCTGCAGGGTGGGAGGATTAAGTTAGGTAGCAGACATCAAGGGCAAAGGAGCACGTGTCATGTGCATGCCCCAGACGTTTCTGCTGACTCAATAAACCAACACCTAGGAGCCCTCCGAGGAGCTCTGAGCAGCCCTGGGGCAAGGGACATGGAGAAGGCAGACACTGTCCTTTGGAGCACACGGTCTGAAGGTGGTGACAGAATTCACTGGAGAGTCCCTGAGGCACACTGCACCTTCAGGACATGAAAGAAAAAGAGGCAGAGCATCTGGCAAGAGCTGGGATCACACAGCAGGGTGCTGCTGCCAGGGCTCCTGCTTCAAAGCCAGTAGCACTTGGGACCTGGGGAAAGGACAGAGGTGGTACCCTGCCAGGATCATGTGGCCCAAGGTCACTGAAGTGCGGCACTGCACATTGGCTAACATGGGACACAGAGAACCCAGGGAGCTGGGGTGGCCCACACAACAAGGGCACTAGTCTTATAGAAAGACGGGTGCTAGCCTTATAGAGCCAGCCGGCAGAGGGCCTGGAGAGGCCTCCGGGGCCCACAGGTGCTCTGTGCCAGCAGGGGCGTGGTGTCCTTTCCATTCACTTTCAATGTATTTCTAAAAGGAGTCTCCTTGTAGGAGGATCAGAAACAACGGGGGCTTTGTTCATTCTTCCCTTTGCTACACCAAAATCCAACCTGCTTCTGAAAACAATTCTATCCCAGGCCCAGAAATGTGGCAGGATCTTGATTCTACACTCTCAAAACACAGAGATTTATACATTTTACCAAGGTGACTAGAATATAAAAAAGACACAAGTGACCTATTGGAGAGATGGACCTAATTATAGTCAATCCTTTGGAAAGGAGAGAGAGATCTTTCATGAAGAACAGGAAGATTTAAGAAACTTGGAGGGCTGGGGATGTGGCTCAAGCGGTAGCGCGCTCGCCTGGCATGCGTGCGGCCCGGGTTCGATCCTCAGCACCACATACCAACAAAGATGTTGTGTCCGCCGAGAACTAAAAAATAAATATTAAAAAATTCTCTCTCTCTCTCTCCATCACTCTCTCTTTAAAAAAAAAGAAACTTGGAGTACAGCCATGTATGATGTACCCTTTATTTCTGAGTATCATCACCCCTTGCTGACTTTGGGGACAGCCATTTAGTCATGAAGTATCACTGCCTGCTTTTGGTACTCAATCTCTTGCTCTGTCCTTCTTTCCTTTGTGTGACCATCAGCAATCCAGCTTTGGAAGTCGTGTTACAGCCACTCCGTCCACATACCCCCATACTCTGGAATCCATCACCCATCCATCCACCCACCCACCATCCACCCGTCTGTCTGTCCACCCCCCACCCCAGGCAACTTCCCAGGGTCCTCCTGATGAGGGATGGCAGAAACAGTCTTGTGCTGTGAAGCCCTCAGTGCAGTGCTGGCCCCAGGAGCTCTTGCTGCCTTCTGACCCTTCTGTCCCAGGCCCTCTGTGCCCTTCACCTTGGCCTCTGGTCCATATCTGTCCCAGACTGCTCTGGCAAAACTACACTGTACATCAAAGGCAGCATCTACTTTCTCCAGCCCAGGGCTGCAGGGCAAGGAGGGAACGATGGAGTCACGCCTTGGCCAGGGCTCCAGCAGCAGGGGTCCCTGGCCCCACAGGGTGCTGTCTGGCACAGACTCAGGCAGTTCCCTCTCCTTCCACACACTTGGTCCCAAAGCCGTGTAACCTGCCCCTGACCCAAAGCCTTGTAAATTACTCCTGATCACAGCAAGAAGCCTCTTGAGAGCCTGGAACACCGCACACTCTTGCTGGACACCAACATTTGGAAGTTTTAATGATTTTAGTTTTGTTTTATATGGTGCTGGGGATCCATGCCATTAAAAGATACTGTTTCAAAATTTAACTGAAACATTATAAAAGATACCAGTTATCAATAATATTTATGAAATCAAGACACAGTTATCTCTCATACTACAACATTAAGCTATGCAATACAGTATGTTACTGAACAGCACATCTTCTTAAAGATAATTGTTTTTAAAGACAGATATCCTGAAGCATAAATTTCAATGACTGCTGCCTGAAACTTGCAGCTCTGAGGCGACATCTACTCAACCATCAGCCACTGCTCCAAATACTCTGGAACACCTTTCTGAGTCTCACCAGGACACCAGCTTTCACATTCCTACCAGCAGCGTCACTGACCTGGTTAACCATCTTGGTTATCAGATTCCACTCCAACAATCAAACTCACCTTCACAGAACACAAAATTACTGACCTTTGAAGAGCAGGTCATATGCACACGCCTCCATTCTGAAGGAGGGCACGGCACTGACAAGGTGAGTGACAACTACCAGGCCTGTTCCTCAGCCCAGGTGGGTGACACCAGCAGTGTCAATAATGGCAGTGAATTGAAAAAGGATCGATTATCTCTCCCAAGTGAGCTCGCTAACTAGTCAGTCTGGCCTAGGCATCCCGGCACGCGGGGACACAACGGGTCTGACAGGCATAGCTCAGCCCCAGGCCTGTCCCCACCTGCTCGCTTCCACCACCAGACAGCCCCTGGCTGGCTGGACGGCACCCACGCCCAGCAGGAAGTCACCAGCGTGGGACGTTAGGGTGAGACAACAGAGCTTCCACACCATCAATGCTGACCTCGGCAGACAGCAAGGAGGGCGGCTGGAGGTGGACTGCTGAAGAGCAGGACAGCACCTTCTCCACCTCCTCACTGGGCACAGAGAACCCTGGCACCCGGCAACACACAAAATGACTCCCAGGTGGAGGCTGCCAGCCTGGGCCTGGTGCCGCGAGGAGCCCCAGGACTGGAGCTGAAGAAGCCACCATCAGGAAACATCAAGGGGCCCCAAGGAAAGGTGCTCCCTCTGAAAGGAGCCGCCAGGTAAGAGAAACACCCAGGTAGGAGCAGAAAACACGCACCTCATGCCCACCTGGGAGAGCGAAGGCCACACAGGAGCCTGGACCTCTGCCTTCACCCGGCCAGGGGAGGCCACGACACCCTGCCAGGTGACTCCTACCACTGTGCAGAACCTTGCTATACACACCTTCATAAAACAGGTCACGACATCGCAAGACGCATAACTACAAAACCCCTGCGAAAAATCAGAGAAGAAAAGCTTCAGGTCCAAAGCCCCTCACAGAGTTCTCAGCCCGAAGCCAAAGGGACAGTGAAGAGGGGGGGAACGCCTTCCACGTGGAAAGCCTCCCAGCAGTGGGCAGGTTCCAGGGTGACATGCAGAGGCTGCCCGGCACTGAAGAGCCGGGGAGCCCACAGAAGAGCCGGGGAACCCGAGAGCAGCGCTGCTGAGTGGAGAGCGGACCTGAAGACCGCCCGGGAAGGCAGAGCCCTGCTGGCAGTGTAAAGGGCCTGGGAAGAGAGAGGAGGGAGAGGGATGGACGGGGTCCTGGGATCCCCAGGGCAGCAGGCCACCCGCATGGTGCCACAGCAGGGGGATCCACATGGCCCTGCGTCTATCCAAACTTGAGAGGACCCCATGGGAACTGTGACTCTGGGAGAGAAGACACGTCTGTGCCTGTGAGGCTCACCAGTGTGGCCACGCACCAGGTGGCAGGGAGACGTTCCGTGTGGGGTGGGCGGACACAGGAAATCCCCCTCACCCACTCAGTTTCACTGTGAGCCTAGAACCTTTCTAAAAAATAAAATCCGCTTTTAAGAAATGAGAAACTTGCCCAGTGAAATGACCAACTAGAACAACAGAAAGATCACTGCCAAAATGGGAGGAAATATTTCCAGTCTGCACCCTTATTCCAGGAGACGGGACTTAAAAACGAAGGCAGTCTCTCACATTTAGACCTCGGGTCAGAACATCGCTTACAGCACGTGTCCCTGGAGAGGCGTGGCACCCGCAGATGGCACTCTCGGCCGTCTTTAGAGGCTCCTACGCTTCTAAATGAAAAGGAAGAGGCAGGGAGTTCTGCTCTTTGCTCCGCCACCTGGACAGAAGTCTTCTACGTGCACAGCTGCTGACAGCTGCAGGACCCCGGAGACAAATGGCACAAATGGAACGGGGTGGGGGGGGTCCTTCTGTCTTCGTTGGGGTCCACAGACCCCACAGGCCCTCCCACTCCAGGGCCTCCCACGGGTTCTGCTAATGATTATAAATGGCAAAGACTCTCCAATTTAATTGCAAAAGGTAATGATGCAGTGAGCATAAGATTAGCTCTACCACAGAAGGCAATATCCTCAAACAAAAAAAAAATGAGAAGCTGGTGTGAGGAGGCCGAGATCGATGGAAGGCTTCTGTATTACACACCACGGTGGAGGGTCACCAAGGATATTGACAGAACTGCTGACAGCAGATAAAAAAGGGAAGAGAAAACTAAATTGATCTCTGCAGAAAATAATCACCCTATCCTGAAATCCCGTAGAGACAGCTGGGGCGTAAAGCCGGGGCCACCGCGTGACTACAGCCCAGGTAGCAAGGAGGGCGAGCAAGGCCCTGAAGAGTCCCAACACACAGGCTCAGGCGCTGGGGGCCTCACCCAGCTCCTCTTGGCTCTTCATCACCAGGAATCGCACTCTCTCTCCAGGCTACCCCAAAGCCCACCCAAGCCTGGTATTCTCTCCCTGAAAGTCTGCAGCAGCCAAGACAAGGCCAAGGAGAGAGAAATCATTCCTAGGGTCAGCTCTTGCCCAGAGGGTGGAAGGGGACTTGTGACAGCAGGAAGGCACCACGAGGGAAAAGGGCTGCGTAAGCTGCAGGGGACAGACAGATACAAGACGGCTTCACTGAGGAAATCCCCACTCCCCAGGCTCGGTGTTGACCACGGCCCAGGAGTGCTCGCCATGCCATGAGGGTGCCACTTCAAGTTTCTTGGCTTTTCTTTTCCTAAAGTAATTATTTTGACATTAGCAAATGCTCTGATATTATAAATGCATGTAAAAATGAATTTTAAAAGAGAAAGTTTTCAGGAACCAAATATGGAAAACTATATGTTTACTCTAGGAGTCAAAACATCCAAAGAGAACCCAGGAAAGCAGACCGGGTTCCCACAGTGCCACGAGTCATTTCCTTAACTCACACCAAAAGGTGGGCAACACCTTCAAGCTGATGCTTCACAACTGTTCCTACGTTAAAATGTGTTTTACTCAGTTTCACCTAAACCCACCCAGGGCAGCCTTGGATGTGCCACGCCCCTGGCACATAGGGGCACAGGGTCTCTATCAACTTTGAGGTCTCCCATGGCTCCAGCTCTCACCCTGTGAAGGACAGGGAGTGGGGTGGGAACAGGAAAGACAGTGGAATGAACCAGACGTCAATTTCCTGGTTCATAAATGGAAACATGACCAGGGTGACTCCACATCATGTGCAACCACAGAACTGATCCTAATGAGAACAAGTTATGCTCCATGTATGTATAACATGTTAAAAACACTCTACAGTCATGTATCCTAAAAAGAAAAAGACCCATCACTTAGCTCTTTGACTGATGACTTGGTCCATTCATTAATTACCTCATAATTAATGTCAAAATGCAAACAGAAGTAAATTGAAAAGTCTGTTCTGAGTTTGGCCTCAAGTCATTCCAGACCCACCGACCAGGGAAGCCCCCCACGCTGGCTTACCACAGCCTGGCTGGAGCTCTCCTGCAGGTCCCACAGCAGCAGGTGGTTGTCGGCCAGGGAGATGACCTTCTTCCCATCTCCCATCGGCTCCCAGGTGACACTGGAAGGAGAGGAACCATGTTAATGTGGACCTGTGGCTCAGAGACTCCACTCACATCCTTCACACTCTGGCAACCTCATGCAGCCCAGTCACTGGAAGTCACCATCCGATGCGCCCTGTGGTCTCACTTCAGTGGACTGAACGTGTGCTTCACGCTGAAGCCCTGACCCCCAGAGTGTGACGGTATTTGGAGAGGGGGCCCTTAGGAGGCAATCAGGTTAAATGAGGCCATGAGGGCTGGACACTCATGAGGAGATCAGAGTCCTGTTAAGGACAGACACCAGAGATTTCACCTCATCTCTCCCTGCCATGGAGGACAAAGCAAGACAGGACCGTCTGCAAATCAGGAAGACAGTCCTGCCAAGAACTTGACTGGCCAGCCCGAGCTGGACCTCCAGAATCTAGAACCATGAGAGGCAACCATCTGGGTGCCCATAGCAGTTAAGCCAACTCGAGCCCACCAGTGTCCACCAGTGGCTAAGGAGTCGAGGTCAGGGTCCAACCATGCTGGTAGGCAGCACTGTGAGGAGCCACAGGAGAAGCTGTTATGGACAGGGTGCCCTCGATTTTGTAGGCAGAGGCAAAGTCCTGGGGGACAGGAGGCAGAGCTGAGCACTGAGTGGACAGAGAACCACAGCCTGCCCAGGCCCAGGCCTGCGCTGCCTGGGGAGCAGAGTCCTTCCTCCACGTCTGAGCAGGCAGAGCTGGTTTCCCAGGTGCAGCACACACGCCCACCCTAGCCAGCACAAGGCACATCTGAATAGTTCCCAAGGGGCCCCAAATCCTATCTCTGTGGTGAAAGCCATAAAGAGATAGAAAAAAATCTCAATTCAGTCACAAACATAGGTTTCTGTCTTCCTGGAAGAAACTCTTAAAGAGCTCGCAAGAAAAATAGTTTCATTCCATGCAGTCTGAGCTGAGGCGATGTTCTCTCGTCAAGGGCACACGCCTCGATGGGCTGGGGCGCCCCAGGAGCACCCTTCTGTGGTCACGGAGCCAGCGGATGCCAGTGGAGCTCCCTGCTGCTCAGCACAACACCGTCCAGAGCTGAGGAGCACAGGCCCAGGCTGGGAGGGACCTCCGTGCTCGTGGCACAGCAGGCAGAGTGCCCCGCAGCTCCCCGGGAACGCCCCACAGTGGAGGGACGGGGAGGACCTGGCTGCTAACGCGTTCCTGCTCGGGTAAGTGCTGGGGGCTGGATCTGAAGGGGCTCCTCCACGCAGAGAGCAAGGGCAACGCCGCCTGGGGAAGGAGGATGGAGGACACAGCCCTGCCCTGGGCGGTAATGCACAGCCCCCTCGACCCCTCGCTCACAGCTGGGCGATGAAGCCAGCCTGACTGACCATCCCAAGTACCTCAGCTTGTACCTCAGGTATACCCCTGTCCATGTGGACTGGGGCGACAAAGGCAAGACCACAACCTAGACTTCGCCACCAGAGCCTGGGGGCTGGAGCGTCCCAGCCAGGCCAAGGTGCCGAGAGGGAAGAGCCAAGCCACCTGCCGCCCAGCGCCCAACAGGGAGACAGCTGAAGCTCAGTCCCGCCACCCTCCCACAGTCTGGCTAGCTTCAGGACACCCCGACCCTGGATGCCTGCTTTGGTGCACAGTTGATCAAGGCTTCCCCGCCCACTTACAGTTGCTGGAGCAGACACTTGATCTGCATTCCTGCCATGACAGTAACCCGTGGGGCGGGGGGCACTTCACCAAGAGCTCAGAAGGCCAGGTGGGAGTGGGGCGGCTGTGGGAGCTGGCACAGACCTGGAAGAGCCAGCAATGCTGGGTGAGGACTAGGTTAGGGTCAGCCTCCAAAATGGGAGCCCAGGCCTCCAGCACTGCTGCCAACCAGTGCCCAGCCCCAGCCCAGAGGTCCCTGTGGCCCTGTTGCACCCACAGTGACCCAGCTTCTAAGTCCAGAGGAAACAGATGAAGGGAGCAAGAGGAGTAGGGTGGGTTCTAGCACAGGTAGGGGACACGCAAGCTACACAGCTGCCTGCTGGAGGAGGGGCTGGCGTGAAGGGAGCAAGAGAAAGCACCGTCCTGGGGCCACAGGCACTGCCCCCAGCCTGGACCACGGCACCTCAGGCAAGGACAGGGATCTGACGGACACTCGGCAAGCTCCAAGTGAAAAGTAATGAATGCCAAAATATATTTTAGAAAAGTTTCCAACTAAGTGGTTACTTTTTAAAGTTGGATATTTAATTTTAGCAAACCTCAGTGATTAAGAAAACTCAGAGCAACCCTACACAACTATATTTCGGCCCCCATCTACCAACACATGGCTCTCCTGGCTCCTTCCATCTAGAGACAACACCAAGACCCGGGAAACCATCGCCAAGTCCCTGCAGGCCTGCCTGCACCAGGGCTGTCCCTGCTAGCCCACTTCTCTCGATTCCTCTCTCACTCTTCCTGTGATCTAACACCTCTACATCCCCACTCCTACCTCATGGACCCCACATCCTACCCCTGCCTTTGTCCACCATTAAAAACTAGAGACCCTTATGCAAGCCTGCTATTTGTATTGTAGATATTAATTGAACACATCATTTCTGTTTATTGTGACAAAACTGTGTCTAAATAGGAGCTATTTGGTTTAAGGCTGCATATTGTTTGCATTGGGTGCTGTAAATATTGATCTCCTCCTTAAAGTCGAGGTATTAGTAACCTGCAAGGACAGAACAAGATTACAGGGTATAAACTGAAATACCTTGGACCCCCACTGCTAGAGAGGATGACTCATAGACAACATGAAGACACAAGGGAAGAAAGTGCCCAAACCAACCAAGGTGCTACAGTAATAGAATCCATCGACAGCTCAGCATATGAAATGACAGAGAAGAGTTCACAATACACATAACTCAGATGATCTGTGAAGCAAAGAATGATATGAGAGAGAAAATGCAGGCAACAATTGATCACTCCGACAAAGAGATAAGAGAGCAAATGCAGGTAGTAAGATTACTTCAGGAAAAAAAGTAATAGATTCTAAAAAAAAAAAAACAAAAACAAAAACAAAATAACAACAGCAAAAAAAAAAAAATGGAAATCCTTGAAATGAAGAAAACAATAAGCCAAATTAAAAATTCAATAAATAAAAAGCATCACCAACAGACTAGATCACTTGGAAGACAGAACCTCACACAATGAAGACAAAATATATAATCTTGAAAATAAAGTTGACCATACAATGAAGATGGTAAGAAACTATGAACAGAATTTCCAAGAATTATTGGATAATGTGAAAAGAACAAATATAAGAATTATCGGGATAGAGGAAGGCACAGAAATTCAAACCAAAGGAATGTACAATCTTTTCAATAAAATAATATCAGAAAATTTCTCAAACGTGAAGAATGAATTGGAAAATCAAATACTAGAGGCTTACAGGATACCAAATATACAAAATTACAACAGATCTACACCAAGGCACATTATGATAAAAAGGCCCAGCCTACAGAAAAAGCATAGAATACTAAAATCTGCAAGAGGAAAGTTTCAGATTACATATAGGGGGAAACCAATTCAGATCTCAGCAGATTTTTCAACCCAGACCCTCAAAGCCAGGAGATCCTGGAACAACACATACCAAGCTCTGAAAGAAAATGGAGGTCAACCAAGACTCTTATACCCAGCAAAATTAAGCTTCAGAGTTGATGACAAAATAAAAACCTTCCATGATAAATAAAAGTTAAAAGAATTTATAACGAGAAAACCTGCACTACAGAACATTCTTGGCAAATATTCCATGAGGAGGGAATAAAAAACAACAATAAAAACCAGCAAAGGGAGGACCTACACTAAAGGAAAAAACAATCAAAGGAGAAACCAAGTTAAAAAACCAAAAATAAATCAAAATGACCAGGAACATAAACCATATTTCAATAATAACCCTGAAAGTTAATGGCCTAAATTCATCAATCAAAAGACATAGACTGACAGATTGGATTAAAATAGAGATCCATCAAGATGCTACCCTCAAAGAGACTCATCTCAGAGTAAGAGACACCCACAGACTGAAGGTAAAAGGATGGAAAACCATAATATCACTCACATGGACCAGGGAAACAAGAGGGGTTCCCATCCTCATGTTAGGCAAAGTGGGCTTCACAGCAAAGCCAGTCAGAAGGGATAAAGAAGGACATTTCCTTAAGGGACTCATACGTCAACAAGACATAGCAATCATGAATATTCATGCCCCAAACAATGGAGCATCTACGTTCATCAAACTTAGTCTTCTCAATTTCAAGAATCAAATAGACCACAACACAATAATAACTGGTTGACTTTAACATACCTCTCTCACCACTGGATAGATCTTCCAAACAAAAACTATAAAACTCAATAATACAATCAATAATTTAGACTTAACAGACATATATAGAACACTCCATCCATCAACAAGCAAATAGACTTTCTTCTCAGCAGCACATGAATCCTTCTCTAAAACAGACCATATGTTATGTCACTCACAAAGCAATTCTTAGCAAACACAAAAAACAGAGATACTACCCTGCATTCTATAAGACCGTAATGGAATGAAATTAGAAATAAATGACAAAATAAATAGCAGAAGCTACTCCCACCCCTGGAGACTAAGCACTATACCACTGAATGACGCATGGATAACAGAAGACATCAAGGAGGAGGAAAGAAGTTCTTAGAGGTAAACAGAACTCCAATACAGAGGGTCTGGGACCCTCTGAAGGCAGTGCTAGGAGGAAAGTTCATTGCATTGAGGTCATTCATAAAAGGAATAAATGGTCAACAAATAAATGACCTGACATTACAGCAAAGCCCTACAGAAAGAACACCAAACACAGCAGAAGACAGAAAATAATTAAAATCAGGGCTGAAATCAATAAAATTGAAACAAACTGCTGACAAAACTTAAAGCTGGTTCTTCAAAAAATAAATAAAATTGATAAACCCTTAGCCACCCTAACAAAAAGGAGAGAGAAAACTCAAATGACTAAAATTCGTGATGAAAAAAGGAAATATCATGACAGACACTACTGAAATACAGAAGATAATTAGACACTCTTGAAAATTTATACTCTAGTAAAATGGAGAATCCAGAAGATACTGACAAATTTCTCGAGGTGTATGGTCTGCCCAAACTGAATCAGGAGAACAAACACAATTTAAACAAATCAGTTTCAAGTAAGGAAACAGAAGACGTCACCAAAAGCCTACCAACCAAGAAAAGCCTGGGACCAGACAAATTCTCAGCCGAGTTCTACAAAGACATTTGGAGAAGAATGAATACTAATACTCCTCAAATTGTTCCATGAAATAGAAAAGGAGGGAAACCTTCCAAACTCATTCTATGAAGTTAGTATCACCCTGATACCAAAACCTGACAAAGATACATCAAAGAAAGAAAACATCAGAACAATATCCCTGATGAATATAGACGCAAAAATTCAATAAAATTCTGGCAAATCGCAAAAACGTATTAAAAAGAAAGTGCACTATGATCAAGTGGGGTTCATCCCAGGGATGCAAGGTTGATTCAACAAACAGAAATCAATAAGCATAATACATCACATCAACAGACTTAAAGACAAGAATCATATGATCACCTCAATAGATGCAGAAAAAGCATTTGAAAAAAATACAACACAACTTCATGTTCAAAATACTAGAAAAACTAGGGATAGTAGGAACATACCTCAACATTGTAAAAACTATATATGCTAAACCCAAGGCCAGCATCATTCTAAATGGAGAAAAATTGAAAGCATTCCCTCTAAAAACTGAAACAAGACAAGGATGTCCTCTTTCACCACTTCTATTCAACACAGTCCTTGAAACTCTAGCCAGAGCAATTAGAAGAAAGAAATTAAAGGGATACAAATAGGCAAAGAAGAACTCAAACTATCACTATTTGCTGATGACATGATTCTATATCTAGAAGATCCAAAAAATTCAACCAGAAAACTTCTACAACTAATGAATGAATTCAGCAAAGTAGCAGGATATAAAATCCACAGCCATAAATCCAGTGCATTCCTACACACCAGCGATGAATCCACTGAAGAGAAATTAGGAAAAATACCCCATTCACAATAGCCTAAAAAATAAATAAATAAAATACCTGTGAATCAATCTAACAAAAGAGGTGAAAGACCTCTGCAATGAAAACTACAGAACACTAAAGAAAGAAATTGAAGAAGACCTTAGAAGATGGTCTTGGAAATGTAAGACCATGCTCTTGGATATGCAGAATTAATATTGTCAAAATGGCCATACTAACAAAAACATTATACAGATTTAAAGCAATTCCTATTAAAATCCCAATGACATTCTTCATAGAAATAGAATAATCAATTATGAAATTCATTTGGAAAAATAAGAGACTCAGACTAACCAAAGAAATCCTCAGCAAGAAGACTGAAGCAGGAGGCATCACAATACCAGACCTCAAACTATACTACAGAGCTATAGTAACAAAAACAGCATGGTATTGGCACCAAAAACAGACATGTAGAGCAGTGGTACAGGATAGAAGACACAGAGACAAACCCACATGTATGTAGTTAGCTCATTCTAGACAAAGGCGCCAAAAACATACATGGAAGAAAAGATACCTATTCAACAAATGGTGCTGGGGAAACTGTAAATCCATGTGTAGCAAAACAAAATTAAATCTCTACCACTTATCTTCACAAAAACCAACTCCAAGTGGATCAAAGATTCAGACACTGGAATAGAGACCCTGCGCCTAATAGAAGAAAAAGTAGACCCAAATCTTTATCATGACATGATGGCTTAGGACCCGACTTCCTGAACAAGACTTGAAGAACAAGAAGTAAAATCAAGAATCAATAAATGGGATAGCATCAAACTAAAAAGCTTCTTCTCAGCAAACAATCAATAATGTGATGAGAGCCCTACAGAGTGAGAGAAAAATCTTTACCACATGCACCTCAGATAAAGCACTAATCTCCAGGACATATAAAAAAACTCAAAAAATGCCAGGCACGGTACTGTAAGCCTGTAATCCCATCGGCTTGGGAGTCTAAGACGGGAGAATTGTGAAATCAAAGCCAGCCTCAGCAACTTCGAGGCGCTAAGCAACACACTGAGACCCTGTCTCTAAATAAAATACAAAATATGGCTGGGGATGTGGCTCAGTGGTTGAGTACCCCCAAGTTCAATCCCCAAAAAAAATTAATATCACAAAAAACCCATTAATCCAATCAACAAATGGGCTAAGGAACTGAATAGACACTTCTCAGAAGAAAAACAATTGATCAACAAACAAAAAAAAATGTTATTTCTAGCAATTAAAGAAATGCAAATTGAAACTATGCTAAGATTTCATCTCACTCCAGTCAGAATGGCAATTATCGAGAACAAGCAATAATGAATGTTGGCAAGGATGTGGGGAAAAGGCACACTCATCCGTTGATGGTGGGACTGCAAACTGCATCTAATCTGGAAAGCAGTATGGAAATACCTCAGAAAACATGGAATGGAACCACTCCTCAGTTAATAACCAAAGGACTGAAAAATCAGCATCCTGCAGTGATGCAGCCACATCAGTGTTCATAGAAACTCACAATATTCACAGCAATTCACAATTGCTAAACTGTGGAAGCAACAGATGAGTGGATAAAGAAAATGTGGTACATATACACAATGGAATGTTACTCAGCCTTAAAAAAAGAATGAAATTATGGCATTTGCAGGTAAATGGATGGAGTTGGAGACTACCATGCCCTAAGTGAAGTAAGCCAATCCCAAAAAGCAAAAGCTGATGTTTTCTCTGATAAGTGGATGCTGATCCATAGTAGGATGGGAAATAGGGAAGAATGAAAGAAGTTTGGTTCATGTAAAGGGGAGGGAGGGGAGGGAGGGGAGGGAGGGGTGGGGCTGTGGGGATGGGAAGGACAGTAGAATGAGACAGACATCATCACCCTGTACGCATGTCTGATTGCACTACTGGAGGGACTCTGCCCCATGCACAGCCAGAGGAAGGAGAAGTTGTGTTGTATTTGTGTGTGTCAAAATGCATCCTACTGTCGTGTACAGCTGGTGACAATTAAAAAAAATTAAAAATTCAAAAAGGGAAACCTTTCAGATTTCAGAGAGCCGAGTTTTAAATATAGTCACTTTCCAAAAACTTGAGTTAGCCTCATATGAAGCACTACAAATAGGTTGATGCTACATCCTTCTTCAGATCAAGGGTTCTTCAAGGGACTCTGGGAAGGAGACAGGGCCACAAGTTAACAGAATCTCATGACAGATATTCAGGCACTGAGCACCAGGAACAGGCTCCCCTCAGCACGTCCCAGAGCTCCAGCTGGAGCACAGGCTCCCAGGCCCCACTGTGCACCAGGAAGTGCAGTTTGTCTGCCAAGAACTCCAACTGGTGTTCCAGGCAGCGGGAGGTTCTCCCACTCCAGGGCTCCTCTGAGCACCCCTGGACCAGCGAGTCAGGTGTGGGGGCAACATGGCAGCACAAGGAGGAGGGATGTCCCTGAAGGCACGTCGCATAGGAGCGTCTCCAGGGAGTGCAGCGTGGGCATGTGCTGGCCCTGTGGGCCACAAAGCACTCACAGTGTGTCAGCCGGGCACACATGCACACAGGATGGACCCAGCATGGTCCGGAGCACTTGTGGTGAGTCAGCTGTACACCAAGGCATGGCCTGGTGCATCCCTGAGCATCTTTAGTCGAGCCCCAGACTGCTCGGGGACATGCTGAGGCATCTATTTCCTGTCCTAGGGAGTTGATGGTCAGTGCCAAGTGCCCTGAACACTTGTCTCCCAAATCCCCCAGTTCTGCTGAGCAAGAAGTGCACCCCACGAACACCAACTCCAAAGCCACAGTCAAAACCAGGGCACGCACTCATACTCCACCTGACCCACAGTGCGGGGCGCCATGAAGAGCGACGTGCCTTCAGGGACATCCCTCCTCCTGCAAACAGCCGTGGCAACAGCACCTCTTCCCAAGAGACAATGGGGACCTGGGTCTAGGAGGTTCCAGGAACGGCATTGTGCACTGACCTACTCCTGTCTCACCCACAGGTCTGGGTCCGCCGGTGTGTGGCCAAGGCAGAGACTTCTCTGAGAAGCAGCTCACACTTTCAGTAGTATTATCATAAGAAAAGATTCAGTGGATTTCAAGTGGCTGTAGAAGTAACTTTTTATATCTAAAAAGGAAAGATATGGCTTAATTTGAAAAGAAGCAAAACGAACTTATAGAGCACAGGTAGAGTCCACTTGCTTTAGAAAACAGACTGGTTTCCTGTTCTGGCCGTGAAAGCTTGAAAACATGCTTCGTCTAGTAGACAAAGTCTACTGCCACTTATGTGCAGAAGGTCACGCTGAATACAAAAGGCTCTAAGGATGGCTGCTATGAACCAGGAAAAGGGAGGATGCGCTTGCTAGGAGTCATGTGAACCCCAAGTCTGGTCCTGAAGACTCGCACGCCAGACAGACTGCAGCCCAGGGCTGCTGCACAGGTGCATGTGGCATCACGGGTGGCCTGGAAGAGACCAGTAAGATCTATTCCTGTTAAAGGTTCACACAACCAGCAACACAGGGGAGGGTGCTGGTTTCTAAAAAATAGTCACGAGGCCTGTACATTCACAGAGTGGTCACAAGAAACCCTCAGCAGCCACGGTTCTGCAGGTCCACCACAGAGCCCTCGTGGAGAAACCTCAAGGCAAACAAGGAAGGGTCAGGAGAGAAAGCTCCCAAGAACATGCACCCAGTACAGGAGTCTCCTACAGACTTCATGACCAGACGGCAAGGCCAGCACTCCTACAGGCCAGGACCCAGGCTGGGACAAGCAGGTCACCTACAGGAGAAGAGGGAGCGTGCACATGAGGGAGACGGCTCCAGGAGGCAGCAGCTTCCCACTCTTCACCTTCCCCAGACACAGGGCTGGGCTGCCACCCCACTTCCTTGATGGGGCTGTCCTGCTTCACAGCCAACGCAAGACTGTCCCGTGTCCTCAGTGGTAGCTGTACTGCCCTTCATGCCGGTCACCTCTCAGTTCTCTACAAGCACTGACCACGCAAGCACCCTGCAGTCTCTGGGGCAGAAAGTACCTTACAAATAGGTGCTGAGGAGGACTGGGGAAACTTCGTTATTCTCCTCTAGAGCGTGTCCAGCACACTGTAAATGCTCAAAGAATAAAACTGAAAGAGATTCTATTCATCAGCACAACTCAGTCAAGATCTAAGGGACTTTGTTCAGGAGGCTGAGGCAGGAAGACTGCAAGTTCAAGGCCAGACTCAGCAACTTAGCAAGACCCTAAGCAAATCAGTGAGACCCAGTCTCAAAAATAAAAGAACTGCAGATATACAGTAGTAAAGCACGCTGGGTTCAATACCCAGCATTAAAAAAAAAAAAAAATCAGTGCATTCCAGAGGGTTTGCTGCTCAGGACCAAGTGGCTTGTACAAAGAGGTGTGCTAAGGTGGCGACTCCCAGGGAAGGATGTAGTCAGACACGTGGAGCACACGGGAGGCCCCAGGACCTGGGCCTCTGTTGACTCTGCTCCCCTCTTCCATATCACCCACTCCTGTGACCTGCATGACAGCTTCCCGATAGTGAAGTCCAGCCTGGACACTACCTTCACGTTTGCCCACTTGCATCTTTGACTAGATGTCCAGTTTTCACCATGAACTCCAAACGTCCACACAGAGGGCCTGGCGGCCTCCCACCCTGACTGCGGTGATACTGTCTTAGACCAAGGCTCTGGGTGGCTTAGTACGTGCCTCTCATCCTTAAACACGACAGGCAAAACAAAGAACGCTGGTTGAATTCTATTTTTTCATGGCTGATCTGTCACCTTTGCTCCAATCTAACCTGACAAATTGGCCATGACACTGTCACTTTGTTCCATACCTTGGCTGCTGTGAAGAGTTGTGCGGCGGATGTGGTGCTGCAGTATCTCTGTTTCCTAAGTTCGCACATTCAGAGTGCAACTGCTGGTGAGCACAGATGTACTTGTAACTTTTTGAGGAAGCTTCAAACTGCTCTTGCCTGCACTGTGCAAGGCCTGCTCCTTCACCTCTTGCCAGCTCTTCTTGATATGGCCATCCCAGCAGTGTGAGGAGGTGCTCATGTGGCTGGCTCTGCAGTTCCTCACAACTAGCCAGCAGATTTCATGTATCTGTTGCTCATTTGCGTATCTACTTTGAAAAAAAATATCTTTTTCAGGTCCTTTGCCCACTTTTTATTTCAAAATATTTCTGTTTGCTCTAAAATATTTTAACCCAGCTGTCTCGTTTGCTCTGGAGTCCTATAATCTCCTCCTACTGCTGGACTGTGGGCCACTGACCAGGTCAATGCAGACAGCGAGCCGTGCTCTCCATGCTCAGGGGGCCTCTGTGTTTGGTTGGCTGCTCCCTGTGCTAAGCAGGAACTTTCCGACTGCACGCGACCCCCCTTGCTTGCTCTTGCTCGTGTTACCTATGCTTCTGTGTCTCAACCAAGACGTGATCACCTGGACCAACTGAGAGGCTCTGGGGTGTTACACCTAACTTGTAGATCCATTTTGAGTTCGTTTCTGTACATAGTTGTCCAAGATGCCCTTTCTCAAGTGGACACCCAGTATCCCCTGTGCTGTGGTGCAGAGATCACCCTTCCCTCCTTGTACGTTGCTGGCACCTTGCACAAAGGGCGTTTCACCACGTGGGGTCTACGTGCCAGGCTTCCTGCCGTGTCTCCTTGATCTGTGTGTCTGTCTTTGACACCAGCCACCCTGCTCTGCCTGCCGCAGCTTTCCAGTGCCAGTGGAAGCCAGGAAACAGGGTGCCTCCAGCTCTGCCCTCCGCTCTCAAGATGGCCTCAGTTCCTTCAGCTCCGTTGGAAGCTCACATGAATTTTAAGACGACTTTCTCTTTCTTTGAAAAATGTCTTTGGGATTTTGATACAAATTATACTGAATCTGTAGAGCATTCTAGGCAGCACGGACATTTTAATGGTGTTAATTCTCCAGTTCATAAACACTGGTCATCCCTCCTTTGTGTGCTTTCTCCAGTGCCTTTCATCAGGGTTCTATATTTTTCAGGGTACAGACCTTTCACATCCTTGGTAAAATTTAATTCCTAAAATTTTTATTCTTTTTGATGTTGTTATAAATGGGACAGCCTTTTAAATTTCTTTTGGTGCCACTGTATTGTGTGCAACTAATTTTTATATGTTGGTTTTGCATCCTACAACTGATATCAGAGGTACAAAGGATGCAAGAGGCCACATGGACAAGGTATGCAAACAAACTGAACAACAAACTAGAAGAAATGGATCAATTCCTAGAAACACAGTTCACCAAGACAGAATCATGAATTGTTTATTAGTTCTGACTTTTTTTAAGAGGAGTTTTCCGGGTCTTCTCCATATGACATCATGTCATCTACAAGCAGGAATGTCACGTCTTCCTTGCCAATATGGATGCCTTCAGCCTCCTTCTCTTGCCTGCCTGCTCTGGCCAAGGCATCACTACGCGTTGAATGGCAGTGGCTGAAGTGACCATCTTGTCTTGGTCCCGATCCTAGAGGACCTTTATGCTTTTCACTAGACAGTGTTAACTGTGGCCTGACATCTGTGGCCTGACTGTGCTGAAGTACATTATTCTCTATCTCTTTTGAGGAGAGTATTTATTATGAACCTGGCTGAAGGCATCTTCTGCATCTATTGAGAGGATCATATCGCATTTGTTGATTTACATGTTTGGACCATTCTTGCATCCCAGGCATAAAACTCCCTAATTATGGTGCATAATCCTTAGAATGTGTTGTTAAATTTGGTTTGCATCAAGATTTGCATGGAAGCTCATCAGGGATAATGACCTGTAGTTTCTTTCTCTGATTCTGGTATCATCATAGGCTTGGCCTTATGAACTCTCCTTTAACTGTTTGGGAGGTAACCGATAGTCTCTTCCAGTCCTGAGCTTCTTTCTGTCAGAAGATTTTTGATGATGACTTAGTCTCCTTACTGTTGATTTGTTCAGTTTTCATATTGCTCCATGATTCTGACTGGGGAGGCTGTATATCTTCAGGAATCAATCCGCATCTTCTAGGTAGCCAATGATCTGCTTGCATGTAATTGTTCGTGGTAGTCTCTTACCCTCTGATGATCCTATGATGATCTGTAGTATCAGTTGTAATGTCTGCTCTTTTGTATCTGATTTTATTTATTTGAATGCCCCCTCTTCTTAACCTGGATAAAAGCTTTCCAACTTTGTTTCATTTGTTTTTCTCAGCTCTATTTCATTTATCTCCTTCCCTTTGTTAACTTTGGGCTTACTTTGTTCTCCTACTTTGATGCATAAAGCCGGGTAGATATTTGAGTCTTCCCTTTCTTAATGCAGGCATTCGTTCCTGTGAACTTCCTTCTCAAAACCACAGAGCTGCGCTCCATACAGTGGGTTCCATCATCACGGGTCTCAAGGTACTCATTTCCCTCATCAACATTGGTCCTTTTCAGTTATTTTAGGCACGCTGCTGGAATTAACCTTGGAGTGTTTCACAGCATGTTGCTCTTAAAGGGGCTCAGGTCACACAGATGGGCTCGACAGCCCATTCTGCAATCCACTCCTGGATAGCCACGTAGCCTTGTCCCCAGGCTGGCAGCCCTGATGTGCCTGCTCTTTCTTTATGGAGTCTGCATTTAGAAAAGCTTGGTCTGTAACCCTGGTGACCGTGTCCATCACCCTTTCTATTCCTGCAGGTCCTCCTACTGGCAGTTGCCATTCCCCACCTGCAGTGAGCTTGAAAGCACATTTCTTGTATCTAGCAAGTCCTGCTAACAAAACAACAAACAGCCCTCATGGGCACTGAAGGAGTGCTCCTCTCCAGTGAAGGATGAGAAGGTGCCTGGCTCTGCAAAACCTCATTTCAAGCTCAGAGTTATTTCACACACTGCAAATGTGAAGTTGCAGTTGCCCATCAAAATATTCAGGTTTTGGAGCCACAATGTCCCTTGCATTCCCACCCACTTGCAATGATGTACAAGTTGTGATGTGTCTTTCCACGGCTTCCCAATGGGTGCTGATGTGTAGAACATCGCTGCAGTTACGACCTACAGAACTGTCCTGCAACTTGCTTTTACTTAAAATGCATCCTGCACAACATTCCCTGTCAAACAGATACAATCCTTTCCAAAACCACACCAAGCTCCACCATGTGGACTTCCAGAATTTTTAAACCCAGTTCCCTAATACATGATATTGCAGTTGCCTCCAATTTTCACACCACAGATTCACAGGGTAAAGCAATAAGTATCCTAGAGGTGAACTTCTTGGCACACTTTAGGGTCAGTTCTTAGAACTTACAATCAGAAGACAGATGCATTTCCTGTTAGTCTTCTAAAAAAGCACACCCCACAGCCTCACTGACCTGCACCATTTGGTAAAAGCTCCCCACCTGCACCTCAAAATGTACACCTCTGCTGCTTTACTCTGCAATTCCTTGACAGCTACAGAGTGTACACATCCTGTCCAACATGTACCGGCTGCTTTTAATTCTTCTGCAAGCACCTGTTCACTTTCAATATCTAGTTTGGAAGGGAAGCTATGGCCTTCAAAGGACATCTACAATGTGTGATGGCCTCCTCTTCCTCTACGTCCCCTTCAGGTAAAACCCAGCGAGCAGAGGACTGGATGGGTGGAGTATCACAATGCTAGAAAAATCACCAGCTTTTCAGTTAGAGCTTAATCCAATCTGCTCTACTGGAAAATAAGAATCTTAAAATTACAATAGTATTAAGTGAAATACATCGTATGTCCAAGGAAAGTTAAAAACCTTAAAGTTGGGAGTCAAAATTTCAAGCACCCTGAACAGTGTCGGAAAGCTTTTTATAAAGGACTAAAGGAAAAGGACTTTAGGCTTGAAGGGCCAGCTGAGGCTTCTGGACCTGCAGGGCTCTGTGGCTGCAGCACAAAAGCAACCACAGGAACACGTGGCCAGACAGAGGCAGCAGAGCCAGTAAAACTTCACTTAAAAAGCAGTAGAGGGCTGGGTTAGGCCAGAGGCTGCCGGTGAGGGAGGGAGGGTAGCTGCCTGTATTTTTACTACAGTGTTTAAAATAGATAAGGCAGGAATGCGGAGTGCTTCAATTGTCCAGAGTGACTCATACTGTGCTGAGTCCAGTACTTCATAATCTAAATTCTGAAACAAAAGCCACTTGGTCCACTTCATCTGCCTGACGTATGTGGAAGCCTCAGACACCCTCTTCAGCAGCTGGAAGCACCAGCATGGAGCCCCTAGGCAGGCAGGAAGACTCCACATCAGCTAAGCATGACGTGGAAGGGGGCAGAGTGTCAAGGTACCGGCAGTCAGGGTTGGACAGCCAGGGCTCCAGCAGAAGGCAAAACAGTGTCAGCAGCCTGCCCATCCTCGAGCCTCCGACCTGGCCTCGTCCCAGCCTGCTGTGCAGCTGGTTACCCGTGGTTACCAAGCCACGGCTGCTCCTGCGTCTCTGTGGCCTCTTCCCCACTCTGCCCTAGTTGGAAGACTATTCCCATCATCCAAGAGCCTGGCTTTCTGGGGTGTGGGACCTTGTACTTCCAGAGGAGAGAGACATCTCCTCCAGAAGACAATGCAGACGGCAGGGTTAGCTGACTGTGGAGCTGAGCCTGTAGCCAAGTCCTCAATCCTCTCATCAGGATTTTTTCTTTCTGGGGTAGGAACTTGAATCCTCATGGAAACAGCTTTCTCTTCCAAAAAACACAAGTGAAGAATGTCAGCAATAAGGCTTCAGCAGGTTGAGCAGATGCATGTTCTCCAGTGGCAGATTAGGACTTCCTAAAGCTGGACACACGGCTCGCACATCAAACCCTGGGAAAGCCAAGCACTGAAGGAGAGGAAAACGGGATTTCTAATGACCGCTGGCCTTTCACTCCTCTTCAAAGACGTAAAAGTCACTGAGCATTCCAACTAGTTAGAAGATGGCTTGCTGTGCAGTCAAGGGCTTTGCTTCAGCTTTTGCTCTGAGCCACCAGGGGCAGCCTGGGCCCGGAGATCGGGAGCTGCTCCTGGGTGCACAGCAGCAGCTGCTCCAAGTCACTAAGGTGTACTTTGCAAAGGCACATGGGCACAGCCACAAAAGCACAGTGTGGCTTCTCCAGGTGACCAGCAGGCAGCCAGTGGCCAGGTATCCAGGCTTACACCTCCCGGATGGCCTTCCCTGGCCGCAGTGCCCAGCAGCAGAAGCCCCTGGGGTCTTACCTTCAAATCCAAGTTATGGCAGAACTTGTTTTAAGTAAAGATCTAATGGATTTACCACAAAATACAATATTTTAAAAGGGTTATAGCATGTTTCTAATGAGCAAAATGACCAGAAAATGAATGAAAGTCTTTTCTATTGGACAGAAACTCTGGTCATTCATCAGAGCTCCTAACAGACAATGACCCATTGGGATTTGGGCTTGCTGTAAAGGTGGCCCACAAAGGAAAGGCAGTGGCTTTACACCCCTGTCATCTGGCCACTGTGGCCTGGGCTGCACAGCAGAGCTGGGCTGTCAACATGACTTCCTTCTGGTGAGATCCTCAAGTCAGGGGAAGACAGTGTGCTCTCGACTGGGGTTGGAGCAGCACGGGTGTCTGGCATGCCTTCATGGTCTGCAAGTGCTTCCACACAGCACCCAGACACTGAGCCACCCTCCCCTGACCAGAACGACTGAACCCAGGCCACTCAGCCTGAGAGCACCTCATTCCTTCCATTCTCAGTTCCTCCTGCACCTGTTCTACAATAAAGGACATGTCTGCAACTGTCCTTGTTCCTCAGAGGGACAAAAGAGACACTTTCCTAAAAGTGGCCCTTGGTGTGTGTCCCTGGACCACAGCGAGCCTTCCTGGAGTACACTGGACACATGTGGTGTGTGCCCACCTGAGGGAATCTCCACCATGTCACTTTTGGAACAGAGAAAACCTGCTGCTCAGATGCTGAACCAAAGAGGCAGCAGTAAGACAGCAGGGGCCTGACACTGGGACAAGCAGCGCAGTGTGAAGTGACCCGTGCTGTGGAGAGGCTAAAGGAAGCCCTCTGCACACAATACACCTTGAAGTGCCAAGATGCAAGTGCTGTCATGCATAAGACAATGCAGGACCAGCCCCGAGCCAGGCAGGGAAAGGGCGACTTATGGCAGGACCCTGGGCTGGGAGGTGTTGTAAGGCACCTGGCAAGGTGGCACTGCTGGTGAGTCAGGACCACTTCCTAGTCCTTGTCCCCTGACCACCTTACCAGAGACTGACAGTGTCAGGCCCTCGTGCTAAGGCCTGGACTCTCTACACCACACAGGCCCATCACGCATGTCCTGAAGAAGGTGCCCCGCACTGGCAGACTTCTACCATGGACGGAAGCCAAGGCTGAGCAACTGCAGGCCATGAACCAAGGGGTGGTCACCATTTGTTTCTGAGACTCTTCAAGGCTGAAACTCTGCAGTCCATAAATTTAAAATGAAAAACTAACCTGCCTTTTATAGGTGTCAGGAGTCAATCTTGGCACATTGATATGGATGATACAGAGATTCCAAAAGCAAATAATAATAATAATAATAATAATAATAGGAGGAGGAGGAGGAGGAGGAGACAGGGTTGTGGTTCAGTGGTGGAGCACTTGCCTATGTGTGAGGGACCCTGGGTTCAATAACCAGAACCCACGGGGGAAGGAAAGGAAAACTAAGGACTCCAGGTAACTTTTATCAATTATGTCACCCATGGTTTGCTAATTTGTCTTTGAAAGGACTAGACAGAGAAGTCAACCAACCAAACTGGGGCAGATAAGAAAGCTCATGGATTCTTCCTGCTGGACTGGCTTAGGGTGGGTTCCTTAAAGATTCTGGTAGGAGAGAGAGTGTGGGTATCCTACAAGGAAAAGACCTAAAAACCAAGAGGCAACACCAAAATATAGGAAGAGACATACCCAGCCTCCTGCAGCCCTGGGAAGGGCAGGCAAGGCAACCTGAAAGGCAAGACATCACAGGCCAAGGGTCCCATGGCCTCCTCTGGTGACGTTTTCCATAGACTGTGACTGCAGACCTCAGTATTACAGGTGAGCACGAGGAGTTTGCAGCTCAAGGTCAATAAGGAAAGCAAATAACCACACACACACACACACACACACACACACACACACAAGGCAGAGTAAATAAGAACTACCATTAAGCAAACAGAAAACCCAAGTTCATTCTCTTTAGAAATCCACCATTCCTACAGTTGGTGTGCGAGAGTCAGATACAGGGTGGACAGCAAGCTACGCCTGCATGGGCCTGATGGGCCACTAGTGGGGATGACCATGCTTCCTGCCTCACCTGGTGGTGCTCCAGCTCTGCCCTGTGGCCACAATTCCCCAAGTGAGAGCCTCAGGCCAAGCCTCCAGTTTGATGGCCCAACTCTGGCCTTCTCCCACTTCCCGCCTTCAGGGCTCTGTTCCATCCTACAATTCCTGTGCATGTAAGACAGGCAGTAAGTGACTAGACAAGGGCTGTTTGCTCTTCTGCAGGCAATGCAAGACTGCAACCCCAACCAGAGCTAGCAGATACGCACTTCGGAAGAGCATCTTTAAGGTGCTTCCACAGAGCTGCGCCGCAAAGAAACACCAGCTATTCCAGGGGGCTGATGGCTGAGGGAATCGACGTGGGAAACCTGCTTTTACTACACACCCCATTATTCATCCACGGCTGATATGTCGGAAAATAGCTGCTTTATTTTGTAGGTAACAATCCAATAATCATTCCTGTTTGCAGCACACCTTGCAATAGCTGGGATATGCAAAGTGCAATAAAAAGAGAAACTATTTTATCATGGATCATCACCATGAAACCAGAGCTATAAACATGGGGAAATAACTTAGGATGTCTGCCATTCTTGCTACTCCAAACCAAGAAGTTTATTTCTTTGTTCATAAAAATCATCCACTTTTCTACTTTATCACACTCTACCAGTGACTAAGAGGACTCATGACAGTATTAACAAATGGGGAAAGAGAAGCTTGGTCTCATGTAAGCATGCTACACCCTTCCCGATCCTGGAGAGAAAAGCAAGCACAGGAGGGCTGCTCCCGTGAACGCCCCATTTGCCAAAATAAGCAAATAAAACACGGGACCCCTGGGAGGCAGCCAGCAGGGCCACAGCAGGCAGGTGGCACCTCGGCAGGGTTCATGCCCCTCAGAGGAAGCACACCCTTTCCTCAAGCAAGAGGCTCCTGGATGGACGTGCTGGACGTGCGCTGCCCTGTGCTCCAGCACCTTGTGAGGCAGTTCCAGAGACACGGAGAAGCTCTCACAGAAGCCACGGCACTCAGGATGGAAGTGGGGGTGCCAAGGCCTACAAAAGAGGGAGCTACCACTGTTAGATGGTGGAGTCACCGCTCTGCCACATAGGGCAGAGGTCACGCGCTGCCAGGACATGAGGGTGTCAGGTGCCTTGCCTGCTCCATGTGCGCCCTACAGTCTGAGTTCACTATTACTCTGACAAAAGGAAGATCTTAAAATATTCGTCTAAGCAATAGTGATTAAGTCATTGGTTAGACACCAAATGTTGAAAACCCCTTTAAGAAAAGGATTTAAAAAATTACTTCCCAGTTCACAAAATCTCCCTTAAAACATACAGATTTGGCAACCTGGCTCAGTTTCAGCAGTTTCTTTCTGCTCAAAAATTTGCAATAAGCACAAAGCAGCATTGTGCAAGAGCCACAGGAGTGGCACAAGAAACGAGCCTACCATGAAGGAGACCCAGTTTGATCAATCTGCATAAGGACAAGATCTTCACATTGGAGCACAAGGAACACCTGCAGGGACAGACCCACGTTGACAGGATGCCTGGCAACACATCTGATGTAACAGCCTGTGACCTCGAAACCAGGCAATGGGGTATTGAAAAGCCTGTGCTGTTTTCCATCTCACCAGGACAAACTCATGGCTCCATCAACCAAGTCACTCCGCCTGTAGGCAGATAAAAGCAGAGGGCAAGCACAGGCGTGGTAGGGCAAGCAAAGGTGTGGTGAGAATGAGCATAGGTGGGGTGAGGTCAAGCAGAGGTAGGGTGAGGGCAAGCACAGGTGGGGTAAGGCCAAGCACAGGTGTGTGGGGGCAAGCACAGGTGTGGTGAGAACAAGCACAGGTGTGGTGAGAACAAGCACAGGTGTGGTGAGGGCGAGCACAGGTGTGGTGAGGGCAAGCACAGGTGTGGTGAGGGCGAGCACAGGTGTGGTGAGGGCGAGCACAGGTGTGGTGAGGGCGAGCACAGGTGTGGTGAGGGCGAGCACAGGTGGGTGAGGGCGAGCACAGGTGGGTGAGGGCAAGCACAGGTGTGTGAGGGCAAGCACCGGTGTGGTGAGGGCAAGCACAGGTGTGGTGAGGGCAAGCACAGGTGTGGTGAGGGCAAGCACAGGTGTGTGGGGGCAAGCACAGGTGTGGTGAGAACAAGCACAGGAGTGTGAGGGCAAGCACAGGTGTGTGAGGGCAAGCACAGGTGGGTGAGGGCAAGCACAGGTGGGTGAGGGCAAGCACAGGTGTGTGAGGGCAAGCACAGGTGGGTGAGGTCAAGCACAGGTGGGTGAGGTCAAGCACAGGTGTGGTGAGGGCAAGCACAGGTGGGTGAGGTCAAGCACAGGTGTGGTGAGGGCAAGCACAGGTGTGGTGAGGGCGAGCACAGGTGGGTGAGGGCAAGCACAGGTGTGTGGGGCAAGCACAGGTGTGGTGAGAACAAGCACAGGTGTGGTGAGAGCAAACAGAGGTGTGGCAAGGGCAAGCACAGAAGTGTGAGGGCAAGCACAGGTGTGTGAGGGCAAGCACAGGTGTGGTGAGGGCAAGCACAGGTGTGGTGAGGGCAAGCACAGGTGTGGTGAGGGCAAGCACAGGTGGGTGAGGGCAAGCACAGGTGTGGTGAGAACAAGCACAGGTGTGTGAGGGCGAGCACAGGTGTGGTGAGGGCGAGCACAGGTGTGTGGGGGCAAGCACAGGTGTGGTGAGAACAAGCACAGGTGTGGTGAGGGCAAGCACAGGTGTGGTGAGGGCGAGCACAGGTGTGTGGGGGCAAGCACAGGTGTGGTGAGAACAAGCACAGGTGTGTGAGGGCGAGCACAGGTGTGGTGAGGGCGAGCACAGGTGTGGTGAGGGCGAGCACAGGTGTGGTGAGGGCAAGCACAGGTGGGTGAGGGCAAGCACAGGTGTGGTGAGAACAAGCACAGGTGTGGTGAGGGCAAGCACAGGTGTGGTGAGGGCGAGCACAGGTGTGTGGGGGCAAGCACAGGTGTGGTGAGAACAAGCACAGGTGTGTGAGGGCGAGCACAGGTGTGGTGAGGGCGAGCACAGGTGTGGTGGGGGCGAGCACAGGTGTGTGGGGGCGAGCACAGGTGCGGTGAGGGCAAGCACAGGTGCGGTGAGGGCAAGCACAGGTGCGGTGAGGGCAAGCACAGGTGTGGTGGGGGCAAGCACAGGTGTGGTGGGGGCAAGCACAGGTGTGGTAAGAACAAGCACAGGTGTGGTTTGAACAAGCACAGGTGTGGTGAGGGCAAGCACAGGTGTGGTGAGGGCAAGCACAGGTGTGGTGAGAACAAGCACAGGTGTGGTGGGGGCAAGCACAGGTGTGGTGAGGGCAAGCACAGGTGTGGTGAGGGCAAGCACAGGTGTGGTGAGGGCAAGCACAGGTGGGTGAGGGCAAGCACAGGTGTGGTGAGGGCAAGCACAGGTGTGGTGAGGGCAAGCACAGGTGTGGTGAGAACGAGCACAGGTGTGGTGAGAACAAGCACAGGTGTGGTGAGGGCAAGCACAGGTGTGGTGAGAACGAGCACAGGTGTGGTGAGAACAAGCACAGGTGTGGTGAGGGCAAGCACAGGTGTGGTGAGAACGAGCACGGGTGTGTGAGAACAAGCACAGGTATGGCGAGAATGAGCACAGGTGTGGTGAGGGCAAGCACCGGTGTGGTGAGAACGAGCACAGGAGTGTGAGGGCAAGCACAGGTGTGTGGGGGCAAGCACGGGTGTGGTGAGGGCAAGCACGGGTGTGATGAGAACGAGCACAGGAGTGTGAGGGCAAGCACAGGTGTGGTGAGAACGAGCACAGGTGTGTGAGAACAAGCACAGGAGTGTGAGAACAAGCACAGGTATGGTGAGAATGAGCACAGGTGTGGTGAGGGCAAGCACAGGTGTGTGGGGGCAAGCACAGGTGTGGTGGGGGCAAGCACAGGTTTGGGAGAGCAAACAGGTGTGGTGAGAGTAAGGACAGGTGTGGTGAGGGCAAGCACAGGTGTGGTAAGAGCAAGCGCAGGTGTGGTGAGGGCAAGCTCGTTCTCCATACACATGTGAAGATACAGTGCACAGGGGCCATCTCAGCATTGAGCAGAGGGACTCAGTCAAGGCCAACCAGACCTGTGGGCGGAGCACAATTTCCAGCCTCCAGAATCCACAGCCATGAACTCTGCTGTTTAAAGGCTACCCGGTGGCTGGTATTTTGTCACAGCAGCTGCATGGACCAAGGCAGCTTCTTGGCTTTCCCACTGGATTCACTGGTAAGCAACTCTGCTGACGTGTGCGGGGAGACACCCACTGGGTTGCTGAGAGGATGGACTGATACGCGCTTCTGAGCCAGTGTTTAGTGAACAACTGAATGAGTGTCTCTTTGCTGTGAATAGTTACCTATACTTCCCGTACTGTTTGGCCAAACTCTTGTACTCTGGGTCTTCCTAGAATGGGCTGTGCCTACACAATGCGTATTACAAGTGTTCCCTCCTCATCATCCCCTCTTTCTAATACTCCCCTTTAGTTACATGGGAAAAGGGGGACTGTGATGCCCATTCCCACTATACAATGGAGACTTTAAGAAAGCTTTAAAAGATGGCATTTTGGGTATGGACCCAGAACACCATGAGACGGTTCTTCTGCATAGACTAAGGTCTGTTGGGCAAAATTCCAGGGTCCTTGTGAAAGCTGATGGACGGCATCAGTAACAAGCTGGTGAGCAGGGCAGCAGCTCCTAGGTGTCAGTTTTTAAAACCCTGCTCTTAGGGATGCCTAGGTCTGGTGTGATTAGCCAGCACTGGCACGGATCCCATCGAAACCTGATCACACTTTGACGGTGACACTGTCATCGGCAGGGCAATCGCAGCACAGGATCTGTGAAAACATCCAACATTGTCTAACCCTCAAAGGCAACTTTTCCAAGGTGTTGAGAATAACTATCAATTCGCTCTTTGTAACATTTAACCAGAGCCAATTTCCACTCTTCTGGCACACTGAATTAAAAAGAAAAAAATAAAGAGGCAACGTCCTGTCTGGTGGGCCCCCATGTGGCTTCTCTCCCCCTCCCCAGTCTCAACACCCAGGCTTGTGCCCTTTCCTGCCTTCCAACAAGGTCCTCACACACAGTGGCCTGCCTGCCACTCCAGTGTGACATTTACTGCATCTGCACAGCAGGTTTCCTCCCAGCAGCTGGCTCAGGAGGCCAGGTTGGCTGGCCACTGTGCAGAGCCACAGGATGCAGAATGCCACCAGAGAAACATACCATGTTGAAGAGCATGCCTAACTCCGTCCACACCTGGATCATGGTGGCAGGAGCAAGGACAATACAACAGCTGACGGTCCTCAAACTTACCCCCATCTTTCAAAAGCTTGTCGTGACTGATTTTAGTAACTTCTCCTTTAAAGGAGATTTTCATCATCCAAGAAAACAAGGCGATTTGTGTGACTGCTCTTGATACACCACTTGGGGAACAGTGCCCAACAGGAATGTGCCCATGTTCCCAGTGTTTTGACTTTGCTTCCACTCGCCAGCAGGGAACATTCATCTGCAGGTGAGGGGCACGGCTCCTAAGCAGCTGGAGGGCCTCTTGATCATCAAAGGCAATGGAGACCACACAATCACCCTGTTGTGGCTAATCAGCCAGTGAAGCCCCGGTGATGATGAAGCACTGTGCAGACTCTCAGAAATAATCACCTCCTTCCCCTCACAGTTCCAGGAAACCTCCTCTCCATCTGGGCTCCTGAGACAGTGGTGTAAACCTCAGCGGGCAAGTGTAAAGTGCAGGAGGTGTTAGCGAACGCGGTGGGTCTACAGCCGGTAGCCCAGTGTTAATGTCCATTCTGCACACTGAAAAAAAAGTCTAACTATGAGTTTCATGTGTGTCCCAAGGAGAAACCCAGCTCTGCAGAAGCACAACACATGCCACAATAAGCACTGTAAAGAGATCTTCCATGTCTGCTCCCCAAAAGTGAAAAAGCACAGTCCGCTGCAAGTACAATACTAGGGTCAACCCCTCTCAGCATCAGGGTCTACAGCAGTGGCAAGGCAGACTCTAATGCTACTCGTGTATCGATGCCCCAAATTGTTCCAGAAAGAATTTAAGTTAGCCCACAGACCAATGTGAAATATGGCCGTGTGAGATGAACTGAAGGTGGTCAGGACATCACACCACACCAGAGGGTGAAAGATGCCTAGGGCCCCCTGGGCCTGCACCCACTCCAGTCAGGGAGCAGCCTCTGCTCACAGACTTCACCCAGGAGGGAGTGGTCTGGACGGCTCCCGCCCTGCGGCTGTATGCCACGGCCCTGTGCAGGTAGGTTCCCCTCTGATCACAGACTTCACCCAGGAGGGAGTGGTCTGGACGGCTCCCGCCCTGCGGCTGTATGCCACGGCCCTGTGCGGGTAGGTTCCCCTCTGATCACAGACTTCACCCAGGAGGGAGTGGTCTGGACGGCTCCCGCCCTGCGGCTGTATGCCACGGCCCTGTGCGGGTAGGTTCCCCTCTGATCACAGACTTCACCCAGGAGGGAGTGGTCTGGACGGCTCCCGCCCTGCGGCTGTATGCCACGGCCCTGTGCGGGTAGGTTCCCCTCTGATCACAGACTTCACCCAGGAGGGAGTGGTCTGGACGGCTCCCGCCCTGCGGCTGTATGCCACGGCCCTGTGCGGGTAGGTTCCCCTCTGATCACAGACTTCACCCAGGAGGGAGTGGTCTGGACGGCTCCCGCCCTGCGGCTGTATGCCACGGCCCTGTGCGGGTAGGTTCCCCTCTGATCACAGACTTCACCCAGGAGGGAGTGGTCTGGACGGCTCCCGCCCTGCGGCTGTATGCCACGGCCCTGTGCGGGTAGGTTCCCCTCTGATCACAGACTTCACCCAGGAGGGAGTGGTCTGGACGGCTCCCGCCCTGCGGCTGTATGCCACGGCCCTGTGCGGGTAGGTTCCCCTCTGATCACAGACTTCACCCAGGAGGGAGTGGTCTGGACGGCTCCCGCCCTGCGGCTGTATGCCACGGCCCTGTGCGGGTAGGTTCCCCTCTGATCACAGACTTCACCCAGGAGGGAGTGGTCTGGACGGCTCCCGCCCTGCGGCTGTATGCCACGGCCCTGTGCGGGTAGGTTCCCCTCTGATCACAGACTTCACCCAGGAGGGAGTGGTCTGGACGGCTCCCGCCCTGCGGCTGTATGCCACGGCCCTGTGCGGGTAGGTTCCCCTCTGATCACAGACTTCACCCAGGAGGGAGTGGTCTGGACGGCTCCCGCCCTGCGGCTGTATGCCACGGCCCTGTGCGGGTAGGTTCCCCTCTGATCACAGACTTCACCCAGGAGGGAGTGGTCTGGACGGCTCCCGCCCTGCGGCTGTATGCCACGGCCCTGTGCAGGTAGGTTCCCCTCTGATCACAGACTTCACCCAGGAGGGAGTGGTCTGGACGGCTCCCGCCCTGCGGCTGTATGCCACGGCCCTGTGCAGGTAGGTTCCCCTCTGCTCACAGACTTCACCCAGGAGGGAGTGGTCTGGACGGCTCCCGCCCTGCGGCTGTATGCCACGGCCCTGTGCAGGTAGGTTCCCCTCTGATCACAGACTTCACCCAGGAGGGAGTGGTCTGGACGGCTCCCGCCCTGCGGCTGTATGCCACGGCCCTGTGCGGGTAGGTTCCCCTCTGATCACAGACTTCACCCAGGAGGGAGTGGTCTGGACGGCTCCCGCCCTGCGGCTGTATGCCACGGCCCTGTGCGGGTAGGTTCCCCTCTGATCACAGACTTCACCCAGGAGGCTGTATGCCGAGGCCCTGTCCGAGTAGGCTCCTCTTACGGTGGCAGCAGGCACGGGGACCACCTCACTGCCAAGGGAGCAGGGAAGAAAGGTCTGCCACTTATTTCTGATGAGTAAAGTCAGGTGGCACTGAGTGTCAAAGAGAGGCTGTGGCAGCCCATGAGCTTAGAGAAGAAACGGCATTGGCCATTCCAAATCACCCCACTCACAGGACTGCAGGGCCTGAAGAGAAATGGCCAGCCCACGCTGACAGCACAAGCAGCTGCATGTCTGAAGAGGGGGTGCAGGGCCAGGCCTAACTATGCTGCCTTTCCCAGAGCAAATGCATGCCGACCCCAGAAGTGACTCCAGAGTGCATGGGGCAGGCCAGGCACAGTACTGCCTGCCTATGATCCCAGCCACTCGGGAGGCTGAGGCAGGTCTCCTCCTGCAAGACTGAGGCAGCCTGGACAACCTGTTGAGTCCCTACTCAAAACAAGGGAGCTGAGGGTGTGTCTCAGTGGCAATACTCCCTGGATTTGTTTGCCAGTAACCCCCCAAAAACAAAGAGTGCAGAGGAGAAGCATGCTAGAAAACAAATAAGCAGCTCCTCCAGGAAGCTCAGCTGGTTCATATTTACATTTGGAAAAGGACTAGCTAGAGGACACTGGACACTCTGAGACCATTCTGATAAAGATAAGTCAACATATCCAGCAGCCAAAACAACTTTCAGATCACAGGTGATGACGGTCACAAATGGCTCCTTCTAGAAGCCCTTTTAGCTGGGATGCAACGAGGTGCTTCTGAAGTCCTGGGTCGGAATGCCCACCACCAGTCCCAGCACCCCAACGCAGAATGCACAAGCCCAAGTGCATTCTCCTGGGTGCTGAGGACCCAGCCTGGAGCCAGCCTTCCTCTGTGCCCAGAGCTGTCCTGGGTGCTGAGGACTCAGCCTGGAGTGCGCCTCTCTCTGTGCCTGGTGCTGTCCTTGGTGCTGAGGACGAGGCCTGGGACAGGGCTCCTCTATATCTGGTGCTGTCCTTGTTGTTGACAACAAGGTCTGGAGCCCACCTCCCTCTGTGCCCAGTGCTGTCCTTGATGCTGAGGACTGGAGCCCATCTTCCTTTGTGCCTGGCACTGTCCTTGGTGCTGAGGATGCAGTCTTGAGTCCAGGTCTCCTCCTGGCACTGTCCTCTGTGCCCAAACCCACCTACTCTGTGCCTGGAGCTGCACTTGGTGCTGGCCTTCCATATCTGCTGGGGCGTGCCACCCAATGTGCTGAGTGCTGTCCTCAGGCTGAGGACACAGCCTAGAGCCCTTCTCCCTGTGTCTTGAGCTCTCTGGCCTGGCATTGTCCTGGGTGCCTGAACCAGCCTCCTCTGCACCTGGTGCTGTCCTTGGTGCTCATAAGGTGGCTTAGAGCCCGGCTCTCTTGCCCGTCTTCCCTGAAGATGGAGCCCTGAGCCTGACCGAGTTGGTGTTTCAGAGGAAGCTGGGACTCCACAGAGAACATCACCCCCAAGTGTGAACAGAAGCGGGAACACCAAGCAGAGATGGCAGCCATGAGGATGAAGCCCCCTGTGACGTCGGGCATTCATGGTGGATGGGTGGGCCCTTGATTCTTTAGAGGACACTCAAGCTGGGCACTAGAGGTCTTTTCACAGTGGGAGCTGCTGGCAATCACTCTGTCAACCCTGTTTGTTGGGGGGCTGAAAACAGCATGACGGGTGTCCTAGGTCAGGACTGAATACTGCTCCCCAACAAATGGATGCTGAAATGGCTGAGGACAGATGCGCCCAACACTTCCCCTTGGGGGAGACAGGGAAAGCACACCCCAAGCCAGCAGGGCATATGACCTGAGGCGGGGAGACCTGGTGGATGGAGCATGGGAACTAGATAGCTTTCCTGCATGCTCTCCGACAGCCACCAGCATTGTTCAGGAAAGTCTAAGGGCCTCTCCTAGTGATGCTCAGTGTCGACTGATAAGCCAAAAGCAAAGCATGCCCCTGATCACTGTGTCCAGCCCCCAATGGATCCATCACACTTGTGACTTAAATTTTCAAAACTAAAATTTCTTGTCTAATAAACCTTGGAATCACTGAAGATTCTTCAAAGAATAACCCTGACTACACCCAGTGTTGGTGAGGACACAGGCTGGTCCTTGTGCACTGTGGGGGACATCAAATATCCCTGGTGACACTCAGTGCTGGTGAGGACAGTCCTTGTGCATTGCAGGGAACATTGAATATCCCTGACCACACCCAGTGCTGGCGAGGACAGAGGCTGGTCCACACGCACAACAGCGAGACATAAAATGTGCAGTCACTCTGGAAAATAAGTACCCTTTCTTAAGAACCCAGGGCACTACGGCAGAGCCAGTCGGCAAGGGCAGTGCGTGCTGACACTGACTGCGGCTTTACACGTGACGGACCCAAGCTGGCAAAGCCCCAGCATCCTCCAGCAGGTTCGGGTTAGACAGACGGTGGTGCATGGTACCAGATAATACTCCTCAGCAACCAAAGGGAACTGGCTATTAGTCAGCACACACAACAATCCAGGGAATTAAAAAGTCAGTATCAAGGTTACACAGTGCATAACTTCACTTATATAATCTTCTAGAAATGACCAAATTAGGGATGAAGCACAGAATAGTGCTTGCAGATATTAAAGAAGGAAGGACCCGTGGGCGAGCTGCTCTAGACTGTTCTGGAGGCTCCCACGCAAGCACAAGGACCCACACAGGGCTGGCAAAATGTGCAGAGCCGACGTGCAGGTGGTGGCCTCTCACTGCTGCCACAGGTACCAAGGAGACCGGTGGAGGGCGTACAGGGTTTGTGCTCTCCCTACAACTGCTGCTGAATCTGCAATGACCTCAATGTGAAACACTCAAAACAGACACACGGGGAAAAATATGCACTGATGTTTAGATGACAGAGAAGAGCTCAAGAAATGCTTTGAACAGCAGCAGCAAAGTCAGAACAGATAGCACTCCAGTGACTCTGAGAACAGCCGACTGTGTTTAAACACCACAACCACTTCACAACAAGCCTCCCTTTCATGGGAGGTGTGCATGGTGCAGTTTAGTGTCCCAAGCTAATATTCAGCATTCAGTTCCTGACAAGGCGTGTGTGCGCACGCATGCGCGCGCACACACACACACAGCCTGCTCTCTGGATTGCATCTGACAGGTGCGTGCACAAGGTAGGCAGCCAGGAAAGCAGCCTGATGGCTCCACAGCCCCTCCTGAGCTCACCATCTCTGCTCTCATGGTCCTCCCTGAGCAACTTCTGGCCCACCTGGGGCTGGTCTGCTCCCACACCACTGTGCCTCCAGGGACGAGGGACACACACAATGTGCATGCTTATAGACACCTACACAAATGTCTGCTTGCTGGGCAATGTGGCCACTGAATGTGGGACTCTGGATGGAACTGTGAGACATGCACAGGGAATCTAAAGGTGGGCAGCCAAGTGACAGCACGAAAGCAACTGCTCCTGGGGCCTCAGGACTCACCAGCCACCAACTCCGCAAGGTCGGGCATGAGGTGAATACTCAAGGCAGCTCTCTAACAAGGAAGAACCACGGAGCAGGCGGAAGCAAAACCACGGTAAAATCAAATCCTCCTCAGTGATGTGGGGCCTCCTGAGCTCAGACTGCCTGACTGTGCACTGCTCCAAAACCTTGTCAAGGACCAGGCCTCGCAATGGAGCCTGGACCAACACTCAGCCCTGTCCGAGTGTCACCTCAGGACACTCAGTCCTTGAGCAGCCTGACTCGCAGCTTCCTCTAGGGCTCTGGCACACAGCTCATTAGGACTCATCACCACAACTTCCTGCCCACGACACTCTGAGTCTCCCCCGGAGACAGGGACTCCTTGAGGCCAGGTCCCAGAACTCACCTACTGTCCCTAGAGCCTAGGAGGGCGCATGCAGCAGATGCTTGGCAAGCATGTTATGGGTTGGATCTGTTTCACTGGCACAGCTAGGACAGAAGCAAGCGTAGGGAGGTACAGGCCTCTTTCCGGATGCATGAGAGTGCACACACACACACACACACATCCAAGTGTCGCTGTACTAAGCAAAGTGATCGCGGTCACTACAAGTACCCATAACGTCATGCCCCCGAGTCCCTCCTGGAAATCATGGCCTCTGATGTTATCATGGTTTCAGCACCATCAGAGTCCAGCCATGACTGCTGTGCAAAGGCGCCTCTGGAGTGGCTAGGCGAGTGGACACAGCCAACCTCTGACGACACAGGCAGCAACTGGCCAGAAAGCCTCTACAAATGGCAGTCACATCTCCTGTCGCCTGACACACCACAGGACTGATGGGGAAAACAAAGCTGAAGTCACAGAGACAACAGAAGGCCTAGGACATGGTCAACCAGGCACACAGCCTTCAAGCAAAGGCCATGGGAAGAGAGCTGGCTGCCCTCGGCGTGAGGCACGACCTGTGGAAAGCGCAGCACAGGGCAGGCTGATTCTGTCAGGTGACTGTGGGCAACACTGCTTAGACCAAGAGGAAAAGAAGGGACACAGGCTCTGCACCATGCATATAGTGAGCTTCCAGAAGCAAGGTTAATCTAGAACACAACAAGGACCCCCACACACACTAAAAACAAAACAAAACAAAACAAAAACAAATGGAGGCACAGCGTCTGTCAAGAGTGCAGGTGGTCCCTGCGCAGAATGAGGCCCCTGAGCAGCCTGCAGGCTCGTCCTAGGCCTATGCCACGTGCAGCATCCTACCAGGCCACATTGCCATGGGCTGTGTTGTCCAGGTGACAGAGCAGCTCCAGGGTCTGGGCGGTGCTTGCAGAGTCGTCGGGGGACTCCTGGCTTCCGGACTCCAGCTCCTTGGGCATCCTCCACACGGCCGCACGTGCCTGGACTCGGCTGTCGGAGGCTGAGCAACAGAGGAGAAAGTCAGCAGGGTGTCTGCAGACAGCACAGCACACTTGCCCGGCCGCGGCTGCCCCGTCTGCTGGGCAGGTGGCAGCAGCTCCAGGCACCGCCCAGAGACAACAGCAGTGAGCCCACCTTGTCCTTGATTTAAAGCCTTCATTGTGGTTCAAAAAAAAATTTAATTTCCTCAAAATCAATTTCCTCCCACTGTTTTCCAACGGCTCTTCAAAGTAGGAGCCAAACAAGGGATGAGGAAACCTTCAGCAGGCACGCAGCTCGTGTCTGAGGGGCTCTAAATAGGTCTCTCTGCTCACGGCTTTCAGGGGCCTCCTAAACAGGTGCTGGGCACGTGAGATGTCCGGAAACGCTGCCACGCCTGGGCCTGCCCCGTTCACCCGAGATGCTGAGCGTCAGGTCTCAGAGGGCAAGGCCACTCAGAGATGCCTGAAGATGGACACCCCACTCGTGCCCCGGCAGCCAGCAGAGAGCAGCCCCACACCTGCAGCCCCTCCATGACGTCCCCCCACCACCACTAACACGGTGTCCTCACGGCTCTGCCTCCAGTGGCCCCACAGCCTGCTTGCTCAGCCTTTCACTCCTCAGGGCCCAGGAACCTGGCTTTCCCCGCGCCCCCTGAAAAGCCACTGGGCGAACAAGCTGAGAAGGGCCGGGGCCAGCACTTGGCCTCCAGAAAGTTCTCAGTGTGTCCAAGTTCTACAAAATCAAATGAAACACGAAATTCCTAAACAGAAACCCTTCTGAATTTTGCTTTCCATTTAATTTTAAATTGCAAATGTGCTAAACACCTTCCTTTCTCTTTTAAAGACCACCTCAATGATCAGGTCCAAATATTAAGCAATCAAGTGGCATCAAGTGAAGACCACGACACACCCTGTCGGATGTTAGAAGAAAACGCACCTGGCAGTGGCATTCCCTACACAGGAACGAAGACACCACGCGGGCCCCGCGCAGGGATGAGGCCTCAGGAGTGTGAAAGCATGCCACCCACCTGGTTTGGATGGTCGCTCACCTCGACCCCACAGGTGAGCCACAGGTGTCCGTAGCAGTGGACACGAGGACAGCACACGAGGCCTCCTGGCTGCCATCTCCATCCGCAGTCAAACACCAGCCTGCAGGAGGGCCCCAGTGCTCCTCTCACATGCTCGGTCAGTGTTAAGAAAACACGGAACTCTTAGAGGGAATCCCACAGAGAGCGGTGTGCCCACACGGTAACGCTAACACCTCTGCCAACTAGGGGAAGGCGAGGCCCAGTGCCTTCCGCTTCCATCTCCACAGACGTCCATTTCCTGCTGAGACGCGTGGCCACGCAGCGCCCCTGCAGAGCCCCGGGGTGCCAGGAGAAGGCCCAGAGGGAGCCAGCAGCTCTACCTGGGAGAGCAGGGGAGCCCTGCAGCGCTGACCCAGCCGAGGGGCCCACTCGGCCACCTTCCTAAGGGTCAGAGACAGACACCCCACCTGAGGCATGGAGGACTACGGACCCCAGAAGAAAGGGAAGCACCAGGACCACGGCGGCAGGAGGAGTAAAACAGCCATTCTGTGATCGACCAGCCTGTGGCCGACGCCCCTGGCCCAGGTCCTGTGCTGCAGGACTCTGCCCAGCTACATTCCAGAACTGCCTGCTCATGCAACTCCTTGGCCACTTCCTGTGACCACAAAGGCTAAAACACTCCAATCGCTGCCTCCCTTCAAAGTCTGCCTCAGGTAGGAGGCCCAAGTGACACGCTGGGCGTCTAAGAGGCTTCACTCCTGTCCGTGCACATCACCACCTGCCACACTAGAGGTCATCACCTCGACAGTGTGGGGTCAGCAATGTTATGAAACAGATGTGAGCTGTCCCCCCAAAGCGTCTGTGAGACAATGCAAGAAATCTCAAAGGTGAAACGGCTGGTCTGAGCCCCCTAACTTAGTCAGCACGTTAGTCCACCTGGAGGGGTTAACTGGGCGGTGACTGGAGCAGGTGGGGTGTGCCTCTGGGGTTTATATTTTGTCCCTAATGAGCCAAGAGTAGTCTCTTCCTGCTTCCTGTCATGTCCTGAGCTGCTTTCTTCCACCACACTCTTCTGCCACCGTGTTCTGCCTCACCTTGGAGCCAGAGTAATGCAGTCAGATGTCTATGGACCCAGACCTCTGAAACCATGAATCTCAAATAGATTTCTCCTCCTCTAAAATTGTTCTTGTTGGGTCTTTTGGCCACAGCAGCAAAAAAGTTGACTACAACAGCCACTGAGCAACCAAAGACAACACCACAATAAACGCACACCCCCACCAGGGGCTCCCCAAAGCCCCCGGAACAGGCCCAAGAGGAGCTAAAGACATAACCCACCAGGAGAGGAGAGAGAAGGAAACTTTCAAAGCTGGAAAGCAAGTGGCCCAGAGCCCAAAGATTTAACCCAAGAAAATGGACTCCTGGCACAGCACAGGTAAAGCTTAAAACACAGTCCTCTCGTCCGCGGCCCACACAGGCAAGATATGCTGTGCCCCGCTATGTGTAGTGAGCTGGCCACAAAATACGGCAAAAAATCACGACACAAATAATTTTGAAAAGCGAGGGCGTGATGCCTCTGCGACCTTAAGGTCCTGCCTCCACACTCGAAGGAGATAGTGAGCCCACGGTTTTTATTTTTATATGGTGGATACACAAAGGCTTTTCCATAGAATGTTCTTTACCCAGTAAGGCAGGGGGTGGGCTGTCCAAGCCCGAAGGGTAACACCCAACTCTGGAGCTACAGAGCAGCCTCCATGGCCAAGTAAAGACTAAAGTCATGTGCTTTGCGTAATAAGCCACAGAATGACTTGCAATGGCAGACCAAACCTCCTTAGCTTCAAGGCCAAGTAGAGGCTTTGCAAACAGCTCAGAGTGGCCCCCCACAGTCCCCTAAACTTGGACCCATTCAGTGGTCATCTCTGTGGCCCACACACGTAAAATGCGATTGACACACTGGGCAGCTTATGACATGTCCATCCTGGGTCTGTGGCCATGGAAGGTCAAGGGGAAGCCTCTTGGGATGTGGACACACACACCTACTCCAGGGATCAAGGAGATGGAGGGGCATGGCTTGGATCACTTCACACTGGCCTCTGCAGAAGGGCAGCAGGCCCTAGACAATGACTGTAGACTACACTAAGATTCACAAAGCAGGAGGCCTGCTCACAGATGTGGCACCAGATGTGGACTCAAAGCACTCACAGCCTCTAGAACATGATGTCTGCACACTGTCTCCAGAAGCACCTGCCCGCCCCAGTGAAGAATCAGGTCAGGAGCCGCCTGTGTGCACAGCAGAGGAAACCAGCCCACAGGCTGCTGCGGAGCCAGGGCAGCTCCCCTCCTCCAGTCACACCAGAGTCCAGAGCTCTGGACACCCCGGGAGCACCACTTGACCCAGTGCACCGATGACGGCACACTGCCTGGGCAGCAGAAGGGTGCAAGAGGCAGGCTGTCGAGACTCAGGGACCTGCCACTCCAGCGAGGTTCAAGGGAAGAGCAGGACATATGAACGAGAAACCAACGGTGCTGCGTCACACCCACCCAGGAGGTGTGGTGCGCAGCTAGCCTCCTCGCACTGCAGGTGATGCCCCTAAGACACTGGGTCCACCCAGCAGGAGAGGCTGAGTGGCCCTGTCATGAGTCCAGCTGGGGAGGAGGCAGCTAGCCCCACCTTGGGGTCACACTACCTCGGGGGGACCCTGCTACCATGGAAGGTGTCAATGGCAAAAGCGCGCAGCGCAATGCTGCAGGAAGGCCATGCTATCTCCAGCAGAGAGACTCCATGTGAGAACCAGCTCTGCCATGCTGCTGGGCCCTGACAGGCAGGACCCTGACCCTGGGCCACTCACAAGTCATGCCCAGTCATACCGACCAGGTCATGGAGTCAGACAGTCAGCAGCTATCCACTACAAAGACAGAGCACCCAGGACACAGCCAGGAAGACCGGGAGTGGAGGGGTGGCACAGAAGTACCGAGTAGGTACCTAGATGACACAGGACTCAGCAGCACCCCAAGACCACTTGTGGACCCTGTATTCCTTGCTGAAGGAGAAAGAAGAGGCTGGGCCAGCTTATGGATGGGAGGGCGCAGCACAGAGGCACAAGCCAGAGAGGGGCAGCAGCCCTCCAACAAGCCACATTCTAGAGAAGATGCCTGGGAGCCACGATGTGAGAAGACCCTGCCTCCAGGCGCAGGCCATAAGCACTGCACCAACCATCTTTGTAGCACACAAGGCACGAGGCACACACTCAAGGGTGTGTCCAGTGGCCTGGCTGGCTGGTCAGCACACTAGAAAGAAAAAGACTGAAAGAATGGAGACCCACAGGGCCAGCTGGGGTCACGGGGACACCCAGGCCTCATCTACCTGTAGAAATGGAGAGTTCCTTCTCCCCGGAACAGACGGCCCCAAGTGTGAGCACACAATCAGGGAAGCCACTGTATGATGGGAGCACAAAGGAGCGAGCCCCCACCACAGGACTCATGCCCACCACAGTTCCCACCGAGGCTGTGGGGCCAACAGAGCCGTGGACTGTCCAGCACGGGCACCTCCTGTTGCAGCACATACACAGAAGTAGGTACTCATGCATAGCTTTGTGCCCCCCAGCAGCTGGTGGTGTGGTACAAGGAGCTTTATTTTTAATTAATGAAAACTATGTATTTATAGTGTATTAACAAGACATGGAGCCAGTAACACACACTGTGCCTGACATACTTATTTTGTTGTTGCTGCTGCTGTTGTTAAAAACACCTAAAATTATCTCTCACCAATTTCCAGGCACACAATACACTGGTATGAACCCCAGTTACCAGGAGGCACCCGAGGAACTTACCTGGAACTCACTCCTTATGGCTGGCTCCCTGCTGACCAACCTCTCCCCTGTGCCCAGGCTGACTCTGTCCCTGGTGACAACCACTATCCCCCTACTCTGTGAGCTGGTCTCAGCTTCCATATCCAAGTGAGATGACGAAGAGCTCCCAGGCCCAACTCACTGCACTCAGCATGAGGTCCTCAGAGTTCATCCCAGTTGTCACAAGTAACAGGCTGAAGATCCAAGGTACACCTCTCTTTCCTTATCCGTCCTGGAGAATGTCCCCACCGTACCTATGTACCACATTTTCTTTATCTGTCCATCACCAATGGAAACTTTGGTGGATTCTGTATCCGGTCATCTTCAAGACACATGCCCTGAATGAACTGCGTAAATAAAGAAAGGAAGGGCTGGGCTGTAGCTCAGGGTGTAGCGCTTGCCTAACAAGGGTGAGGCACCGGGCTCGATCCTTGGCACCAATAAAAACAAGTAAATAAAATAAAGGTTAAACTCTTTTTAAAAAAAGCTAATGAATGAAAACCAGGAAGCCAGGAAACACTGTAGGGACCTGTTCAAGAACAGAGTGAAAAAAGGACGTTCCCCCTGGCTGGGACAGATCAGATCAAGGATGGTGGACACAGACCTATCTTGACACTTTGCAAAATACTATTCAACCAATATATTTTTCTAAAAATCAGTTTATAAAAAGAAAAAAAACTTTAAGGAATATCTAGTATGTTAAATTTTTATTTAGGTTTTCTGACTGCCAAGAAATTAGGTCCTATGATGTAACTGCCTGTCCTCAACTAACAGTACAGTGACTAGGAGCCCCCAGATGGCAGGGCCCAAGGCCTCTGTATAAAACCACGCCTAATACAATTTTCTTTCCAGAGCTTGCTCTGAAAATCTGGTGAGTGCAAAGTAAGTTCAAAGTCCCACACTGAAAACTGTAAACATGAGACATTACCTGAAACCAGAATGCTGGAGTTCTCTGCACAGAGGAGGCACCGGCTGAACACCCTGACCCCAGAGCCGCCCATGGCTACAAAACTGGATGAGCGGAGGCATCCTGGCTCTGAGGACTGTGGCAGGCATTATTGGCAACTCCAATCCTCAGAAGCGGTTGAAGCTCAAGATAAACAGCACCAAGTGAGAACCAGGGGGTATGCCCTCGGAGATGTACAAACTGGCTCTGAAGCTCAAGATTTCCATGCTGTGTGAACCACAGCAGAGCTTTCAATGCACACCCAGCAGATATCAAAGAAACCAAGGCATTTTAAAAAGAAAAACCCACTTCAGAAGGAAAACACTGTAATAGCCAGGGCGGCATTCGCCTTTCATCTCTGTTTTTAAGACTGCCAAGAAATTAGGTCCTATGATGTAACTGTCTGTCCTGAATTAACAGTACAGTGACTAGGAGCCCCCAGAGGGCAGGGCCCAAGGCCTCTGTATAAAACCATGCCTAAAGCACAAAGCACAGGCTCTGCCTGAAGCCACGGCCACAGCATGGGGCGCAGGCTCGGAGAGAAACCATGCCCACGGCAAAAATCATGGGCTCTGTATGAAACCACACCATGGCACATAGCACAGGCTCCCTACAAAACAAGTCCACAGCATAAAGCTCAGGCTCCATGTAAAAACAAGCCATAGCACAGGGCATGGGCCTGTATAAACCAAGCCCCGGTATTGAGCACAGGCTCTGTACAAAGTCAGGTCTATGGCACAAAGCACAGGCTCTGCATAAAGCCCAGCCACAGGACAAAGTGCAGGCTCTGCTTAAAACAGCACAAAGCACAGCGCCCTGCACAACACCCCCCAAGCTGACAGAGGCCCAGAGCCACAAGACGGCTGAGCTGGGAAGAGTTCAGATATCACGCTGCAGGAACCCAGCCTCTCCATTTTACTAATGAGGAAACTGAGGCCCAGTGAAGTTAACTGACTTTTCCAAGTTCACATGGCTCATTAGCACCAGAGTCGGGAATGAAATGAAGCCTCTCAACTCTGTAACAGTCCACTGCGTTGAAGGAGAAAATACCAAGTTGTATCTTTAAGGCCAATTTGATGTGTCTATCTATTTTAACGTGTAACACAAGAGCTAAAGGCACTTAATGAGATAAAAAGATAATCAGGGCAAAATGAATGGAAGAGGCATACTTGAGGCGGCCAACTGTGCCATGGAGTGTACCGCTTGCTGGAAGGGATTACGGAGTGAAGGCTTAGAGGACTGAAAGGAGATTAGAGCCTTTGAGCCTGAATAGCAGCTGCAGTCAGCTTGCTAAAGGGCTAACAATGCCCTGGCTGGGGGACATAATCTGATCCCCAGCTGGAAGAGCAGGTATCCACAGGCTCTGCCACATAATGAGCACATTAGGCATCTGAGGGCTATTTTTAGAGACTGTAGCCATCTCCCTGCATCTGGCACAGGCTGAGCAGGTGAAAGAGGCAGAATCAAGCTCCACTAAGCAATCACCTGATGCAGGTATAACCTGGCGTACACAACAGGGTGTCTGAGGAGCCATGCCTAAAATACTTTTCCATACTGGCCTTTTAAATGCTTCAGAGACAATGCTGTGCACGGGTTACCCAGCTCAAGTCTGCAGGATGCAAATACTAACTGCTAAAGGCGACAAAGGTGACTGAAGGAACTGAGGATGGTGTCAGGGCTGCCACCTCACAGTACCATCTCTGTGTAGGTGGAGGTGAAGGGGCACCACACCTCTGGGAGGCTCTGCAGGCGAGGTGGCAGGAGCATGGGCACCTGCTTTCCAGAAGGACAGGCCAAGATGCGGGGCATCAGACAGCAGAGGAACACGTGCACGTCAGGGTCCTTCAATCCAGTGTGCACCATCTGACCTACCCCCAGGAAAACTCAGGACTGGCTGACCCTAGCAACCACAGGGCAGCCACAGCCTCTCACTCAGTTATCCACCTGACACGGTGTCCGTAGGCAAAGGGACCTATCCAGACGTGTGAGAACTGCAGCACAGACTCTAAACAGCACACAACCCCGTGGCTCAACCCACGGCCACAGTGGTCAAATGGGACAATGGTGCCGAGGTCCAAGTCCAGCTCACAGAGAGCCCAAGGGTTACATATCCAACCTGCAATTACTCCCCAATTCCTGAATGAATATTGATATGGATGGGTCTGGCATCTATCAAAGTTTGCCAGGAACATTTTTTAAAGAACCAAATGAAGTGTCTAGAAATAGAAAATTACAATTGTTGAAATAAAAAATTTCAGCTGGTATTAGAAATGCCCAGTGAGAATTAATTGCTTGGAATAAAAACATGAAGAAAGATGCAGCAGAGACTGAAAACCAGAAGGGATGAAGCAGAGAGACGCAATGGCCACCAGACAGTACATGAGGTGGCACAGGACAAAGTACAGGCTCTGTTTAAAACAGCACAAACCACACCGCCCCTGCACAACACGCCCCCCACCCCAGCTGACAGAGGCCCAGAGCCACAAGAAAAACAGAGGATACATAATTTCTTAAGGGTTGATACTTGGGAATTTTCCAGAATTAAAGAAAAATTAAGTACACTAGCTCTCTGAATTAGGAAGCAGGACTATTTATAAGCATGATTGAAATTAAATTAAAGCCAAATCCACTTCCCAATACATCAAAGAAAAATGTAGGACCTGGAGATCAAGACAAAGCATGCAAGGCGGTCAGCATTCTGACCAGGCCTGAGGATGACCTCTGCAGAGAATGAAGGGATTGGAGCACAGTGAAACGAACTGCCCGCCAAGAACCGCACACTGGCTGGACAATCACCCAGGGCAGGCCTTCCAAACAAGCCAACCCTGAGTTGGTGTGCGGAAGCAGCTCCAGGAGTGGCCCCAGAAGAAAGGCCTCAAGTTACAGCCAAGCAGCTGAGAAAACAGGTGGCAAAACTCTAGGAAAAACACCTACCTACAGATCATACCCATGCTGCTGATCATGGTGTTTAACTTGGTATTGATAAAAGGTTGGAAGATGAAACCTAAACACAGGCCAACAGAGTATCAAGATGGGAGGGGTGGAGGGAGATCAGCGCTCGACGGGAGATCACGAATATTGAGAGCAGCCCACCTTCAAGAGGAGCCACTGAAGAGCAGAAAAAGACACCTGCCTTTCACAATGCTAGAGGGGAGCAGGGCAAGAACAAGATTCACAACCACTGGGAAAACCAGGAAAACAGGGGTGGTGGTGCACGCCCATGATCCCAGCTCCCTGGGAGGAGAGACAGGAAAGACAAAAACAAAACTGGACAAAACACTCAAAATGTGAGAAATTATTCCAAAAGACCAGAAACAATAACTGTAATGAACTGATTCATCAACTAGCAACTGTCAGATCACATTTTAAAATATCAGCAAAACATTGTTTCCAAGAGCTATCCCCAAAATTTAAGGATGTAGAAAGAGAAAACAATAGAAAAAGACCCAGGCACAGTGGCACACTCCTGTAATTCCAGCAACTAGGAGGCTGAGGCAGGAGGATCACAAATTCAAGGCCAGCCTTGGCAACTTAGCAAGACCCTGTCTCGAAAGAAAATAAAAAGGGCTCAGGATGTGGCTCAGTGGTAAAGTGCCCTGGGCTCAATACCCAATTCCAGGGGGAAAAAAAAATAGAAAATTATACACTGAACAACAAGATTAAGCTAACTTCACCATGTTAATATTAGCCAAAATAGACTGTAAGGCAAAAGGAGCCAAGGTCGCTACTTAATACAAGTTTCAGAAAGATACAGAAATCCTTAACTTACATGTATTTAATAAAACTGTACCAAAATATATAAAGAAAAATTTAATAGAACAAGGGAAAATAGAGAAGTCTACTTATAGTAGGAGACTTCAGTATTCTCAATAACTGAGTGCCAGTAGAGAAATATTTTAAATGCTAAGCTTTTAAGAGTTGAATGCAATTAATTTTTCTCAATCATAAATGGAACATATAAAAATTAACCATCTATTAGAGCAGAAAAAGACTCTCAATATAAGAATACATATAAAACAACCATGTTTTAATTTTCACTAATGTTCCAAACAGGGAGAAAAGACTGAACATCAACCTCATAATTTCTGAAAAGCCACAAAAGATTAAGAAAGGCTGAATCCTTACAGGAACACCTTCTGTGAAGGTCACAGGAAACTCACGGCTTGGTGTAAAAAGACAGAATTGAACCCGTGTTGAAACCAGGTAATGCAAATGCTGTGTTGACTTAACTCGGCCCGCTGCCAAAGACGATGGACATGAGCAAGGTCATTCCAGCTCAGTGGACAACACCACCGCCTGAGGGGACTCAATGATGTGCCCAAGGTCCACAGCAGTGGCAGCAGAGAACAGAAAGCCAGCCCTGACCAAAAGCCCGGAGCGTCTAACCTGTGCTCCTGACCTAAGTCAAAGAAACACACAGGAATCCCCAAAATAGTAGTGTGAGCAAAATCAGGGCCCACTAAAGTAAAGAAGCCATTCACTGTTGTGGGCACAGCTGCCACATACACGTTTCCAAGACAGATGTACTCCATTTTTCAAAGATTGCCATTTAGGGTAAAAATTGACCAGAAGTAGATTGTCTACTTTAATATTGTTGCAAAGGGTAGATGAGAGTTTCTAAAAAGTCTTCTTTGATGGTTTGCTGACAACTTCATCATCTATCTGACACACCGAAAATTCACCCAGAGAGGAGACGTGGGCCTACGATAAGCAGGCACTGACTATCGAGCGAGCCCTTCCTTCGTGGAAGACACTGCTTCATAAGTGTCTATTCTTATATAATGGCTGTCCTCCTAAAAAATCCAAAGCATCGATATTACCAAAAGTTCTCTATAGGTTCAATGCAATGCCAATCAAAATCCCAATGGCATTTCTTGTAGAAATAGATAAAGCAATCATGAAATTCATATGGAAAAATAAAAGACCCAGAATAGCAAAAACAATTCTAAGCAGGAAGTGTGAATCAGGTGGTATAGCGATACCAGATTTCAAACTATATTACAGAGCAATAGTAATAAAAATAGCATGGTACTGGTACCAGAACAGGTGGGTGGACCAATGGTACAGAATAGAGGACACAGAGACTAATCCACAAAGCTACAACTATCTTATATTTGATAAAGGAGCTAAAAACATGCAATGGAGAAAGGATAGCATCTTCAACAAATGGTGTTGGGAAAACTGGAAATCCATATGCAACAAAATGAAACTGAATCCCTTTCTCTTGCCATGCACAAAAGTCAACTCAAAGTGGATAAAAGAGCTAGATATCAAATCAGAGACTCTCCATCTGATAGAAGAAAAAGTTGGCTCCGATCTACAGATTGTGGGGAAGGGCTCAAAATTCCTTAACAGGACACCCATAGCACAAGAGTTAATAACAAGAATCAACAAATGGGACTTTCTTAAACTGAAAAGTTTTTTCTCAGCAAGAGAAACAATAAGAGAGGTAAATAGGGAGCCCACATCATGGGAACAAATTTTTACTCCTCACACTTCAGATAGAGCCCTAATATCCAGAGTATACAAAGAACTCAAAAAATTAGACAATAAGAAAACAAACAACCCAATCAACAAATGGGCCAAGGACATGAACAAACACTTCACAGAGGAGGACACACAATCAATCAACAAGTACATGAAAAAATGCTCACCATCTCTAGCAGTCAGAGAAATGCAAATCAAAACCACCCTAAGATACCACCTCACCCCAGTAAGATTGGCAGCCATGACGAAGTCAAACAACAACGAGTGCTGGCGAGGAGGTGGGGAAAAGGGTACTCTTGTACACTGCTGGTGGGACTGCAAATTGGTGCGGCCAATTTGGAAAGCAGTATGGAGATTCCTGGGAAAGCTGGGAATGGAACCACCATTTGACCCTGCTATTGCCCTTCTCGGACTATTCCCTGAAAACCTTAAAAGAGCACACTACAGGGATACTGCCACATCGATGTTCATAGCAGCACAATTCACAATTGCTAGACTGTGGAATTAACCCAGATGCCCTTCAATAGATGAATGGATAAAAAAAAATGTGGCATTTATACACCATGGAGTATTACGCAGCACTAAAAAATGACAAAATCACGGAATTTGCAGGGAAATGGATGGCACTAGAGCAGATTATGCTTAGTGAAGCTAGCCAATCCCTAAAAAACAAATACCAAATGTCTTCTTTGATATAATGAGAGCAACTAAGAACAGAACAGGGAGGAAGAGCAGGAAGAAAAGTTTAACATTAAACAGAGACATGAGGCGGGAGGGAAAGGGAGAAAAAAAAGGAAATCACATGGAAATGGAGGGAGACCCTCATTGTTATACAAAATTATATATAAGAGGTTATGAGGGGAATGGGATAACAAACATGGAGGGAAATGAACTACAGTAGATGGGGTAGAGAGAGAAGATGGGAGGGGAGGGGAGGGGGGATAATAGAGGATAGGAAAGGTAGCAGAATACAACAGTCACTAATATGGCAGTATGTAAAAATGTGATGTGTAACCGATGTGATTCTGCAATCTGTATTTGGGGCAAAAATGGGAGTTCATAACCCACTTGATTCTAATGTATGAAATATGATTTGTCAAGAGCTTTGTAAGGTTGTGAACATCCAATAAAAAAAAAAAATCCAAAGCAAAACTGCTTTTCTAAAGTGACAGAGGGCCAGACCACCACCTTCGCTCTGCAGCAACTAGCAGCCTTGGGCCACTTAGCACGAGACACACTGAGGGTCTGGTGACACACCAGACCAAGACTGTGGCCAGCCCCCACTCCAGGCCTCCCCATCAACTGGCTCTGCCAAGGTGTGAAGATGCTGCGCTCTCCTCCCACACTGTGGCGGGCACTCTGAAGGTCTACACCAGGCGCACAGGATGCCGTTTTCACCCCGGGTGCGTGTGCTTTGACGACCAGAGCATAAGCACAAGCAGTGGTCAAAACAACAGCCTGTGTATTAGGCGAAACCGTTATGCCCACACTGAGCTTCGGGAGCTCTCTTAAGTGCACTTCATGCTTCGAGCAATTCCTTAAGCGGTGAGTCTGGATCACCCAGGAAGCAAAAAGAATATGAAAGGCAGCAGAGTGAGCACCGTGGTGACAGAGAGTCACACGAAGAAAGAATCACCAATTTCCCAAAAAGGACATGCTGCTCCTCGTAGGGCAGGTACCCACCAAAGCCTGACCCCAGGAGCCTCGCAGCCGCCAGCCCATTCACGCCCTAAGTGTGCGTTTCTGTGAATGCTCCAGAAAGCTGTGGTGAAGGCAAGCCACTGCAGCTTCCTACCTGCTTGAAGTTGGAAGCAGCAGCTCAGGCCTGGGGCAGAGCAGGCATGGAAACACAGGTGTCCACACCCAAGCCCACACAGGAATCTCTGTTCTTCCACTAAGAAACGAAGACCAGAAACGGTGCTCAATGGGAACAGTTCATAGCAGAAGGCAGGGACAGAAGTGGCAGACTGACTCGGGAACGCCCTGACCCTCATCACAGAGGGGCAGCATGAAAACTGTAACAAGTGGCAGAGACAGAACCACTTTGCAGACATACAGCACCGACTCTGTGCCGATCACATGCTCTACAGGCTCTGCCAATATTCAAATGTACTGAAGCCAGGACCCTGTGAGGTGGGAATGGCCTCCCTCACGTGTTTCTCTGGTTCTTCTCCATTAACTAGTCAGCCAAAGTCTGCCCCAGCCAGGCCTGGCCCACACACAACCCACCCTGACCTTGCACTGTGAAGCCCCGATGAGCCCTGACCCTCTGTGAACACCACTGACTCCTCTGTGGGCCTCAGGCGTGCTGTGGAGACAGAGACGCCCAGACAGGAGGCACACTCTAAGTGTGGGCTCTCCCTCACAGGACGCCGAGCAAGCGGCCTTCTCCTCCTCGTCCCTCTGGTTCTGAGACGGTGCTTCCCTGAGACTCACAATCAGACAGGCAGAAAGTCGTGAGTGGAGCAGGGAGTGCAGCCCGTCCCCTCTGCATCAACATTCCAGGCTCGGAGAAACAGCCTCCCTGCCGCCCTCCCTGCTCACCACTGAGAACACCAGAGACACCCCTGAAGCTGAACCTCACCCAGGTTCTGTCCCATACCAGCCTCCCAAGTCACTTTCAAGACAGGACTCCAGGCCCTAGTGGCCAGCCCCAGAAGGGTCCAGAGGAGTCCTGCACTGGCAGTGAGACACAGGCAAGTGGCAGGCCACCGTCCTGACACGCTAATACCCCATTCCACATGGCCTCACAGGCCATGGGGGGTGGGGGTGCTGCCCCTCCTCCAGGCCACTGCTGCCTGCTTGAGCCAGAGAAGTGTGCCTTCCGCCCCCCGGCCAACTCTAGTGCAGCATCCTTAATCCAGGCCCTTTGCTCCCCAGATATGCAGCGCACCTGGCCGGGAGCAGGTCAGGAGACGGCCAGCTCCCACCAAGGAGAGGTACAGCAGTGCTACAACTCTGCCTTTCCTGTCCTCCTGACTGGCACCCCTCCTGCCTGGCCTGGCTGCCTCCACTGGAGGCTTCTCTTACAACCATTTTATAAAGTGGTGGGGTGCCAGGCTCTCTTCCCAAGCCTGCTCCAGGGACCCCAAACTATTAGAAAGACTGGCTCAATTCTACAACCAAATGTAGGCAGATTTCAGATTCCTCCAGAGGGTAAAGCACTCCGAGGGCATAAGCTGCAGGGTTTCTATTCGCGACTAAAAGGCTCAGGGGTCACTCCAGTTGAACTGGGCTGACTGGGCTGCGCAAAATAACCACACAAGAGACACAAATACCTTTTTCTTTGGGGTCACTGTGACGGCTCCTCTGACCTTAACGGTCCGCAGGAAGAGAGAGCGCGTGAGAACATGTGCTGAGCCCTTTTATTGAGGAGAAGCTATTCAAATGAGGCCAGGGGTCAGGTTTCAGGGGGCTGAGTCTGTCTTCATGATGTCCACTGTCAGCAGGTTGACTGACACCTGGGTAGGCCACACCCAAGGGCAAAGTAAGAGAAGGGGACACACACAAGGCACTTCCCTGGAAGATTCTATTCTAAACAGGGCAAGGGGTTATATTACAAAGGAACAGGGGAGCGTAGCTTCACCCATGGGGCTGTAGCAAGACACACCCATGCACGAGACACCGACCCTCGAACCCAAGAAGGGTGGGGAAAGCTTGTCACATTTCTGCGACTGAGCGCCTCAGCACCCAGCTGCGGAGAGCGACTCAGTCGCATGCAAGGTTGGTCTCCCACACATAAGCATGTCCCCTGTGCCAGTGGCTGGGTGGCTGGGTAATTGGGCATAAGGAAAGGCCTTGCCCAGGCACAGGCTCCACCAGCTTCATCTCTAGCAAATCAAGCACGTTGGCACCTAAAGAAAAAATCAGTGTCGATCCAGGAGTCCACCTGCATGCCACATGAGCAACTCTATTTGATACCGTGAAAAGAACAGTGACACTGGCTAGACCTCAAACCGCTGGCTTTCTGGACAGTGACCCATTTGTGTTCCTGTGAAAGCAGAGAAAAGGTTGATCTACCAGCCTGGGCTGAAGCAGAGATGGCACATACCAGTCTACAACATGGGGCCTGAACAGCGTAGTGCACTGCCCCAGCACTGCCCCATCGGAATTAACATCCTGCACAAACCAGGACAAAACCGCCACACCTCCTGTGAACAGCTGACCTGCAGACTTGTGTTGACAAGCTTGGGGCTCTACTCTGCCCAGGCTGAAGCAACAGAACACCCTCCTACAAAAATATCCAATCAACACAATTTTCACGCACGAACAGTCTTCTCGGCAAACACTGGGTAGAGAGGGCTAGGAGCAAGCTGTTTTGTGGGCCCAAAAAGGGAGTCTGGGGCAGCTGCCAAGGGGGTCCATGTGGCTGTGAGGGAAGCAAGGAGAATTCTGGGTGCCACTTACTAGCTATGCAGCCTTGGCAAATGATTATTCAAGGTCCTAAACCTCAGTCCCCAAAGTGCCTAAAGCGCCCTCAATCTTCTGAAGAATCTGAAAAGATTAAATAAGATGTAAAACGAACACACTTAAGAGAGGCCTCTGGACAGGCAGCACCAGCGTGGGTTTAGAGGAGACATGGGTCAGGCACCGATGATTTGTGAGGTCTGGGAGCAGCAGCCCCTGATCTGTGGAACTGACTCGACATGCGGAACTTAGAAGGGAAGGCACGATCCACACCGCGCTGAAACGGGAAGCTGAGACCCACAATGCCAGGGCTCACCAAGTGCCATGCTGGCACTAAACAGCATCTCTCTTCCATCAGTATCTCTGGCTAGAAAACACAACAGGGTAGCATCTTGCTTATGAGCCATCCTGGTGCTACCTGCAGTTCTTCAGCTAAACCACAGCGATGAGCTTTTTGTAAGTACAGAAAGAAGAAATCTAAGTTCCAACTGCATGCTATATGATGCACCTTGATTTGCCATCTTTAGTAATCACCTTAAAGCAGGGAAGCGAAGTGATGGTTCACTCCTTTCTAGGTCTCAATCTGTGGTGTGAGGTCAGGGTCCATCTCAATCTGTGGTGGAGAGGTCAGGGTCCGCTACAACCACAGCACACTTTGTCCCCTGGGGCATTCTTGTGCTGTCATTCACGTCCTTGGAGAGTTCATGTAGCCTCAACACGGTCACACATCAACCCAGCTCCTGCAGATCCGGAGCCTGGGCTCTGGACCTCTGCCTGGCCCCTCCCTCCTGCTGCTTCCTCTCGGTACTGACAGAGCCAGCAGACATGGTGCCTGCAAAGAAACCCTCTGACCCTGTGGCAGGATGGGGACGGGGGCCGTGGAAGGACTGCGTGGCGCTGAGCTGGCGTCATCCCCCAGCTCACTCTCATCCTATTCGTACCTGTACCTGGGTGAGTGCTCTGGTGTAATGTGACACATCTTGCCTGCTGAAGGCCAGCAGGGCCACCAGGAGCGTGTCTGTGGGACAGCTCAGAGCCCTGAGCTGACAAGCTGTCTCTGCGTCCTGGGCAAGTGCTGATGTGATTAGAGCCACAGCACCGAGCTAGCTTGGTCTGGGGAAGCTCTGAGGAGACCCTTGTCTCTATGTCACGTGCAAGCACTCCTCTGATCCAAGTCACAGCAAGCAAGTCCTTTGGTCTGGGGGAAGTGCTGTCCTTTATTTCCATGAAAGACCACAGCATGGCTTCCACAAACAAGGCTCCTTGAATGCGCAGCACGCAGTGGGGCACAGCCGGAGTGGCACCAGACATGCCTTAAGGGCATCTGGGCAGAAGGCTCCTTTCAGCCCCACACATGGGACTGGGAAGCGGCACACCCAGGGCAGAGATCCGAGGACACGCCGCTGTGCTGCTGTGCAGTCTCTTCTGGCTCCCGGTGACCTCCCTCTGCCCCTCCTAAGAGCCACCTACACAGCCGCTGCTGGACACCCCTCCTCCCCGTGGTCTCCCTCCTGTCCCAGGCTCCTGCTCAGGTGCTGTGCACACACAGAGACTCTCTCCCCACCATCCCCCAGGACCAGCTGGGGGTGCCTGACCCATGACACCAATGCTGTGGATCCACCACACCAGCACCCCGCCCTTGCCTTTGACAAATGACACGTTTCAGTCCACCAGTGATCATGGCTCAGCTCACACTTATTATTGTAAAAATCTACTCAAAAACTTGAAAACCAGGAAAATTAGATTTTCACTTTTACACAAAAGTGCATTCTGGCTTGGGGTCTGCTCCGACTTCTGAGCAACCCCTGTGGGGCTGGATATCTCCAGTGGAAGAGGGAGAGGGTTAGGAACAGTCCTGAGGGTCAGAGGAGTTCAACCTGAGAAGCAGTGAGAGGTAGGCTAGACCCAGCCAGGCAAGGCACCTGGGATGTTTAGGTCCTTTTTATTTTCAATTTTTATTTTTGGTTTTTTTTATTAATTAATTTAATTAAGTATATATGACAGCAGAATGCATTTTGACTCATTGTACACAATTGCAGCACAACTTCTCATTTCTCTGGTTGTACATGATGTAGCGTCACACCATGTGTGCAGTCATACATGTACCCAGGGTAATGATGTCCTTCTCATTCCACCATCTTTCCTGCCCCCATGCCCCCTCTTCCCATCTCTCCCTCCCCTTGGCCCCATCAAAGTTTCTCCATTTTTCTCATGCCCGCCCCCCAATTATAGATCAGCATCCATTTACCAGAGAAAACATTTGGCTTTTGGGTTTTGGGGAATGGCTTACTTTGCTTAGCATGATATTCTCCAACTCCATCCATTTATGTGCAAATGCCGTAATTTTATTCTCTTTTAATGCTAAGTAATATTCCATTGTGTATTTATAACACAGTTACTTTACCCATTCATCTATTGAAGGGCATCTAGGTTATTTCCACAGTTTAGCTATTGTGAAGTGAGCTGGTATGAACATTGATGTGGCTGCCTTACTAAAGATGCTGATTTTAAGTCCTTTGGGTATAGACCGAGGAGTGGGATAGCTGGGTCAAGCGATGGTTCCATTCCCAGTTTTCTAAAGATACTGGAGATACTGCTTTCCATACTGGCTGCACCAATTTGCAGTCCCACCAGCAGTATATGAGTGTGCCTCTTCCGTACATCCTCGCCAACACTTCTTGTGGTCTGTATTCCTGATAGCTGCCACTCTGACTGGAGGGAGATGAAACCTTAGAGTGGTTTGGATTTGCATTTCTCTTAAGCAAGGAAAAACAAAATGCAGGGACAGGGAGAGGCCACCAGAGGGGAACAACTCAGGGACAAAGGGAAAGGATGAGGGCGGGCCAGCAGTGCAGACCCATCACCAAACAGCAGGTGAGGCCAGCATGCCACATGGCAGGGCAACCCCAGTGAGTCACAGAGACAGCCCTTTGGAGGGCCAGTTCCAAAATGCCAGGAAGTTCACTGCTGCCATGTTCAATGCAGAGTGGGTCTTGTTTTTACCTGAGCAACTGCCCAAATTAAAACTCTTCTGAAACTTGACTCCAAATAACATTTTCAAATATATTGGATTCATTTCAAATTCCTATAAGTGGATTCAAAAGAGCAAAAAACAGAAACAACAAATACTTTAAAAGAAATGAGGGGCTGAGCATATAGCTCAGAGGTATGCATGAGCCCTGGGTTCAAATCCCAGCACCACAAAAACAGATCAAGAAAGAAAGGGAAGACATGAGAGGCTAACCTGGGTCAGAAGACCTAGGCTGGAGGCTTGAGTGTGAGGCAGAAGGCCCACTCGGATCCGGAATGCGCCAAGGTGCCCTGCCTGACAAGGAGACTTTTGTAGTCAGTACAAAACAAGTAACTGATGGGAACCAGCAGGTGCAGCCTGGCTGGAGAGGCCCATCAAAGACCCAATGAGGAAGTTCACGAAAATCCTAGACTAACTGGCAAACACCAGTTTCACTCAGTTGCCTTCCCAGGACCCATGGCCACCCACCTCCAACCTTCTGTGCCCTGCTGGGCAAAGCCTGACTGTGTAGCATCACTGGGCCCCGCACACCTCCAGCAGACCGCCCCTCCCATGGCAGAAGAGGCCTGAATGGGCAGCTCATGCACAGGCCTGAAGACCACGCTGGACCCTACTGACGCTGCTCTGATGAGCCCGTGTTCACTGGCCTTCCATCTGGAGCTGGCCAGGCATTTCCTCTTTTCTCTCCCCTCTCCTCCCTGATCTGAGCACACAGAGCCACCCCCACTGCATCCAGTCCCTCCTGCTAACCCTGGACGTTCTGCAGAGGCAACATGCACTTCAGGGCCAGCCCCTGGAGGGCGTGTGCTCTGATGCACTCGGGGCGAAGCCATCTGGCTGTGGCCTTGTTGCCAGGGAACAGGTGTGTGCTCCAGGCTGCACCGTGGCCTTGGCATCTGTATGCATGCAGAAGTGGGGAGCTGTGGCCCACCTAGGGCCATTAACACTCCTCGTGCACAGGAAGAAGAGAATCTCCAGAGGCCCTGTTCTTTCAGTGATGAGCAGGCTGCCCGTTGACAAGCACACTCCCCTCGCCCACCCTGACAGCATGCAGAAGTGACCAATTCTACCAATACCTGTGACTAGAGTCGCCAGACACAGCCCTGCCCAGCCAGGGCTTCACGGCCCCTCACTTCACCTTACATTTCACTGTAGACGCCTCCCACCCATTCATTCTTCCCCCGTGTCCACTGTCCTCAGAGAATATATAACCGCTGCCCAACTCACTCCCCACTGTCTCAGGATGAGCTGTCGGTGTGAGGCGGGTGCACTCACGCAGATGTGTCTGGGACCACACCCTGAGGCCGTTTCCTCCTCACCAGCAGAGGCAAAGGAGGCCAGTCAGCAGGGTCAGGCAATGCTACATAGCAAACACATGGAACCCACCCAAGTACCTTTGGCACCGGAGGCCACCTCCTCCTGGCTCTGGGTCCCCTGTGGGTTGGCCAACACCCCACTCTGGTCCCCCCGTTGTGCCAGCCACACCTGGACAGGATTTGCTGCTCAAGTGTGCAGTAGGAAGAGCACTATAGAGAAATTCATGTCAGAAATGAAATCTCCCACCAGAGGGACAAATGCACACTTACTCTCCACATTCTGGCCAAACCAGTCATCTGCCCACCCACCCTACCACCAAGGACACTGAGGCAGGGGCCAGATGTTAGCGAGCAGTGCCAAGTAAACACAGTGGCGAGCTCTGGAAGTAGTGCAGAGGCCCAGGGACACTGTGACCCCCAGGCTGCCAGGGGGTGGCTGACAGACCCTACAGGTGGAGCTGGGGCAGGAGTCAGAGAATACACAAGAGCGGACATGAAATCCCAACCAGTGTCCAGACTGCAGACAGTGGTGCTCTCAGGAAAAAGGGAAGTGAAACTGGCATCCACCAAATTTCTACCAGCGAAACACATCTCACCTCAGTGCACTCCTCTCTCCCAGGAGATGGACACCATGGTCACTCCACACCAAGTGCAGGCAGACACTAGGCTCCAGGAGGCCCACTTCTCGGGACACAGGGCCACCAAAATGGAGCCAGATTTGAGCTCAGGTCTGTCTGTCCTCCTCTCATCACCCTGCCTTCCTGCTTGTGGCAGAGAAGGGCATACAGTCGGGAATGGGAATCTTCCAGTGGCAGAGTCAAAAAACAGAAGAGGGGGAAAGCCAAGGACCCCGTAGGGATCCCACAGGAGGATACCTCAAGACCCTGCAACTCTCCCCAAGAAATCAGCCCCAAAGAAAAAGGTGAGATGAGAACAAAAGATGTGTATGCACGGAATTCAGCACAGCACTATTTATAAGACAAAAACACTGAAAGCAAACGTCCACCAGGGGAGAACTGGTCACAGCGCAGGGATACATCACACCACCAAGCAGGCCTTGGGAAGGGAATTTCACCCCTCCACCTTGGAGCAAGCCAGCTGGCCCTCCCAGGACTGCAGGTCTGTGGCCTTTGCTGCCCCCAGCATCTTGTTGTCTCCACACAAGCTAGAGACCTGGCCCAGAGAGAAGGGGCTGGGGATGCAGGGAAGGTAGGGCAGGCTGCAGTCACCCTAGGGCGGAAGCCCCTCTGGAATCTGGGTCAGCCCAAGCCCCCAACACAACAGCGGCCCAACTGCTGACCCTCAGACCCATAAGCATCAAGCATCATATAAGGATGTCCTACTAAAAAAAGTCAACCTTATCTACAAGTCAGTTTTAAAATTGTAAAGCAATCTTACAACTGCTCTCACACAGACCTGTGTGGCAGGCACACACACACACAGTGCTTGTGTGAAGTGTGTCTCCATGACTGGCTTCCATTAATCTCCAGCTGTCACAGACTGAACTTTGGAAAGCCCCAGGGGAGGGCACAAAAGAGGCAGGACAGAGAACTAAGCAGGAAGGGCTGTACGGCCAGGCACAGACGGACAACCAGGGAAGATGGAGGAGTGAGGCACCCCATGTCCATAAAGCGGGAACACAGAGTCTGGGGCTTCCAGCCTGCGTCCACTGAGGGCATCTGTTTTCACCTTGGAAATGATGAGGCCTCTCTGAGCATCTGAAAGAGGCAGAGTGCTCTGGGGGACCAGATATCTCATCATCAGCGTGCCTCAGAGCAGCCAAGGCAGCGACTGGCAGACACTAGCACACACAAAGTGGCCACATGGAACCAAGCCTGTCCTCCTAGGAGCCCCATGGGGCTGGACCATCAAGATCATCTGCACACAAGGAACCCAGAACTGCCAGGGCCAAGGGGCGGTCCTAGGGCACCCAATACTGAGCCACTGCTGGAGGCCAAAATGACCTCAGTCAAGGCCATCCCCACAGGTTCCACCTCCTGCAGGCTGGGCTGCAGCAGTGCAGAGGGCCTGCGTTTGAAGCTGCAGAGTAAGGCAGCTGCATGAGGGCAGGGCTCTTGCTAACTCCGTTTCCCTGGGTAGGCAGAACAGACGCCACGGTGCTCACTGAATGAGTGAAGGAGGCGCACTCTGCAGGGAAGGCCAACCTCAGCCACTCTGTGCTTTCCTAGGAGGAAAACAAAGAGATGCCCCCCCCCCCCCAGGGCTGGAAGAGCGTCCTTCCCTCCCCGCACCCTCCCGTATGCTCCCCTCACCTTCTGTATCCTCAGGACTGCAGGAGAGACCCAGCAAGCAGTGGGCATCGTGGTAAAGGAGCTCCAGCCGGGGCTCCCACTGTGAGGTCCCTTTTCTCTTGGCCCGCTGGCCTGAGGTGGGTCAGAGACCGATGGGGCAGGCACCAACGGTGACAGCAGCAGCAAGAGAGGGAGCCGCCCAGGACCTTGGGACACCTCTAGCATTCCTGTCCTCAGCTCCCAGCTGGAAGAGGACGCATGCCTTTTCAAACATGGCCACCCTGCCACCTAGCTTCTGCAGTCCTCCAGAACCCAAATCTCTGCCACACCTCAAGATGAAGGGTGCAGACACTGGCTCTGAAGTGCACTGGGAAGACCCTTGAGCAGCCTGAGAAACTGACATTAAAACCATCCGAGTCCTCTGAAAGTTACCACAGGGTGGACGACAATGGGGAAAGGACTTCCCCCATCCAACCTGCCGGGTGCCTGACCTGCTTCTCTGACTGGTGGTATCAGGTACCAGATAGTTACTAAGGTTGTGGAAATGAGGTAGTAAGAAGCATTTCCAATGACAGAGCTAGGCTTACTGTGGTCCCTGAAAGATGCAGAATGGATTTGTTGCTAGGCAACAGCTCAGCTATCCTGACAGGTGCCTCAGGTACCTGCTCTGTGAAGCATTAGCCCATGTCAGAGGGTGGCAGCCACCTGACTTGAGTCCAGATGTGCAGATCCCAAGGGACAGATGACCTGTCGCTGTCTCAGAGTAAACTTCCCCCAGAAGTACAGCCAGACTGCAGCACAGGGAAAGCACACATTAGCTTCAGGGTGCTGACCTCTGAAAATAAATGCTTCTTACTCAAAAGCCAGATGGGGGTATGCATTTACACAAAGTGGGGAGGGGGGCATCTCTTTAAATGAGATGCAGATGATGGGTCAGCCAGGAACAGGGCCCCAGCGTGTGCTGGCACCCAGTCCTCCAGCATCGCTCCTTCCCAACAGTCACCGCGTGCCTCTCAAGGACATGGCTGTGGGGTGTGCACCACACTGCTCTCTGCATCGATGCTCTCTCCAAGTGCCTTTACACCTGTCACCTCCTCTGATTAAAATGCAGTCCTACCCACTTCAATCTAATGTATGAAATATGATATGTCAAGAGCTTTGTAATGTTGTGAACAACCAATAAAAAAAAAAAAGAATATATATCTCTAATAAAAAAAAAAAAATGCAGTCCTTCCACCCATGGTTCTGATCATCGCTCAGCTTTCTAGGGTACTCACTACCACTGTGCCCTCTCCCGGCAACAGGACTGCTCTGCGACCACATCCCACTGGCTTCAGGGGTGAGAGGAGATGGGGAAACTCTGTTTTCACATTAATTGAAAATCTTTCTGCTGCTCTCTTCCCTGACCTCTCAGTATCCAGGTTCTTTCTCAGCCATTCCGCTGTCCTACCTGGTTGTCTGGGGAATTGTAGTTTTCAAACAAAGAATGCCAAGCTGGGCGTGTCCTCTCAGAGGCCTGCAGCACCTTTAACCCCTCTCCAGCAGGAAGGCCCCATGAAGCCACAGGCCCCAGGCCAACCCTCGACCCTCACCTCACTGAACCCTGGGCCCCATTTGACCCAGATCCCCCACCCCTCCTTCTGCTCTGGGATCTCTGGGTCCCCATTTCTGCGTCACCTCGATTTCTCCCAGCTTGTAAACTCATTAACACTGGCACGCCAGGACTAACCCATGACCCCTTCTCTCTGTGCACGTAATCCCCAAGGGGAGTCCCATAGCTTTGAGTCCACGTAGCTGCCAACAAGGCCCCTCCTGGCATCCCTAGCACTCACCCCCTGCACCTCAGGGACCATCTGCCTGACCAGATGTGCAGGGCACAAGCCTCGCTCGCTGAGTCCTTCTCAGGCTTCACAACTGCTGGCCCAGACAGCAAGGTCTTGGCCTCACCTTGGTTCCCGACTTCTCTCCACCGGGTATTTAAATATACCCTGAGCTGTGCACTTTACTCTGCCTCTATGCTGCAACCTGGTTCAAGCTGCCCTCATGGCTCAGAGGGTAACCAAACATCTCCTGGTAGTCCTTGACAGCTCTACCCTGCTAGGTCAGTGTCCCTTCTGCCTGGCCATTTTCTCCCTTCCCTGCCCTTCATGACATGTGGCACACTTTACTGTTTGAATGGTCTGGCCCCATCACCAGAGACAGGGTGCAGGCCCAGGCTCGCATGTGCCGCTGCATGGCCGGTGCAAACAAGTGGCTGATCTTCCTCACCAGAATGCAGCCCTCGCTGGCTCAAGGCCACAGCCCAGGTCTGCACAATATGACACACTGCACAAAGTGCACAGACGATGGCAAGAAATACAAAATACGTTTTGAGAGGCACGAACTGGTGACTCTTTCACCAAGATGCTACTATACCACTGCAACATGACAGGGGTGGCAGAATTGGAACTGGGCAGTAGAATGTTCCTAGGAACACAAGCCATTCAAGAGAGGTCTTTATCCCTAAGACTTGGAAACAGCAGAGTGTGGCCTGCAGGCCTTTAGGGCTGTCCCTAAAGGACACAGGGTCCAACCCAGTCCTTCAACAGCTCTGACTGTTTGAGCATTTCACCGAATCCAAGTGTGTCACAGCTCTCCAAGGAGGGCCAGGGATGGAGAGATGGGCACTCTGCCTCCTAGCTGCAGGACAGGCGAGGCTGACCTCACAGAGGGACTAGGGAGATGTGCTGTGACAGGGAGAGGCCTAGAGACAGAACATTCCTAATCGACAAGCACTGGCACATCAGGTTGTACATGTCAACAGCGCAGCTCGTGCCCCTATCACAGCCTGAACTGAGTAAGAGCACCAGGACACCTGCACCCTCTCCCAGGCTGCAGTCCAGGAAGACGCCAGGAGAGGCTGTCGGTGCTCCGGAGCCAGTCCTCAGTTTGCTGATCAGGTGTAAATTCAGTGTCTGCTCCCGGTCCTAAGAGACCTTCTACCTGAAGCAGTGATGAGGACATGTGGTGGACACAAAGGCCAGGGTCCACCTAAGGAGCATAGCTCAGATGCAGGCACAGCACCCACTGGGTGGGGACCCCCAGAGGACAGGGTAAGTCCTCACAGTACAGTGGTGGTCACACCCAGCATTAATTACTATGCACGCACTTGAGAGGTCAAGAATTCAATATTTTTTTGTGATCAGGACTCACATCAATGCAAAATGGGAAGCCATCTTATGTGAAAAGTATAGTTCATCACACACCTGAATGCCTTCCCCAGGTCAGGGTGCAGAGTGCTGAATGTTTACATCACATAACCATCCATCTTTCAGCAGGTATCTAGGAGAAAGGGCTACCTGCTAAATGCATGATGATGTAGATCAAATTTTATTAGAGTAAATAAGATAACATCTTAAGAGTGGGGGATCTGGATCAAAATATGACCTATTTAAATAAAATGCATTCTCCTAAAACTATGGTTTTTAGAAAATAACCAGAATTCAATTCTGCATCCATTCATCTCAAGCAGATAACATTCAGAATGTATATGGGTTTTCATGACACGGAACTATGGATAAGGAATGCCCAGATCCTTTTCATATGTTCTCTTCATACTCTGAACAACAGATCTGGAAATTATCCTCTGGTAGCAGAGTATCATCATTTCACAAAGAGTGAAGCCAAAATCCTTAAATATTAACCACACTGCCATTTCCTGATCTTCCTGGAGAGAATACCACTGGCTGTCCCAGGGTAGGTCGGGACCCTCCCCACCCAGAGCCTGTCTGCTCCCTGCACTACCCACCAGGGTTCTGGATGCCATGGGGGCTTCCCTGCTAGGCCAGCGGCTGCACACTGTCCTCCTGCCCACTCTGCCCACTGAAGGAGGTCGTAGGCCCAGAGTTTCCACTTCTGACTGCCTGCTAAAATCACTTTGGGAAGGTTTAAGCCACCAACACCTAAGGCTCAGCAAGGGAGCATTCCAGTAGAATGTTCACAGAGAATTTCAAAGGTCCATGGGTGACTCTAGTGTAGGCAGCTGAGAACCAGCAGCCTACCACGTGCTGACCATTAACGTCCATCTGCTGATGGTCTGTCATCTCCCAGTGCACTTCACAGAAAGACCATGTGCTTTCCAGCTCTCCGCTCCTGTGCTGACCAAGCTGCTGTGGACAGCAGCCAGGCTTTGCCACAGGTGCTTCACAGCAAACCCAGGCAGGCCTGGTCACTCTCTCTACACACAATAATTCTAAGCCTCAGAACTTCTAAGAAACGTCCCCAGGCTACTCAGCCAAGTCAGCGGTGGCATCCAGATCCAGGGCACCTGACCCCAACTCCTGTCCTTCTCAGGTTCACAAGCCCAAGAAGCCCTCAGCTCCACCACAGCAGCCTTTGCCAAAAAGTGGCCAGAAGCACAAGAAAGACTACGGTTCTTCCAGTGGGTCCACCTGCTGCTGAAAACACCAAGGCGTGAGACACAGCAAAAGTCCTTCCAAAGACACTAAACCAACCTCACTGGCTAGATCCAGAAAACACTGGCTTCAATAGGAAGACACTGTCCACACACAAGCCAAGCCAACTCCACACAACGCTTCAAACCTTGTCAAGGCACAGGCTGAGCCAAGCTACCTCCGCGCCCTGCCGCCCTCTTCCCGCATCCTCTGCTTCCTTTTATTCTTCCAAAGGATATCACGCCGCAAAGCCGCAGGCGAGGGCAGAGGAGCCCATAATCTGCTGGGGGACTATGGCTTAACTCAATGACATCCTAGCACTTCTGGAGCCACCACCTGAGTGCCTCACGTGTTCTAACAGGACCCCCAGATGGTTCGGTGGCTCAGTTAAGGACACTGCAGGTCAGAAGGTGCTGACGAAGGACAGGCTGAATGTCTTGCAGTTGAAACGTGCCGGAGGAAGAGGGCCCTGTCTAGGTCAGAAAAGCCTCATGGCAAGCCTGCGTGGCCACAGTGGGCCACCAACCCCCAACCGGGTCCTGACATCAGAGGCCAGTTTAGCCTACGAGAACACCACACTGAAAGCTTGCTTCAGAGCCGGTGCCAAGCCACGCGGGACCCATGGCCACACCCTCCTCCACCCACTAACAGGAACTCCAGTCTAACAGGGGGAAGCCAAGGCACTGGCAGTTCATAAACTCTCAGTGTGCCCCAGGGAAGACCCAGCCACATAAAATCACAAGAGCTGCCTCCGATTAAGGGAAAGACCAAGTCATCTACAGCTGGATCCCAGCAAGGGACTCCACCCTACCTTATACCATTTAGATCTCAAGGCCACACAGACTGCTCAGTAAGAAAGATGCTTCCTCCATGAATTCAGCTAACAGAAAAGTGGCTCCTGGACAATACAGATTCTAAGCAACTGGAAGACTCATCAACCCTAATAATTTTTCAATAATATCCAAGACATGATGTTTTCACTCAAAATTTTTTTAAAGAAAACTTATATATAATACTTAACAGATATTTTAAAGGTACAAATGCTGATGAATTTTATTATATTACTGATGTTTTTCATCACACAGGGGGAGCATATAATCATGCAACAGCTCTCAGGAGACCTGGCTCTGGCCTGTGCTGTGGAACCTACCTTCACACACACTGTGCATCCATGGGATCTGTCCTTTCTACACACATAGTGTCCATCCCTCCCTGCAACCCTTCCCTTTCTCCTGGGCAGCAGTCTAGGACCAAGCCTCTCAGACTCTCCTACTCTGGGTCTAGGGGGGTTCCAATTCGGGAGCTAACCTTGACCTACACAAACTGAAGTCCACCTGCTTCCCCAGGTACCTTGCTGGCTGGCATGTCTCAGTAAGACAAGTCCTCTGCTTGTCCTGAGCTCCTGGGTAGCAGGGTTCAGTGGGTCCTCATCGTCCTTCCTAGCCCCCCATCTGGGTAACAAGGCACACAGTTGGAGCTCAATGTGCACCCAGAGCTAACAGAAAGCACTGCAGGAAAAAGCACTTGGTGGAGAAAGCAGCTCAGGAACTTGATTTCTGACGGAAAGGGAAAGACCGATGTGGGAGGTCGGGTAGGAGTGGACACAGAAAGCCAAAAGTTAGACTGTGGACCCTTAACCATTGGGTGGCATCAGATCATCCAGCCACACCTTCCTCATCCACTGAGGGAAGACACCTCTGCTCACACCACACACTTACTTTGAAATAAGATGTTAAAACAGAGCTCAGTAAACAGCAGGTATTTAATAAACAGTAGTGAACATGCACCCAAAAATGAGATGAGGGTGAAGTCCCTTCTGCACTGAGGACCTAGGGTTCTGTGAAGAGGTGGGTTTGGGGAGGTGCAGTGTGAGTTACTGGGTTGACCTCCCACCCAACCTGGTGCACATAGGAGAGCAGGCTCTTGCTCGTCCAAGGGGCCAAAAGCAAATATTTATGGCTTCTGGGCCACACAGTCTCTATTACAGCTACTCAGTTCTCACTGTGGAACAAAAGCAGCAGTATGCAAAGGAGTGTGTCTGTGTGCCAATTAAACTTTATTCACAAGACCAGGAGGTGGGCCAAGGTTAGGCTGTGGTTTGCTGGCCAGTCCAACATCACGCATGACATGCTTTGTTTTTTGTTTTTCAAGTAGACCCAGGGCAAACTCTTCATTCGTTTACTCATTTGTCCTCTGCCTCCTGAGTTGTGCTACTGTGTGCCACGCACTCTGGTCAGCAGTGAAGAATCAGGACTGGAAAATGCCCTGGGTCCCTTGCACCATCCCTGTGTTCCTTCCCCCCAACAGGCACCTGCAGCACAGGGAGGCCACAGGGGCTCTACTCTCGGCCACCAAATATTCTGGGATTGCATATATTGGGGTTCCTTGAAAAAAATAGGCTCTGAGGCTTTAAAAGAAAGGTTTGAAAACCACTGGTCTACACAACATTTTACCATTCTCTTATATAGCCAAGTGGTGTGTGGCAGAACCGAGAATCTTGCTAATACCAGATTAATCTTGCTAATATCAGAATGCATCTGCTTTTTGCCCTGGATCTAGCAGATCACTGTGTCTTGGGAAAGGATGAAATTGCTCTGCAAGAGTGTATGTCTCTCAAGGGCTCCTGATATAACCGCTGTCCTACTATCTTAACAGTTCTTGTGAACTGGACTCTCCCTGGGCGGGGTGTCCTGGGGCCACAACAGGCAAATTCCAGTGTCCTCTCCCCATGAAGTTTTGTGCAGCTCCTGATCTGCTACCTTGAGAAGCACCACCTGCTCTGTGCCATCACATGCCACGGCCAGAGGCTGTGTCCTCTGGAACTCAGGCTCTCCCTGAGGGTGAAAGAACCCCCACTCCATCCAACCTCTTATGGTAGAGTCACTTTAAAATGTCACAGTTCCAAACTCCGACTTGGTCTGTTTAAAAGAGTGCTCTCCCCACAGGACACATGTGTTTTCTCTGTGCACCTTGATGGTGGTGAGAGAAGAATGCTGGCGAATTTCACCACAGTTTCCTACCTCTCAGCTCCCAGCTGCACCTTGCCCTTCAAGTTGGTGTCTCAGCATCTGCACACACCGGTTGTAACTCTAGTCCTGGGTGTTTCCATAACTGCTTCCCAAAACTCCCACACAGGGCTCAAAAGCCAGGCCTGGATGCCACCCATGTCCTTGAAGCCACTGCTTCCCAAATGGTTTTTAACTGCTTCCCACAGATCAAGTCCCTGAACTTCCACGCTGAACACCTATGGAAGGCCTTTCTTGCCAATGTCAGTTTCTATGAAAAAAGAATCAAGAAGCAAAAGCAAGAATCAGGAAGCATGCAGGGTCCGTTTCTTCCAGGAAGAAAGTCCTGCTATGGCCCATCTGTGCCTGCAGAGAATCAGCCACCAGGGCACCCTCTGGAGAAACAGATGCAGGGCACGAGGGCAAGTGGGCAAGGCCTGCAGGCTGGGCCGTGCGGGTTCCCACACACTGTCTTTGGTGTAGCCCTCATTAGGAGGAATCATGTTTCTTGAGGAATGCTCAAGTTTTTGAAATAGTATGAAATCTGGAGTCCAGCCTGATTGGTTAGGACAAAACTGTCAGGAGTCAAACTGTTGGATAAAATTATGAGAAACGTTTTCTCAGATGGCATGGAGCCGATAGCAGTTCCACACTGCCTTGAAAGGCAGTCTCCTGGGACAAGCAGAGGTCAGTGGAACTTGGGTGTGGCAGTGCCAGGTGTCTGTGTAGGATAATACAGGGGCCTTCTCTTTCAGGCACCCTCTGGGATCAGTGGTTCAGTTCCAAGTGAGAGGTGACACCTGCACCCTTCCTGGCCCCCCCTCACCTCAACAAGCACAGAGGTGGGTTAGGTGGACTCAGAAGAGGGTGGCCTTGCCCATGTGCCAGCCAAGGAAGACCACGTGAATGCTACAGACTCTCCTGACCCTAGCTGCCAAGTGGGACAACACCCCCTCCTCCTTCCAGCTGGGTAGGCTAAGAACCAACTCTCCACTAATGACCCCAGTCCTCACAACGGGAGCTGTGTTGTCACCTGACTAGAATGCAACCCTTTTACTTTCAATTCCCAGACTCACTGAATGTAAGATGGTAGGATAAAGACAAAGTGACAAGTGTCAGAGGTGTTACTAACCTGGAATAATTCTGGAGATCTGAGTGCATCATTTACATTATCTCAGGCCTTATATACAACAGGGGTTTCCCTTAGGAACACAGGGGAATAAAAAGAAATTTAGAGAACTCGCCCTGAGCTTCTCATGTCCTAACAAGGGTCAAGAGGCCAGGAAGTGGGCCAAGTAGGATTTGACAGGAAGCCTCAAGAGGAAGGGAGGATCCCAGATGTAACCCCAGGACTTTTAAATAGGGCTCCTGAGTCTACCCAGGCTGAAGCCAAAGCCCCAGAGCGGAAATGAATTCAAGAAGCCAGTGTCTAGAACATGCCCTTAGAGATCTGAGGGGTTTCCAGACCAGCCATCTAAAAGCCTCTCAGCACACAGCAAGAGAAACCCCTGCCCTGCACTCCACCAGCTCTAGTGTGACTAGGGTGCCATCAGAAGAGGAAGAATCCGGGACTGGCCTTGGCAGGGATGCCTGCCAGACTTCCTGCCACTGCTGAGCAGCTCACAGCACAACCGCCTCGTGTCAGACGTGAGGCGGGCTTACCAGCACAGGGCAAGGTGAAAGTTAAAATCTGGGAATTTTCTCCTTGGTTATTTCTGGAAGGACCTCTTTCCAAGTCACTCACAAAATCAGCTCTGGAAGCATGTGCCACACGTGGTAAACGGCAGGCTACAGAGTTCCTGGCAGCCGAGAGACAACTGCTCTTCCAATTCCAGGCCCAGCACCCAGCTCTGCCGGGTGACCCCTCAATAGAGGCCCCTGCCCCAGTGCCCCCACCCACCCTGTGGCTCCCCTGGGTGACCTCTCAATAGAAGACCCCTACCCCAGTGCCCCCACCCTCCCTGTGGCTCCCCTGGGTGACCTCTCAATAGAAGACCCCTGCCCCAGTGCCCCCACCCACCCTGTGGCTCCCCTGGGTGACCTCTCAATAGAAGACCCCTGCCCCAGTGCCCCCACCCTCCCTGTGGCTCCCCACCCAGCAGCTCTGCCCAGATGACCCCTCACTCAGGGGTCCTACCTGGTGACCCGTACAATGCCTCCAGCCCCCCTCCAGAGATTAAGGGCATCCAAGTGGGTGCTGTCTTTTCTCAAGTTTACTCCCCAAATTTGGTACAAGTCTTGGCCTAGTGATTCAAAAGGTCAAGCAGATCCCTGATAGGATCAACTTGGGGAGATCCACTCCGTGATACATGATCGTTGAAAACACAAGACAGTGGTGAGTAGCGGAAGTGCTCTGGGACCACTGACTGAAACGACAGACTTCTCACCCTAAGCCAGAGCCCTGAAGGAGCAGCACGATTTTCCAAATGCTGAAAGAAGGGTCCGGTGTGCCTCTGCACTCGGTGGACACATCCTCAGGAAGGAAGGCCAATGAAGCAGAGTCAGAAGAAGGGAACAGAGCAGCCAGGACCTGCCCCGGAGGGACAGCTAGGGACCGTTTCTCTGGGGACTTCAGAAAGACGAGACCCAGGCAACAGCCAAGAGCAGAGCACACATATCTGACAGCCTTCCCCACATGAGTTCTGTGAGTCGTACCTGGTGAAAGCAGCATGGCACCACCTTGCGAGACAGAGCCAGCAGAGAGACACTTGGGACCGGAGTGACCAGAGCAGCAGGCCTCTCCTCCCCTGAAGGAGGAGCCCATCCAGGCCCGTCAGCTCACACACACACACACACACACACACACACACACACACACACACACCAGAGCCACACTGAGAGAAACCCAGAGAGCTGTGCATGCAAAATACCACCGGGAAACCAGGATGGACATTGGCACAACGGTCTGCGCTACAGAAAGGCAAGAAGAGCGGCAGAGCCATCAGGGCATCGAGACACAAAGACGATGCAGAGGCACTGAAGCTGGCAAGTCAGCGGTTTAAATGTGAGCAGTCTACGTACACCAGTTAGGAGACAGAGGACACCCTAACCTCACCTCCAGGACTCTAGAACATCCTGCACAGGGTGGGCTCCAAATGGCCGGTGCCTCCAGAATCAGTGGACACTGGCAGCACTGGCACTTAAGTGCAGCCACCCACTGGGACTGAATGCAGGCAGTGCCCACCTCTCTTCTGTTCTGATGACACCCTTGCTGTGTATGCACAGGGGAGTCATGCTGGAGATGCAGGAGCAAAGCCAGGAAGGACCTGGGAGACGCACCCTTGCCACGGCAGCAGATCTACAGGTCAGCAAACTGCCCTCCACCCTTCAACCTGGAATATTCTGTCATAAACACAGCTCCTATGGGGAAAAGAGGAGACAGTCACTGCCTTATTCAAGACCCAGTGACCAGGCACACACATGCCAACGAGCAGCTCATGGCTCCTGTGAAAGCAAGGCTTTTTCACACCAGGAGCACACGACCGGCACAGTGTCCAGCTCAGAGCAGCATCCCAGTGGTTATCAAAGGCTGCTGCCAACAAGCAGGTTTGTGGTGTCTTCTCCTCTAGAACCTGGAGGCTACAGAAGATTTCTAAAGAGCAGGAAGCAGACACTGAGGATCTAAAGAATTCCTCCTTCCATGGTTTGGTAGAGAGCAGAAATACAGCAGGTCCTTGAAGGCCTCTAAGAGTCTTGATGACTTAAAGAATAGAAACTAGCCTGAGCTTCATAGCAAGGCTGTACACTCACATGTAACATGTAAAATCTGCAGGGCACACTGTATAGGACAGGTCTCACTGGTATATGAAAATTTTTAAATTATTTTTGTCTATTAAAGTAGTACAATGATACATTTCTTTTATAATTCTTTCCCCACAAGCATCATTTTTTTTTTTCAAATAAATAAATCAACCTAGTTTTCCACACATTAGAGGAAATAATCTCTAGGAAATAGATTTCTTCTGGAAACTTGACTCTGATGTTAGCTAAAAGACCCTTAAAAAATAAATTCTCTGAACCTCCGTTTTCTTCCCCCTAAAATGGGATACATGCAGATGTCTTCTTTCGGAATTGCCAGAAACAGCACACTGAGATAGCCTGAGCAGAGCCTGGAAAGCTGTCATTTACTATTGACTTAGCCCTACTATGAGTATAGGTAGAAGTATCTGTCTCTATCTTAAAATTTTAATATTTGATGGACCAGAGGAAAAATCAAAATTTTATTATCCTTGTGTTTATCAAATTAATTTGGCTTCCAAAAACACATGTAATGATTTAAAACAAACTCATTACTAACTCTGTGGTCTTTCAGCAACTGTGTGCAGCTGAACTTCATGTCAACATTTACAGAAAGCTAAAGAGGGCATGGGAATCTGCAGAACGCTTGACCCAGCCTGCCGGACCATGAACAGACAAGGGTCTGTTCTAAATAGATTGTTAAGCAAGATTCTGTGTTGACTCGTCTTTCAGAAATCAGACAGAAAATTCATGCAGAAACCCCAAATTCCCAAGTTCTCCACAGTATGGTTACTGCACATGAAAGCAATGTGGCCACTTGGGCCCGGCTCAGCGACATGGCTACACTACATGGTCAGTCACTAACCACAGCAAAAGCAACACTAACTACCTGGAACCCTGGAAGTAAAATCCTTTCACATTAAAACAGGACTTTCGGAAATTAATTATGAGCAATGTGTTGTTGTTGTTGTTGTTTGGTGGGGAGGGGGGCAACCACAAACAAATCCCATGAAGTCAAGGACTTAAGGTGCATAGGAGAGAATCAAATACGTCAAGTATGGGAGCAATCTGACATTGTCTTCAATCAGCTTCTTTCTCTTTCTTCCATTCACTTAATTCAACAAACGTTGAGACTTGAGACAAGCAGGGAATTCACCTACTAACTCCCGTTTCACTAGCACCTTCTACAAGAAGATAGGCCTGACATGGAATCTGCAGAGACACAGAGCTGGAGTCCCACACACAACATTGGGGCCATCCTTATCTGTACGAGTCCTTCAGGAACAGGAGCTTTCTGAGAGGCAGCCGCTGCATCTCAGTCGAGTGGATACGCGCTCCAATGCACAGCCTAAACCCCCAGCCTGCGGCTTCCATTGACTGGCCCTATCATGTGCCCACTCAAGGGCACAGAACACAGCTACCACTCCTTCGGGAACCTGAAGATGAGGCTCATGACCCCTCCAAAGTTTCTCATATGGACCACTCTTCACATGGTGACCTGAACCACTTCAGGCCTGTCTGACCTGTCCCTGGAGTCCCCAAGCACAACATTTCTGCTGGGCTATGAGGCACAGCGTGTCCCTCTTGCCAAGCACATCTTTGGTGGAGGCTCAAGACACACTAGTTTTCCGATGATTATGGCACAGCACTGAGTTTACTGGGTGGTGCCATGTGCTTGCCCAGGGGGTGAGGCTTCCAAAAACTGACGCTGTCCCATCAAGTGTCCTCTGCTGCACTCCCACTCAGGGCCCCAGAAGCCTCCCTATACTGCCTTCCACCAGTCAGCGCCTGCTGACCACTTTCAGCCGTGTTTCAGCTCTGTGTTGAGTCTGAAATGTCTTCTCCCACTTTGCAGGTAAAGTGAGCAGGACAGGACAAACTCACAAGCTGTGGATGCTGAGGGCTGAGAAACCACGCTGGCCCAGACACTGAGGCCAGGCCCTGGCCAAGGTAGCTGGCCCACTGTGTGCCTGCAGAACCACTCCCGTCACAGCACACAGAAGTGCCACCAGAGTGCAGCCTTCGGCTGTTAACAGGTACTGGCCACACGCTGTACTGCTCAGGGCAGGCACAACCTGAGGTGAGCACCAGCGCCATTTTACAAGAAAGGTGGTGGGGGTGGGGGTGGGGGTGGGTGGGAAGCTGGACTCCTAAGCTGTCCAAATACTTTAAATACCGATTCTGTGAACTCAACCACTGTGCTCACACGCTCATGGTGATTCAGTCCTCCATAGACCGTGTGCCAGTCAGTGAGGATGCAGCTGAAAGTCCCCATCACCTGGCTGTGTCATGGCCGTCAGCCATAATGGAGCAGCACGAGGCATTACTCACGTGTGCAGTGATGGCGGGGCCATGGGCGCTGCTTGGCCGTCTGTGCAGCACAGACACACTCACATACAGGGCATGAAACTCACTGGCGAGCAGCTGTTACTGGCTTATCTGTTCACTATATTAGATCTCTATCCTATTTAGAGTGCATTCTACTTATTAAAAAAAAGTTTACAGAGGCTACGCTCTGCCAGCAACAGCCTCATCCACCTGCATTTTCAGGGTCTCCTTGTTTTTATCAAGAGCAAGGACCTGCCAGGTGTGGTGGCCACACCTGTAATCCTAACAACTCAGGAGACAGGCGGAAGGATTGAAGTTTGAGGCCAGCCTGGGCTACCTGGGGAAACCTATCCAAAAATAAAAAGGGGTGGGGTTCAGCTCAGTGGTGGAGTGCTCACCTAGCATGTGCATGGCCCTGGGTTCCCTCCCAAATTCCTTCCATCTCTGTGTGGGCACACTGTGACCTTCACACAGCTCCGACATGCAGTCCAGCCCTCAGGCTTATGAGCAGAGCTGCCCCCGGTTCACTCTTCCACTTCCCGTCAAGCTCTCTGTCTTCGTTGGAGTTTATACTTCATAAGGAAGCTTTTGAATACGGTTTGTTTTCTCAGAAAGGTTACTACAGAAATAACTTTAAGTAAAGGACCACAAAGCAGATGCTGGCTGGTGGGCCAGGCTCCTCCACCCTGCCAGCCACCTAACTTGGGCCACTCCTGACCATACGCCAACATTTTGTCCTGCTCAATGGGGTCCCAACAGCAAGCAGCTCAGAATGCCCCAGAAAACTGACCGTGACTTGAAAGTGTCACTTCCAGTCAGAAACAAGGAAGCAGGACATGGCAGGCTGTGGCCACATGTGCTGCCTACATAGCTGGCTCAGGAAACATCAGGAACACATGGAGTCAGGAGAGGCAGGCTGCCTCACATCTGCTATGAGAACCTCATCAGGACAATGGACGCTCCTCAGACTTCCACACAAGTAATGGATCAAAGGATGCTCGCTGTTAAAGACAGAACTGTGCCCCCCAAATTCATATGCTAAAGCCCTAACTCCCAATGTGACCAAATATGGAGCTAGGACCTTAAGGGAAGTCTAATGAGTTCATAAGAGTGAGACCCTGACCTGTGTCATAATAAGCAAGCAGCCTAAGGAGCGCACAGAGGAAGGCCAAGGAGAGACAGTGCAGGGGAAACGTCCTGCCAGACCTTGCTCTAGGAACCTCAGCCTCCAGAACACCAGGAAAGGACCTCTGTTGCTTTAGCCCCATCCATGGCGTTCTGCTGGGGCAGCCAAGAAGATCCTCTGTGGAAAAGGGCAAGCAGCACTTCAGGCAAGGAGCTGCCTTGAGGCCCACCTTCTCAATGCCAGGTCCTGGTCCTGCAAATCCAGGCCCCTAACTGCCCCGACCCTGCATCTCCAAGAATGCATGGGGAGAGGCAAGAGCCAAGGGTAGAGAGCATGGTGCCAGGCTGTGGAAGGGCTCAGCATGACCCACAGGCATTGTGGGAAGAAGCTGGCACAGTGCTTCTTACAGTATCACAGGAAAAGTTCATTCGGTCTGGGTTTTGTCTAAGTATCCCCAGTGGTCGAATACTTGGAGGAATGACAATAAATGAGGCACACTGGGGACCAGGCCTTGTTAAACGTCTTCACTGGTGATCTGGAAGAAGCAGTGCATGGCACATGGGTCATACCCCAGCTGGTACTTAATCTGGAGGTGCTACAGAAAGTCAATGAGGACGGAGAGATGATGCCACTGGAATCTAAAGAGGCTTGTTCTAGAGCATGAGGAACAGGAGTCAGACTCAAGAAAAGAAGCCAGCCCAAGACTGTCCCTCTGCTCCGGAGCCACACTCCACTGCTACGAGAGGGCTGCACAAGGAGAGGAGAAGGTAGGTGTGCCTTGCCATCTGAACTCTTTCTTTTTAATTCTTTTTTTTTTTTTTTTTGATGCTGGGAATTGAACCCAGGGCCTTGTGCATGCCAGGCAGGCACTCTGCCAACTGAGCTATATCCCTAGCCCCGCCATCTGAACTCTTGTGGGTCATTCCTCCCCGTCCACAGACAAACTCTTTGAACTCAACAGTGCTCAGGATACATCCCTGGCACTCAGAATTGCCTGGTGTTCAAAATATTCTGCCACATGGTACACTTCAATCCCCAAGCTTGCAGGAGGCCACTGTGCACATGCCTCAAACGGACAATATGGTCAGCAAACAGCTGTTCCAAAGATGGGTCACTCAATCTGTTACTTCTCATTTTCAGAAAAGCCAAAGCAGACAGAATACACTCCTTCCAGTAATGATTCTGTTAAGGCCAGACTGCAGGTGTGATGCTGGTCCCTTAGGATCAGAAAGGAAGGAGCAGTCCCTAACACCTAGTGCCCATGAGGCATCAGAAGTCACACACCACACACTGCTCACATGCATGTGCAGACACTGGTGTAAACACAGCCACTACTCCGTCACATGAAGTGCAGTGCATAACACTTGGAACAGTGAGGAATTTCTATGCTACTGTTTGTGTACTTCCTGTGCAGACTTTTAAAATCTCACCTTTAGAACCAAAGTCCCATCTCCTGTAAGATGCATCTCAGGGAGGGTGCAACACACTCTATGACCTTCACAGGTAACTGGCCGCCTGCAACGCACCTCCTGGCACGTGTGCACACGTTCCTCCACTGACATCCCAACGCCATCTGCGGGGTGCCGGGCTGCCCCGTAACGCATCTCAGGGCGTGGACACATGCTCCAAGACGTTCTGCGGGGTGCCAGGCTGCCCGTGACGCATCTCTGGTGTAAGCAAGCACATGCTATAATGTCCACACAGCGGCACAGTTCTCAGAATGTGTTCCCATCATTAAGCTACACAAGGTTGTTTTGAACTTACAACGGAAAACACAGTGTGTGATTTCAAATCATATTTCATGTGATACAGTGTGCAAATTAAGGCTAGGGTGGCAGTCAAAATGCTTTTACATAAGGGGTTCTTGCCAGTGTCAACAGAACCTTGGGACAGTGGGGAGCCCATGGCCTATGAAGAGATCCTTGAGGCTCCAAAATGACAGCTCTGCAGCACTAAGCGCCATTCCTTTCATCTTTCAAGTGGTACTTTTTAGCCTGGGATCTTGAGAAAAATTAACTCACCTTTCCCAGCTAAGCACCTGCACCCTGAAACAAAGAAATCCTGCATTCAATCCTTGAATGTCTGCACAGACAATATTAAGAAACTCTAACCAGAGACAGGAAGCCAGCGAGCTTCAGAAATACACAACAGGAGCTGCAGGGAGCAAACTCCTCTGGGCGCATGTTTAATTAGCATACCCCTTGATGATGTCCCCATGGACTCTCACGTTCTCCTGCCTGTCACACACTCCACTCTTTCAAAGCACTCTCAGTTGTTTCATCGCAGAATTCTGGTTTCACAAAGAGGAGCCTTAAGAGATTCTTTTCCTGGGAAAACCCACTTCTTCTCTTGGCTTATTTTCACAAAGCAATCATTTAAATTGGAAAATGCAATTTTCTTCTAATGCGGTGCTGAGATCAATGGGAAACTGTGGCTCTGACAGAAGCAGCTGTATCATGACCCATGGGTGCAGCTGCTGCTACCATGGGGGAACTTGGCATCTCACCCCAGAGGAATCTCAGGGACCACCCAGCCTACCACCTTCATTCCACAGGTGAACATACAGCATCCTGGAAAACTAAGGGGGCCTGAAACCATGAGAGCTCCTCCAACGCTGCTCTGAGGGACCCTCTTGAGAAGATCCCAGGCTCAGCAACAAGAGGTACCTAAGCCACAGCCAAACACTTCCTTCCTAGGAGGTAAACCCTCCAAGGCCACATTACCTGACCCTTATTTCACAACTCCAAAGACTCTGGCTGTTCTTAAAAACTAAGCACCTAACAGCACTGTATCCCCAGAGTGAGCTGTAATTCTCACTTGCCAAAGATGTCCAAAGACCCAGTTCTGGGCAGCACTTCGTGGGATCTGGAAGCCTCTTCCCTGGGGTGTATGACAGTGCCCCTTTGCCTACTGCAGCACCGTGGCATTGGGCCTGGCAGATTTCAGACTATTCCCAGCACAAGGGTCCCGGCACCGTGTCCAATCCAACTGGCCAGGCTCACTGCTGGCCACATCTCAGTCGGGCCCTGTGACCCTCATCTCTCGGTCCTGAACATCCATGGCTATGCTTCATCACAAGAGACCCTCAAAACATTTTTTAAAATGTGGATGATGAAGAATATCTAAAGCAAGAAACAGAAACGGGTCATAACTGGGGAGCCATGGCTTGGATCCAGAACGTTCCCAGTAAAACTCCTATTAAAAGCTGGGTCCCTCAACAGTGTTCAGAGTGGGGCTTTGGGAAGTGATCGGCCCATGAGGGCTCTGACCTCATCAGTGACTAATCCATTGAATTCCAGCTGATGAACTACTGGGAGGGGGAGACACGGTGGGAGGCAGGAACTAGCTGGAAGGAGTAAGTCTGTGGGGCCGTGCTGCTGGGAACTGTACCTCGTTCCTGCTCCTCTCCTTCCTGGCTGCCAAATGGTTTGCTCTACCACCCCTTCTGCTCACCTCAGGTCCAAAGCAATGGAGCCAGCTGACCTTGGACAGCAACCTCTGAATCCCTGAGCCAAAATAAACCTTTCCTCCTCGAAACAGTTCTTCTCAGGTATTTTGCCACAGCAACTAAAAGCTGAGTAATATACAAGATTGGCCTTCCTTAGTTACAGATGACAAAAGGGGGACCTAGAAATCTTAAATATCAAAATTATAGTATCCATTTCTAGCAAAACAGAGATAAAAACCTAATTGCCCTAAGTCTAAACCCCATAGTTCTGATTTAGCACTGCCTGTGGATGTGCTCTAGGTACAAGCCCTGGAAAAGGTCAAGAGCTCCTCCCCTGATCTCCCGGCCTCCTGCTGTCCTGAGGCTGCAAGGCACAGTCAAGAGGTCAGCCTGGAACCAGAGGTCCCCTACTGCCAGACATGTACTTGGAGAAAGCACCCTAGCCCTACTGTGCTCAGTTTTTCCATAAGTAAAACGGGAACTCAGTGAGTAAGTGCTCATCAAAGGGCTCAGGACAGTGGCACACAGTGAGCCTCGAGGGTTAGCTTCTCCTCTCTCTGCAGCTGGTGGAACAGAATCATCTGGCTCTAATCATTTTCATTAGTTCAAACGCAAGTCATCGCTGCTGCTTAAAGACATATAAACTAGGTGCAGCAAGTGTTATCAAAACAGACACAAAAGCCCACAAAAGACCTCTGGCTCTTTCTGGGGGTCCACAAATTGGCAGATAAGCTCATTTATATCACAGTTTCTTTCTTTGTTTTAATGAAAACCTAACCTCTGAAAATGATAAATAAAATCTCTCAGAATGATGCATATGGTAAAATTTCATTCTGTAATGGCAAGCACTCCATAGAGGCCCATCAGAAAGCCTGTCGTTAAAAGTTTTAGGGAGGGGCTGGGGATGTGGCTCAAGCGGTAACGCACTCGCCTGGCATGAGCAGGGCACTGGATTCAATCCTCAGCACCACATAAAAATAAAAATGTTGTGTCCACCGAAAACTGAAAAATAAATATTAAAAAAAATCTCTCTCTCCTATCTTTAAAAAAAAAAGTTTTAGGGAAATGGTGCCCCATCAGACCAGCGCCACCCAGTCTGGGATGCGGCCTCTGAGGGGAGCACCGACGGCCTGGTGAGAAGGACTCTCGCCCCGATGGTACCGACTTCCCATCAGGGCCTAACATGGTGGCACTCGGAGTGGGCTGCATGGCCAACTTCAGGCAACACTTCTCAGCCACTATCTGTGGAGCCCGGGCACCGCCTGAGGCCTCTGAAACAGGCTCCCCTCAACAGCCTCCTTCAGAGCGAGAAGCTCAGAGTCGATTCCAATGGAGCAGATGCCACGTGTGGGGCTTGGGGACCACGAGCGGCGGGACTCAATGCTGGGGCATCTCTATGGCAGCACAGGTCTGAAGGGGCCTCCCTCTAGCACACCAGGGCAAGTCACCTCCCCTCAAATGGCTTCTCCCCTGAAGAACTGGGCTTAGGACAGATCTGCCTCTTCGTTTTGCTGGGTCTAGTGACTCAACCTGTGTGAGGAACTGCGTGTGGCGCAGACGGTTCTGAGGCCTGGAGCTGGGAAGGTCTGCCGACCTGTCAACAGGGAGCAGCACGCTGACGGGAGTCAGGCACGACACCCACGGACACCGACTAAAACGAATTAAGAAATCACAAAGTGGAACTGTAGTACACACACCATGGCCCTCAAAGCATCACACGTGATGGGCTTCCTGCGACCCAAGAACTCTGAAGCACTCAAGGCAGGCATAGCCCTCCCGTTTTATGGGAGCCAAAGCTCACAGACACAGAGCAACCCACCTCAAAACCTGGCAGAGGTTACATATGCAGACATGGAGCCAGGTGCAGTGTCCAGCCCTCTGCCCAGGCCCTGACCCTTATGGTTTGCTGCCTCTAGAACAGATCACTACCATCCGAGAGGGAGATGCAGCAGGTGCCTGAGGTGCGCAGGAATCCCAGCAGCTGGTACCGAGACCTGCTCTAGTTCTGCCACCTCCTTAAGCAGCAGCAGCAGGATGGAGAGAACGTACTAGAGTGGATGCGGAGTCTTTCTGCATGTTTCAAAGGTTCTTCCTTGGACCCTGTCATCAGGCTGAGGTTCTTCAGCGCACAGCCACACCCAGACCCAACATCCTCACATCTGCCTGCCCATTTAAGACTTCTTTTCTGGATTATAAACTCAGAGTAGACCTTCTGCTCTACCCACAGGCCAAGTTCCCAGATGCCCTGGCCCACTCACTGTTGGCTGTTCACTCGCTCACACACTGCAACACTGAGAGCCGACCACCCCCACACTGCTCCAGGCACTATTTTTCTATGAAGCAGTCTATAACCACTCCTAGATTCTAGAGCCAGCTCCTTTCGTGTCCCCCTGGACCTGAAATGACCTCCATTAGAACAACCCTGACTCCGGTAGACAAGGGAGTCCCACCTAGAGATGGTATGGTGCAGACATCTGGGCCCCTGTTCTCACGTACACAAGTCCACTCAGAAGGTGTGGACAAAGGGCAGACTTCTGCTGGCCCCCTGCTCCTGCTCTAGCACCATTTCAAGTGCCAGGAACCTGCCTCCATCAGGCCAACCTGGGAGGCTCCTTCGTTGAAGAGCTTCCTGCCTTCTAGGAGGTGCAATGGATGAAAGAGGAGCACCTCCCAGGCCCTACAAGAAAGGAGCCAACCACAAGAGCCACCCCCTTTGGGTGGCCCAGAGAACAGTGCTCAGGAATTCGGTCCCAGTCTCCAGTCCAGATGCAAATGGCCCATCAGGGGTCTCCTCTTCCACCATAAGCAGTACTCCCTCAACACATCCCAACAGCCCTCCTCTGCTTCCCAAGGAAACATGAACCAACCGTACCAGCAGAGAAAACTGACACAGGCTGCTATGTCAGGCTACTGCAAGGGTCAGGCTGCCGAGAACAGCCGGGCCATCACCCTGTTTCACCCACTGTCCCCGATTTGGAGAGGCTGACCAAGAGGGAGGGTGGAGTACACAGTCAGCACTGGTCCTCTGCATTTGCAAGGAAACAAGGAAGGTAAAGGCCTTTTCATCACAAACCTTGCTGCTAGCGCTTAAAGCTCCCGGAGAACAACCTGCTGTCCCATTCTGCTGCAGCCAACCAGAGGAAAGGAAAGAAAAAGTGCCTCCTCCCCATGAGCTGAGAGAGTCCACACAGCAGGATCTGAGCGCAGGATGTGAAGGGATCCTCGGTGAGATTTGTGTTTTACTCACAAGATTCCTGTGCATTCTGGGCTCTTCTTGGTAACATATCTACATGCATTTTAGGCTTTGAGTAATGCCTTCATTACTTAAAATCAAACAAAAATGACACCACAGCAAGATATTCCACGTTTAGCCTGTGGTTGCAGCCCACCTCCTCACTGGCTGGTGGCACTATCAGTGCCCTGGGGTCTCTGTGCCCCAGCTTAGGAGCTCCTCCCACCTTCGCAGGAGCCAGCATAGACAGAGGTGAACACAGGTGACCTGGAGCTGGCAATGCTTCTTCTGAGCTCTGAGCCCACACACTGCCGCTCCTATGGTGCTCCCTGGCTCAGGGGCCTGGTTGCTCACTTCTAACCTCTCCTGAATACAGATGCGTTCAACGAGCATGCAGTATCCTTGAGACACCCTACACCTCATCAGGACTGATGTCCAGCGCCTGTCCCTCCACAGTGCACCAACACAAGGACAAAGTCTGTTCAAAATAGCCTGCATGGTCCTTATTACTTCCTTATTAGTAAGGTGTTTGTACCAACTCTGCAGATGGAAACCAAGTTACTCATCTGGCCCAAGTACAGAGTCAGTAAAGAGCAGAGGGAACAGCAGAATCCAGGTTTTCCAACCACCCCCCACTTCCCCAGCCACTTCCTGAACTCCCTTCCTCAGGCCCCAGTGACTAGTTGAGGAAATGACAGAAGTTTGGGGAAATAACTAGCCTGTTGTATATTTGGTTTCTCTTGTTAAGTTTTTCAGCTCATTTTGGCAAAATATCTTGCTAATTTGTAAGATACCTCCATGAGACGTGGAAATCATTAAATGCATCTGGCATGTAACAGGGAAAGCCAGATAAAGAAAAGTTTGGAGTGTTTCAGGACACGCGTGTCACCTCATTTCAGGATGTCCTCTTCCCTTGGGGCTCAGACAGAGAGGAATCCAGCTGTGCAGCCTCATTTTCTCTCCTTTCTTCCTACTGGTTCACACAGTGTGCCTCAACATCCTTGTTCCCAAGAATGACTCTCTGTATTTTCTTAAATCTCACAAGATAATTATTGCAACATTGTTTAAAGTAGCAATTTGATCTGTAACTATTTCCGAGTAGCTCTTTTGTAGCATGTGAAGTATCATCCAAGGAGGGCTGCATTGCAGAGACAGAGGGCACTGCCCTGGCTGAAGGAGACTTCCAAGGAGAGGCCTAAACCATAGGACCTCCATGACCAAGGCCCTGAGGCACAAGGAGATGACACTAGCCCAGCCCCTGGAGGTATCCGTGGATAGGAAGAGACAGAGGACCTTGGACGTTACACATGAAGACACACACACTGGCAGACAGTACCACACAGTAGCAATAAGACAGCAACAAGGCAAGTCCCCATCTGTGGCTAGCAGAGAGGGGCAGGCATTCAGGAGGAGACGATGGCTGCACCATCTTTTTTTATTCTTATGAGTTTTATCATCCTTACTAAAGACATACATACATATGTACTCGGGGATGTCAATGGTTGCTACAGTGAAACAAATTAACATCATTTCATGTAATTCCCATTATTCAATGTGTTGCAGGCACAAATGTTATCTACTCATTGAGCAAAAATCCTGAACGATACAGTATTTCCAAATCCTCCCATCCAACAGCAGATCTCTAGACATTTGCCACTGATTATCCTCTAACCTCGACTCGCCACTCCCGTTGTCACCGCTGTCTATTCTCCATCTCCATATATTCGACTCCTTTTTACATTCTACACATAAAGTGCCTGTATCTCTTTTTACTTTTTTGTCCTCCTGCAGTGGGAAATGAACCCAGGGCCTCAGGCATGACAGGCAAGCACTCTGCCACTGAGCTACATAGAAATAACTCCTATATTTCTAAGGGTAAAGAAGAGCTTGCAACATTTGAACAGGAGGGAAACCAGCGCGAGAAGTCAGATGTGTGGGAGCCAGAGGCTCAAGCTGATGAAAGAAGCCATGCAGGGTTCACGTGTTGGCTTCGATTCCTTGGACTCAGACCTCTAAGTCTAAACATGGCCTCTATAAGGACCACTTCCACCTGGGGGCACTGAGGTTAATGCCTGAAGATCACACATGGCACCACTGATGATCAAATCGGGTGCCTGTCAATCCCCAGGATGGCCCACCTGGCTCCACCCATCCTGGGTGCTGCTGCCTCCAGAATGGCCCACCAGGCTATAACCATCCTGGGTACTAGTCTCCAGGACTACCCACCAGGCTCCAATCATCTTGGGTGCCAGTTAGATCCCCACATTACTGATTAGGCTCTAACCTCTCAGGTGCTTCAGTTCCCCTGGCTCCAATGTCCCCTCGGTGAATTACTGTGTTCTGGCTTGGGCAGTAATTTCTCTATGAAAGCCCACAGAAGTCTCCAGTGGACACCCTAAGATGCATCGCCACAGCCAAACACAAAGAGTCAGTCCAACTCTGCAAAATGCTGTCCTGTAAGCATCCGCCTTAACATCCGTGAGAACACAGAAACACCAAGAGAAGGAGGGGAGAAAGCTGTAGGAATGGCCTGTGGTGACTGAGCACCAGGCAGGACGGGGACACTGACACACAGAAAGGGACCCTGTGGAGGGTCAGAGAAGAGGAGGATACAGAGCCAGGCTGCTGGTGCCACTTGGGTGTCAGCAAGGACAGTATAAGCAAAGAGATCACAGCCCACAGGCAGGCAGGCAGGCAAACAATGCACACCAACAGGACAGAGTGAGCAGAGGCAGGCACTTCTCACCTATTGTTTTAGTCAGGTTTTTCACTGCTGTGACTAAAAGGATCTGACCAGCACAATTATAGAGGAGGCAAAGGTCATTTGAGAGCTCAGATTTCAGAGGTCTTAGTCCATAAAAGGATGGCATGGAGATCAGTAAGCAGAGACCAATCTCCACTTGCCAGACACAAACTATATACCCCATAACCACTCTCCAGTGAGTCACTTCCTCTAGCCACATCCCACAGGCCTCTAGTCACCACCCAGTTAATCCCATCAGGGTTTAATTCACTGGCCCAGTTAAGGCTATGACCCAAACATTTCTCCTCCAAATCCTGCATTGTCTCACATGTGAACTTTTGGGGAACACCTCACATCTAAACTGTAACACCCATGATAGTATAAGCACACCACACACACACAAACACACATATTCACTCATTCTAATTTGGAAAAATATTTTTTAAAAAAATTGAAGCAGCAAAGTAAATGCTTTTTAAAAAGTTCATCTGAAGCATATGCCTCTTTCCATGAACTGTAAGAAAGCATTGTGTGAGAAAAGAATCTGGACATGGGGAGCAAGACCCATAAGGAGGGTTAAGATCCACTGAAAGCACATTTTGAACAAGAGATAAACTGAGGAGGGGGCAAGTTCAAGTCCCAGCAGCTGCAAAGGCAGAGGCCACGGGTGAAGCTCTCCCGCCTCAATGCCTCGTAGCAATATGCTCTCTCTGACACAGAGGAAATGAAGACCCAGGCTCCCCTTTCACTGGCATGTGCAGGTCCCACCCCCATCACTTGGCACCATCACCCCTGTGTCCACCAGCAGCTGCTACCACGTGCCAGTCAGTCTGCACAGCACAGTCGGGACACTATCCACCCTGGAAACATCCCTCACTTTGCTTCACAGCAGTGCATCTTTCTTATGAAATTACCGAGAAGAAAACATAAAGCTGTTCGACTTTTATCCACAAAGGAAAAGTTCTAAGAGTTGGTTGTGCACACAACCTCCCACAGCCAGGCTCAGGAACGCATCTCCCCACCTAATAGGCAGTGGCTCAGAAGGCTCCAGGGCAGTAGTGAGCCCTGGAGAATCAGCTGTGACAATCTGCATCTGCCCAACACTCCCTGCATGCACAGATTGAGCCAGGACAGACGGGTCTCAGCTTGATCGGAGTCTACAAGGTGAAAAGACCTTACAAAGCAGTAAAAGGGCTAATGGGAAGCCAGAATTTAGAAAGTAGTCACTGACTGCAACAGAACAAGAATTAAGGAAAATGTACGGCCCATTCAGTCTCAGACATTTGACAAAGATGAACATGTGAGTCCTGGAGCCTGGAGAGCTGGAGGCTGATGGAGGCAGTCTGCTTGGGTGCAAGGACACAGGACTCACCTGTGCTGGCTGGCACAGCTGCTATCAAAAAGGCCTGGAAGGCAGTCCTGGGCTCTGCTCATCACCATGCACGTAGAGCGGGGGAAGGGGGGCAAATTCCTGCTGTCCTCTGGAGTGGTATGGCTGTGTCAGGACACCTGTGTCCCCCTCAGGAGCCTTCGGCACAGTGCACTCCTGATGTGGGGGTACAATGCTCCTGAACAGCTGTGACCCCAGTTTGGACCCTGAGGATCTCAGAGTTATAAGTTCCACAAACACCTACCTGCACTAGCACAGCTGCTCTGGTTATTGGCGGTCAAAGCTTGTAAACCACACACCAATCCATTAGCAATATAAAATCAATGTTAGGGGATACCCAGCTGGTATGCACAAGTGTCTAGCAAAAGCCATACTCACTTTTACTGTAGCAGGTTGCCAGCACACCTTTATCTGCAGGGCTGGCACTAATGTGCCAGATTTCACCCGCTTGATGCAGGAGGACATTTTTATTTATAATGTTATTCTCATCGTCAAAATCTATGATGTGGATCTACAAATACAAGAAAAGGACACATCAGGATCTCAAACACTTTCCTCAGCATTTTAATTAAACATCATGATCACCAAAAAGTCATCAGATCACTTCACCAACACACCTTTAATTCACATTATACTAACAACACATGTCTGTAATTCAATTCTTTCTGCACTCCTCTTTAATGACAGGGTAATAAGTCCCCGTAGAGTATCTTCACAATTCCAAGCCACAGAACTACCCTCTGGTCCTCTCCAGCCTCTGAGATTAGGCTGCGGCTGGCGGCCGTCCTTGCTGTTCAAGGCAGCAAAACCCTCTCAGACCGTTGTGTGCCTGCAGGGAAGAGAAAGAGCTGGCGGGGCTGCTGCCCCTTGAGATCTGAGAGCGACCCTGGGGCCTGCTGCACAGTGGAGTGGGGTGGACCACGCTTGGCCGCTCTGGTGAGCAGAACTTGATCCACCTCAGAAGTGATTTGAGTGGGAAAGTGTGGGAAAGATTGTATTTTAGCACGGTTTTAGCTTTTTTCTCAAATCGAGACCAATGGCTGTCAGCATTTATGACAATATAAATATTAATTACAAAGTGCTAAATTTAAGTCACTAAACAAAAAGGTTAAATATGCTCATACTTTTCTGAATAAATTTTAGAGGAACTGAAGTGATTTTTATATTCAATCTCTTATCAATATTAAGTCAACAAGAAAATAATTTTTTTAATATAAACTTATACTAAGAAAATAATCATGGATCTTCACAAAGATTTATATCCAAGAATGTGCACCATGGCACTGATTATTGCCATGGACAGGCCAGAGTCACCCAAGTGTCCAACAGCAGGGACTGTCCAATAACATGTCGTGTAGGACTGCAACACACTACAGGGAGCCATTCAGTATGTTCCAGAGCACTTCAGGGCTAAGGAAAAAAGTCCATGACACATTTAAGGAGAAGGGAACACAGAAAGGAACAGAACTACAACCATTTTTGTTTACACCAGAGGAACTGGTTGTCTCAGGATGGCGGGATCACAGGTGTCTTCCTTCACCTGTTTGTGCTTTATCAATATCTTTATTATTTTTGCGTGATTAATATGCATTACTTTAGCAATCAAAACAGAGTTTCCATGACGCCCAAGAGCATGTCCACGCTGTTCAGACTCAGTGTCACTGTGGATTGCTTCCTCTACGCAGCACACCAACATTCCGGCTTCCTGCAAGAGCACTCTGCACAGTGTAGACAGAGCTCAAATTCAGCAGCAGCCTTCAGAGCCACATGGTGCCATTCCCCATGTGCACAGTGGACAAGCCAGCACTGGGCACCCAGAGTAGAGCCACAGGATGCCATTCTCCACGTCACGATGGCAAGGCCGCAGTAGCTGCTCAGGATTACTGAGAACGCAGCGGTGCCCAGTAGGAGCCCGGTACACACAGGTGCCTTCCCCTTCTCTCTGCCGGAGATGAGCCATCACCACTGTTATCTTTAAAGTCACCAGCAGACCGTGCCTCCTGCCCTCAGACCCAGCAAGGCTTCCCAGCAGGATGGAGACATTCCTGGCAGAAACTGTCTACATTACAACTGCACATCCAAGAACTGGGGCAGCAGCCCCTGCAGCTTCCTCTGTTGAGTACCCTTCTTCTCTGTGGACTGCTAGGTGTTGAAAGCCATCCATTACCAAGCAGTCAAGTGCTATTACTACGAACATGTGGCAGTGCTTACTGAGGCCAAACACATACACGTCCTAGGACCCAGCAATTCACTGACACTGGGCACATGCCCAACAAATGCCAATAAAGGGCAAGAATGTCCGCAGCAGACTGACTCTTGATAGCAACAATGTGTGACACCCAGATGTCCACCAACAAGAGGACCAGCACTTTCAGAGAACAGGGCACCTAAGTGACGGAGAGGAAATGGTGACAGAAGCAGCAGAAACAGCAGACATGCAAGCCCTTCCACGATGTTCAAGGGAAGGCCAGTGGCTCCCATGGCAGGGCAGCCAGGACTAGGGACGGCCAGGTGGCAGTCACACACGTGTGCAGGTGTCAGGGATGGGTGTAGTGGTATGGCGCAGATGCATGTGCAGATAAGCAGCATGTGCGTAAGTCACACCCACAGACAGAAGCCAGGGATCCACACATGGCAGACGCAGGAGGAAAGCCCGCTCCTCACTGTAGCGAATGACAGGAAAACTGCAAGACAGAACCCAGGGGGCCAGACAGCTCAGGGGCAGAGGCTGCCCAGCACGCCCTCAGCCCTGGGCTCCTCCCAGCACACAAAGAATTAAAACATGGCAACTCTGATACCGATGGATGTTTATTTTATTAACCAACTTAACTGGAAAGACGATTGTAAAATTAGTACATGTTGTAATATGGATAATTCTTTTAGGAGGTTTACTACAATATATACATAAGAACTACACAAATGTTGAAATTGAAACAATAATTTGATTTCTTCAAATCTGCCACCAAAAATAAGCCAGAAATATAAACTATGAAATATTATGTGACTTTAATTATTATGATTATAATTACCAAAAATGTTGTAAGAGTGCTCAATTTTAAAAGCAGATATAAAATGGCTGGCAATTATGCAACTACCACATGTGAACACGAACTAAAAGGTATTATACAAAATCAGAAATAGCTTTCATGTTGTTAGGGAATTTTTTCTTTCAGTGTTTGACACATTTCCTACTTATCGGAAATCCATTAACACTGAAAGAAAGAATGCACTTAAATGTACCATTTTGCCACATCTCTTACAGGCACTACAGCACAGGGCACTGACAGGCAGGTACTAGCACTTCTGCTGGCTGGCTCCGTCCACCTGCCACAGCACAGCATCCTGCAAATCTGAGGCACCAACCCTCGCTGTCACAGGCCCCTGGCCCACCTGCCTGCAGGCCTGGCCTCCCCACAGAGCTGTGTTCTTGCCTACAAGGACCCCAAGCAGATACTGTCCATCAGGCTCCACTGGTTGGTGCACCATCTTCCTTTAGATCCTCTCCCTGCAGCCCTTGGGCATGCAACCTCCACTTCTAGCCTGACGTGCCTGAAGGTTTTTCCACCTGTCTTCCTCTTCTAAAAATTCAGAGTCCAAACACACATTGTCATGAACTGCTTCAACAGGGCTATGTTCAAAAGGAAAGTGAGGCATCCATCAACTGCCAAAAGCAAGAGCAACAATAATGGCTGATGTCTGCAATGCCCCAGGACTACCACAAGTACTTTACCTTTGGCAGCTCCTCTTATCCAAAGCAGCCCAGTAAAATCCTAACCACGACGTGAAGGAGAAGAAACTGAGACTCAAAGCTTGAAGGCGCCTTGGCCCACTCAGACAACCAGAACCAGGGTCAGGGGAGCCCCCAGCACTCTGAAGCCCACACCTCCGGCCTCAGGTGCCTCCCTCCACCTGAGTGTGGTGGCAAGGCGCCAGGCCAGCAAGGCAGGAAGCAGTTCCTGACCGCGGGGAAGATTGCTCAACTCTACTCTCAAAAGCACTGTGCCTGCTCCACGCCTGCACCCAGCTCACAGGACCCTTTAGGCCAGTTACAAAATGAGTCACACGTGGAACAAGCTCCGAATGGAATGAGGGAAGAAAGGGATCAAGCACTGCCACCCGGGTCAGGAAGGAACTCTTCACAGCACAGCTGACTTTCAAAAAGACATTAGTCACTGAAAACAAAGATCCCACTTGCATATTTTAATCACCAATATTAAAATGTTTAAAGCCCAGTGTGAGCCATAAGGCCACAGATGACACTCAGCACACTGGGAGCTACCTCTGCAAACAGCAAACCATGTTCATAGTTTCCCTTATTCCCAGCTAAAGCCAATGACCCTGACAACATAGTTCTTCCTGAAATCTGCTTTGCTTCAGCATAAATATATCAGGAAACCTGGGTTCTGCCACTTCCTAGCTTGCTACCCTTGGCCAACTCACTAAAGCTTTCTGGGCTCTTGTTTCTGCATTTGCAAATTTAAGGTACTAGACTTCTAGATCCCTTTGTTCTAACTGAAAATGAGTACTAGTACTTTAGCTATGTATTTAAATAAGAAACTAGATCATGATTAAATAGGCCACACCCTTCCAGAGGTCTGTCGAGCCCATACTATGACTACCGCTTGCCTATCCGTACCAATACTCTTTCCTTGAGTCTTAGGCCCCAGGTCATTTGAATAACCCCTGCCCAGGAAGCCCAAAGTATGCTTGGCAGCCAAGGGATAAAGAAAAGTCCTCACATTCCAAGACCTCCTGGGAATAGTGACAGTCCTCAGAATAGACAAAATGAAGTCTCCTTTGCCATTTGTGGCCAAGAACTAGGGATACAGCTGGAAGGTGACCAAGTCATTGGACACAATGGGCTGTTTACTACCACACTTTTAGATATAAATCTGAAACTCAGAAAGACCGAAGCATAACTCTGCACTTAAAAAAAATATGGGAGCCTAATGACATGGTGGGTGAGAGCCAAATTCTTGAACAGCAAAGAGGAGGCAACTCACAGAAGCAAGGAAGCCAAGTATGGCCCAAGGCTGCAGCTGTCCTTGCCCCTTGCCCATTTACACCGGTGCACATAGCCCACTTCAGGCTCAGGAGCCAAGCAAAAACCACGACACAGCTCTAGAGCAGGTGCTAAGGAAACCCTGAAAGGCTGCTGGGAAATCCTGCAACTGGAGCCACCTGCTCTTCTGGTGGGTTTTTCAATCAGGAGCAGAGACAGGACTCCCCGCCCCGCCTGTTTTGTAGCATAGACACAATACAAACCACCACCCCCACCACCAAAGTCTGCAACTCAGGAGCCCCCAAGGCAGCGGGAACATCCATAGGCGGTTCTAGGCCTTTGCTCCTTGTGACTCCAGTGGGGACAACTGGCAACAGGTGTTGACCCAATGTTCCTTGAGAGCCAGACTTACAACACAGAGGAATTTACCACAGTAAAACTATGGAACTGGATGACCAGGCATGATTCCTAGATGCTATACTTTAGGCAGAAAAAAGTCTGATTTCTTTGTTTGAAAATGTAACAAATGTCACTGAGAAGGCATCACAGGACATCCCAAGATTTCCTGGTGAAAAGGAGTGCATTTACTACATTAGGAATGATGAGTCGGAAGCATGTGCAGACACCCCGACAGCCTGTTCAGCGCCTGCTGGGGATCCCAGCAGCAGGGGTGTTTGGCCAGGCCATGTCTTAACATAAAACAGGCTGGGGCCACTCAGTAGCAGGTCACTCGCCTAGCGTGCCCAAGGCCTGGGTCCACAAAGAAAAAGGAGACACAGCGATAAACAGCTCTTGGTCCTGGAAAACTGTTGGGTCAGGGTGTGAACACAGAAGGCAACCACTGGACCCGACAGCATGAGCCGCCAGTGGGGGCAGGTGTCCACACTGACAGACAAGGGCAGTGCAGCAAAGACTTGACTTCAGGCTGGGGACTGGGCCAAGGGAGCTGGAAAGGCCTCACGTGAGAGGTCACACACAGCTACGTGAGGAGAGACAACGACACAAGGAAATCCTGGACAGGAAGTTCCAAATTTCCCTCAGGAGTCAATAATCAGTTGAGCTCAACCACTGTGGGAAGTCAACAGACCTGGGGGCTCAGCCATCCTCAGAAGAGGACAAGGGTCACACCAGATGTCAGATCCCTGACTAGCTGAGCTGGGAGGTGGAGGGAACCTATAAAAGAGTCCCCAGGTACAGCAGATCACCTGGGGGCACTCAGAAACAAGAGCACCCTACAGAAGAAGCCCTTATTGAAGAAAATAAGATGCAGAAAGGAGGACGGGTTGCTGGCAGCATGGCCTGGGCTCGGGGCAGCCCAGCTGGAACCCAGGCTATCAGATACTCCAACTGCCCAGAGCAACAAGGAGCTGGAAGAGAGGAGGGCGGGGAGGAGCAGAGGAGGAGGAAGGGAAGGAGGAAGGCACAAAGAAGAGTAGAGAAGCTGAGGTTAAGTGGGAGTGGGGCCAGGACTCTGGATTTTTCCCAAGCAGAGAGAGATTCCGAGGGGGATAGGAGAGGAAACCCAGGCAGAGGGGACTCAGAAACACACTATCATTAATCCAAACACAACACAGAACAACACAGCTATGGCCATAAAACCAGGGACAAAAGTTACCCTGGGAAAGGAAGGAGTGGCCTGTCACCCCTTGGCTTCAGCAGCTTCTCCACTGACCAGGACAAGTCACTGAGGCTGTGAGAGCCCACATTCCAGACCTCTTGGCCATCTGGCACTCCTGTCCTCAGAAGGAGGATTAAGACTAGTGTCCCATCTGTATAAGAAATAGGAGGTTACCAATATGGAAGGTATTGGAGAAAAGTCTACTGCAGAAGCAAATAACAAACTTCAGATCTAGAACCCTCACCCGTCTCCACCTCCTGGTCTCCTGCAACATGCACACACCTCATTCACAGCCCACTGAGACACTGCACGTCCAGCGCAGCACTTCGCTGAACACACAACTCAGGACACATATGGGACCCTATCTGACGTGTATCTGTTCATTTGTATGTACCCAGCACATAAAAAGAGAAACTCAAGAGCTCTGCCCATGTGCAGTACAAGCAGTGGCTGAAAGGATGCCTGAGCGAACGGGTGTCTCAAAGACGGCACACACCTGCCCCCAAGCAGAAGGCACAGCCAGCACTAGGAAATGCCCCTCTCCTGCTATGGTTTGGAGTCACCTTCAAAAGACAACCGGAGAAAGAGAGCTATCACTCGGTCCTCCCATTCTACCATGAAGAAAACTGTGGCTGTAGCCAGAGGCCACAGCCTAGATTAGCTGTGTCATCAGGAAGTATAGCAGGACAGAGAAGACGTTACTGTGGGGGCTCTGTGAAGCACCAAGCAACTCCTATGACGGAGGGTGGAAAAGACCACCCAACACTTACACACCCCAAACTTAAGCTCAAATATGCTTCTCTTACCATGGGAAAGTTGGATTTCTATATAAGACTATTTTAAGAAGGATAAAATTTTCTGATTAAAAGGCTTCTTTCACCAGGCCCAAAAATGCACACCTTGTACTACAGAAACCACACTGAAGACAGCAGTGCTGGGAACTGCCTTAGGGAGCTGGCTGTCCCCCCAGAGACCACAACAGCACTGCTCAGAGAGAAGAGCCCGTGAGTTCTGAGACCCTAGGAAAACACTAGCTCTCCACTTCTTTCAACGCTAGACAAGAGCATCACCCCTACTGCAGCACAATGTGACCAAGACAGCCAGGCCAGGAGCGCAGAGGACAGGCCCACTGCTCACCACAGGCTGGGGAGCAGCTCCAGCCTCCCCTAAATCTCTGGGATTGAGAACCACTGCTGTGTACATCTTCATTAAGCATTGATTACACTGTTAACGAAAGCGTTAAAAGTACACGTGTGGGGTGTGAATGGAAGGTGCGTAACAAGACACTGTTTACTCTTACGCAACTACTGGGAAATCAACCTGAGTGATATCAGAATTTTTCAACTAGGAGGAAAGAGAGGAAAAATGTTAAAACTTCTTTAAACTAACTAACTGGATCTTGCCTTGTTCAGAAAGGCTTCCAAGAGACAAATGCACTATTTCTTGGGCTAATTCTTTCGTAACACCCTCACCGGGGTACACCCCAGGTAGCAGCACCAGGGCGGCCAGGGCGGCATGGCTGCCTCTCACGGCCACTCTCTGTCCCTTCATTTTGTTTTTCATCTGTACATTTGTTAGCTCTCTTTTTTTTAAGAAAGCATCTCACACTAATAAAAACAGTAAGTTCTTCCTTGTTCTCAGAAGATTTAGAGAACTGAGCTGTACTATGGTAGAGTGTCAGAAATCAGGCAGATTTAAAAAGCAAGTAATAAGAAGAGGGCAACTGGAGGCTGCGGACAAGACGGGGAGGCACAGTCCACTCCACCTAGGCAGTCCCCAGTGACAGGAGGGAGGGCCCAGCACCTGCTGCGGCCTCGCGACAGGACATTCGCGACATTCCACCCAGCCGCGGGCATGGCTCTGACCCACTGCCTAAGTGAGATCGATGCACTGGCCGCTGGCTTCCCTCTGGGGTGGTCACCAGCAGCCACTCTCACACTTATAAAGGAACCTCAGCTACATCTTTTTCCACAGGAAAAGTCACACACACACACACACACTCTCTCTCTCTCTCACACACACACACACACACTCACACACACACTCTTTCTCACACACTCTCTCTCTGAAACACTCTCTCTCATACACACACTCTCACACTCTGTCACACACACTCTCACATACACACTCTCATACACACTCTCACTCTGTCACACTCACACACTCTCTCACACACTTACAGTCTCACATACACACTCTCTCACATACTCTCATACACACTCTCACACTCACATACTCTCTCACACACACTATCACACACACTATCACACACACTCTCACACACACACTCTTTCTCTCACACACACATTCTTTCTCACACACACACTCTTTCTCACACACACACACAACACACTGTCACACTCACACACTCTCTCACACTCACACACACACTTTCTCACACACACACATACTCAGTCACATACACACACACACTCTCAGTCACACTCACACAGTCACACACTCACACACTCTCTCACACACTCACACACACACTGTCTCATACACACACACACACATACTCTCACACACACACACACACACATACTGTCTCATACACACACACATACTCTCTCACACACACTCACACACACACTCTCTCATACACACATTCTCTCACACACACTCTCACACACACACTTTCTCACACACACACACACACTCAGTCACACACACACTCTCAGTCACACTCTCACACATAACACACTCACACAGTCACACACTCACACACACTCTCACACACACACTGTCTCATACACACACACACTCTCACACACACTGTCACACACACACTCACACTCACACACACATACTGTCTCATACACACTCACACACACTCTCACACACATACTCTCACACACACACTCTCACACAGTCACACACACACTCACAACACACTGTCACACACACATACTCACACTCACACACACACTCTCACACAGTCACACACTCTCACAGTCACACACTCACTCACACACACTCTCTCACACAGACACACCCTCAGACACACACTCACACTCTCACATACATACTCACACACACTGTCACACACACTCACACACACACACACATACTCACACACTCTCTCACACACACTGTCACACACACACACTCTCATACACACATTCTCTCACACACACTCTCTCACACACTGTCACACACACACACACTCACAACACACTGTCACACACACACTCTCACACTCTCACTCACACACACTCTCACACACACACTCTCACACACACACACAACACACTCAGTCACACACACACACTCTCTCACAGACACACTCTCTCACAGACACACACACTCACACATACACTCTCACACACACACATACACTGTCTCACACACACTCTCACACACATACACTCTCATACACACGTTCTCACTCTCTCACACACTCTCTCACACACACACATACACACACTCTCTCTCACACATACTCTCTCACACACACACACACACACTCTCTCTCACACACACACACACACACACACAGAGACTCTCTCTCACAGACATCCACAGACACATTCAGAAAACCATATTAGTAAGGAAAACATTTACAGCATCCCCATCTCCCACCACCTGGAGATGCCACAGCACTAATTTTGGCCCTTTCTGACCTATTTCCTTCCAGCCTTCATTACAAAGATTCGATTTTGAACTTTGCTCTTCTACACCACAGTTAGTCGCAGTATGTTATGATCCTAAGACCCCAAGTTGTGATGCTTCCTCGGATCCGTAACTTTACTGAGCACAGTGGACACTGGTGCACTGCGAGCAGCCTGGGGACCCGTGGAAGTCCACCTCCACGGATGGAAACTCCCCAGTGCCCGCCCAGCATTTTCACATTTTGATATTCTATTTTTACAATTGTTAAGCACCAGTGAATTAATATTCTTGGTGCACAAAGCTTTTCCTAGGTTGTGGATACAGAAATTACAGCTTGAGTAAAAGAAATATTTATATACAAAGCTGTATCTAGATAAATATCAACAAATTGGCGTTGTAGTCAAAATGCTGATTTTAAATCCCTTATCAACATGGGATGTGACGATCTCGATGGACCTACGCAGCAGGAACGTTCTTCATGAGCTATTTTGACACATTTCTCCTGTGGGACAGAAGAGAGGCTCTGTGCGTTTTAACGTGGCCTGTGGACAACACCCCCATGCCAAGGAAAGCACACCTGCTCACAGTACTCATGGTCTTTCTGTGAAGGGCACAGGAGACGCTTGGTCTCCATCCCAGCAAGCCGAATCAATTTGTTCAGGGTCACAGTCACAGCACAGGATGAATCCAGACCTCCCGAGTGTCTGCTACATCCTATGAGCCAACAGGTGGCCAACAGGCGTGACAGTCTGGAACCCTGTGCTTAGTGGGACTGGGACAAGTTCAGCGATACAGAGTGCTGGGAGCAATCTGAGAGGTCACCCCCGGAGCAAAAGCCCCCAGACTGCTTCTCAATCACTTATAAGGTAAAAACCTGTGTAGCCACAAAAACCAAGCTATGGAAGTACTACCAGCACAGCAAGTTCAAATCGCTGCACTCAATCTCCGTACCTAGCTGGGTTCAGCCGTCATCTGAAAACATGTTCAAGTCTAATACAAGTTTATTTTGTTTGTGTGACATTTTTTTCTCACATGTTGCTGGAAAATGAAGAGCAAAATGGTTATAAAACTAAGAAAAATCTCAGTAATTAACATGTATACATTTCAAAAATAGTTACCTGATTATCATATTTAAGTGACTGCGTCCCAACCAAAAACCGAATGGCATCTGCTTCTGCAGTCTGAGGTGTCAGCGCACGTGCCTGCAGGAGGGAAGGAAATGCACACACATTTATGAAGTCAGGCTGGAGACGGTTCATCTCCCCCACTGCTGATGAAGGGTAAATCAGCACAGTGTCTGGAGCAGCCACACACTAACCATTCCACTTCAAATCTGCATGTGAAAGAACTGTAAATGGGCACACAACTAAGCAATAAAGACATACATTATTTACACAGCATAGCTAATGCTTTTAATAAAACCTTTATTTCAACAGTAATAGATTGGCTAAGCAAATTATACGTCAACAATGCAGCAGAAAATGGCTTCTAGCAATAGCGGCATAGGTGGTTTAAACCAATGTCCCTGCAGAGAACAACAAGGAAAACTAAATGGGACCCCCTGAATCTGTCTCGGGGCCTCAGAGAACCAGGAGAAGGAAGCCTAGAGGAAGACCAACACCTGGCTAAACCCACCTAGCGGCACCTGTCAACTGAAAACTGCAGCTAAGAGGCTGATGGTGAGTACAGCCATGACAGACCCCCAGGGCTTAGGACACAAGATGCAGAGCCCACCACAGAGAAGGGGCAGGTAAAGCATTCACCCCATAAGCTAGAGCTTAGGAGCAAAGGGAACTAAAACTGGAACAGCACCAATTAAAGCTCCAAATAGTTTTGACCCTTGACTTGATTGATGTGACTGAGCAGGCCAGTGCCCATAGACTAGGAAGCCACCTGCTACTTCTGTAGTGAGTCCTCTGCAGTGTTGAGAGCCACAGCCGAAGGGGCCCCAGCAAACTTTCAGACTGCCAGCTGATGATTGGCTCACTGCGGCCCCAGCAACATCTAGCTGATTGGCTCCTCTGCAGTGATGCTCATTGGGCTGTTTCCCCGCTCTTTCAGACTGCCAGCTGATGATTGGCTCACTGCGGCTCCAGCAACATCTAGCTGATTGGCTCCTCTGCGGTGATGCTCATTGGGCTGTTTCCCTGCCCTTTCAGACCACAGAGCTTCTCATTGGGAGACTATTTTGGCTCCGCCCACGCAACCCAGCCAATCGGCCTCAAGAGCAGGAGGATTGTGGGAGGTGGAGAGGATGGTGGTAGGGAGAGAGGCTTGTGGGAAGCCGGTGGTGGCAGTTGGGCTCTGAGGGTTTTTCCTGAGGAGCTGTTTTGTTTGGTGTGTGTGTGGTTCTAAAAATAAAGTTCGTTTCTTTTGACAAGTGGCTCCTGAATTGTGCCCAGCCAGACTGCGGCACTGCAGAAAGATGACATCCAGAGTTTCTGAAACTCATCATATACAAAGTCGAACAATCAAAAAGAGCAGAGACAGTAAGACAAAACCTTATGGACAAAAGAAACAACAGAAAACAGCCTTCAGAGGATTCAGGTGATCAGCTTCCCGGAAACACAAGCTCCAAAGTGCCAAGACATGTGTACAGGAATTTCTGGAATGCTCTTGGGAATCACTCCACATGAGGGTGAAGAGGTAGCACTGGGCGGAGGGGGAGGTGAACTGCCTCATGTCTGCATTGGAGGCCTGGGCCAGTGCAGTTCAGGCAAGATGGTTACAGCTTTGTACCATCACCACCTACCCACCTCCATCAGTCACTGGATACAGGCTGTCCCTGGGGGTGTGACCTTAGGCAAAATGGCTCTGTCCAGCCAATCGCAAATCCTGCAACAATGCCCTACTGAGAGATATCAGCTGCCAACATTTTCACAAACTGCTGGATTTCCTGAAATTAAAATCTAAGCAGCATAGGACAGCATAAGTGTTAGGTATTAGATTTAGACTTCAAGAGTCAAGTGTCGAAAGCTTGGTCCTCCAAGTGGAGCTTCTAGGAAGCAATGGGATCCTGAGGGCTTTAACGTCATCATGGATTAATGCACTTAGAGACACAGCAGGATGGAGTGGGGGGAACCCAGGAGACAGGCCCAGCTGGAGGAAGCAGGTCACGGGCTACAAGGGTATTTCTTGTCCCCAACCCCTTCTGCTCGTGCACTCTTTCTTCTTCACCACTGTCATGAGGTGAGCAGTTTGGCTCTACTACCCGCTCTGCCATGATGTTCTGCCTCATCTCATGCCCAGAAACAATAGAGCCAGTGGACCATGCACTGAAACCATGACTTTCTTAGGTATTTGTCACAGCCAAGAAAAACTAACATAATAAATTACACAACTGTACTTAACACATTCAGTAATTACAAGACAAAATTAAGGATATCTGGGGCTGGGGCTACAGCTCAGCGGTCAAGTGCTTGCTTCACACATGCAAGGCACTGGCTTCGATCCTCAGCACCACATAAAAATACAGAAATTGTGTCCATCTACAACTAAAAAATAAATAAATAAATAAACATTAAGGATATCAGATGAACTATCTGAGGCTTGACAGGGAAAGGCCACATACCGGGTGTTAGAGCTCTGATAGGACTTCAGGCTCATAAGCTCAAATCGAACTCTCAAATGACCCATGACAAGTCCCTAGAGCTCATGTTCTGCTGCCTCTCATGAGCACCCTAACACTATGCTTAAAACATGCACATCTAATGCCCAGAACCTGTGAATATGTTAACATGTGGCAGAGGGACTATGCAGGCTGAATAAGCCAAGGACCCCGAGAGCGGGATATTATGCTACAGCACTGAATCATGTGACTTCTTGAAATCAGAAAATCTTCTGGCTATAGTCGCGACACAGGACAGAAATGAAGGCAGCAGCAGGACTTGGGCAGCCCTTGCTGGCTCTGGAAGGCGGGAGGAAGAGCTGCGAGGAATTCTGGGTGGCTCCTACGAGCAGGAAGAGGCAGACTCTCCCCACACCTCCCCAAGTGAGGAAGACCCCTGATGCCTTGGCTTAGCCCAGTTGGGCTTCTGACCTACAGAACCACAAAACTGAAAAATTATGCTACCTTAAGCCACTAAATTTGAGTCAGTTTGTTAAGGCAGCAGTGGAATTATCCTGCCTCACCCACTTCACTGAAGGTGCCACCCACTCAGTCCATGTCTTCTTTTCTCACGTGGAGCTAGAAAACACACAATGTTCTCCTTTCTCATCTGTCACAGCTGATTTCTATGAATTTTTCCCTGATTTTTTTATTCATTCCTTTCAAAATCAGTAGAACAAATAATTTAACAGTTGTCCTGATCATTTAATCTGTCTGGTTTTGACTTGATTTCTATAACTAAAACAAAACCATGAGATCTGGGTATCTACTGCAAAGAATTCTAAGACAACAATCTCATGAACAATTCTTACAAAACACAGCATATTATATATATTTCTGCCCTTCCCAAAAAAGACAGCAGCACAAAAACTTCAACTACTGAACCACATTTCAATAAGACCAAGGAAACTCTGTGTGCTACTGGACACCTGGAGATGTCCCTACAACCTTTCCAAATGCCCTTGCACCCACGGGCAATACCAGTGCTCCCTCTTCCACAGACTTGGATGGACAGTTTTTTGAGCATTAAATCTCTTCGGGAAACTGATGAATTTATTGTGAATCTAGAGACCTCTGCCATGCAAGAATGCACATACATATGCAAAACAATTGATGATATAATATCAGCAACACCTAGGAACCTTCGAACTCTGATTTGAACACCTGGCTTAAAGAAAGCTTGCTCTGGTGAGGCAGAGGAAGTCACCTACGGAGGAAGGCTGCTCAGAGGGCTGAAGACCAGGTCAGTGGAGAAAAGATGGGACAGTTCCACACAATCAAGAGCACGGAGATCTTCATATGCAGGAACACGCTGCCACCCAGATGATGCAAGTCTAAATGTTCCCAAATCTAAGACCCAGGAGAGGACCCAGCTGAAAGGGAATGATTATTTTACATTAAGACTTTTTCAGTGAGGAAGCCGATTGCATGTGCAGCCCCCGTGGAGGTGGGTGCAGGGAGATGCACCAGAGGCAGGAGGCAGAACCCCTGCCCTAAGGAGAGAGAGACTGTATAACACCAAGACAGACTGTACAAGATTGAGTATCCAAGCCCTGCCCAGACCACAATGCAAGTTATACCCCAAGGCTTGACCTTAGCAGGCAGGGTTAAATGTCTTTGTTGTTTTACAATTGAAGAAAACCAAAAATAGGTAAAAGATATTAGTGGCCAATCCAAAATAGAAAGGTGACTCAGGAATTCAGGAGCTTCGCAAGTGGGAGAGGACCAGGCATTTGCCTCTTCAGTCAAAGCAGCTGAGACAGCCAGAACCAGACACCCTGAAAACAGCCAGGGCAGCACGGGCAGGGGTCCAACAGGTCTGTTTCAGAGGGAGCACGCTGCCAATTTTACAAAAGCTTCAAAGTTAGATCCATCTCATTTGATCTCATACAAGAAAAGACAGTTTTAAAGAAACAAAAGACAGAAATCATTCTTATTAATAAATCAAGGTATATCTTAAAAAGTCAGTGAAATCCCATAAAACTTTAAGATCTTTCTTGTACATTATTAGGTAAAATCACAAAAGTAATATAATTCCAGTCATTCTGGTGACAGGTGTCTATAATTCTGTTTCTCTGATTAACTTAATGAGTCTGGTCATAATAACTGTTTTTCGGGTATTCCAATGGTCCTATTCTAATAAGAACAATTCTTAAAGCGTAATAGGTGACAAAACTTTCCACATGCTGTCGTGCATTGTCCTCATAATTCAATGAAGTAGACAGAAGACAGGGCAGATGTCACTACTCAGTAGGTAAAGAAACTGAGGGCCAGAGAGGTGAAGTGACTTAATCCCTGGTACAAAACTACTGAAGAGGAAAAAGAAGTCAGATTCCAACCTTCGGAACTGTTCCCCTTCTTCACGGTGAAGCAGTAACTAGCCATGCAGAGGACGCACCTGGTGCGCGAGCACAGGTCACCACACGCTCCACATGTCTCCCCGGCTCCCATGAAGACAGAGCAAGGGTACTTGATAGTCATAGTCCTGTGCTGACACCAGTAAGAGGACTAGAAGTACTGAGCAGTCAGAATCACAGCAGGAACAGTCCTCGGAAACACTAGGGCGAGTTGGGGGAGGCCCATATACAGTAGAAGTACTACCAAGTGTACAAAAGTCCCTTGGGAAATTCAACATTGTATCCAGTTGCTTACCAGATTAAGCAAGTAAACAATGTCACTAGGACAGGTAGCGAATTATACCTAGTTATAATTCTTCATCCAAATTTTCCCACCAAGAGCCCTGGTCCGGACAGTTTAAACTACCCTAAATGGGGCATGGTGGCAAGGGGCTTCAGCTTTAATCCAAAGAGACGGGACAGGGTCAGTTTCACACTCATCTTCAATAAGTAGTCCTCCTCCAGAAACAGCCCTCTCCAGATGCTGCTCCCAAACCATCAGGGTGAGTCAGTAAGAGGAAGGGAGAGAATGACAAATGTACTTAGCACCCAACTGATGCAGTTCAAAAGAACAGCAGCAGGGCAGAGGTACACCCCACAGTGGAACACTTACCTGGCTTGCACAAGGTCCTGGGTTTGATGCCCATCACCAGCAAAAAAATAAAATAAAGCAATAGCTAAAAATTCCTCTCCTAATCCTCCGAGACTCTGCCCACAGAAGCCACCCCTGCATCAACTCCCACAGGAGGAAATGAATCCACAGGGACGGGGCTGGCCTCTTTCTTCTCTGCTCTGTCCCAGGCACAGAAAAGAGTGCTTGAATCATAAGGAAAATAATAAGTACTTGTCAACTGCATGCATTCCCCAGCAAAATGTAAGTCACCAAAACTGATCTCATGAGAAAGTCACGAAGTTTGAGCAACTAGCTTCGGGAAGTGAAAACAAGGACAACACCAGTAGAGTATCACCAGGCACAGGCAGTAGAGTGTCACCAGGTACAACCCGTAGAGTGTCACCAAGCACAACCCGTAGAGTGTCACCAGGTACAACCTGTGGAGTGTCACCAGGTACAACCCCAGTAGAGTGTCACCAGGTACAACCAGTGGAGTGTCACCAGGCACAACCCCAGTAGAGTGTCACCAGGTACAACCAGTAGAGTATCACCAAGTACAACCCCAGTAGAGTGTTACCAGGTACAACCCCAGTAGAGTGTCACCAGGCACAACCAGTAGAGTGTCACCAGGCACAACCAGTAGAGTGTCACCAGGTACAACCAGTGGAGTGTCACCAGGTACAAACAGTAGAGTGTCACCAGGCACAGGCAGCAGTGCACCCGCTGGGCCCCCAGAGGCAGGCCCCCAGGTGCTCTTCCTGAGGCTCTCCCAGCCACAGAATCAAACAGCCACAAAAATGACATGACAGATATGAAAAGGAAAGTTCCACGTAAGCTACTAGAAAGGGGAATCCAGCAGGGTGCCATTCCTGACCAGATGGAATTCTTCCTGGGAACTCAAAGGTGATCCAATATTCACAAAACTACTAATACGAGAAAAAATCAAATGATCATATATGATCAATTCCATGGATGTAAAAAAATTTTTTTAAAAAGTCTTTTAAAAAAACTGAATCTCGACTTGCCTTGCATTTGCCAAGCCCTAGGTTTAATCCCTAATTCCAAAAAAGAAGACAAAAAGAGAGAACTCCACCAAAAAACTGAATCTCCACCCTCGATATTAAAACTCAACAAGGCACACATCTGCGGATCTCCGCACAGGCCTGAGGGCACAGGCTTCCTCACCAACAACAGGCCTGGCCCGCCGGCCCAGCCAGCCAGCCACCTGCCCAGACTCCTCCCGTCAGAACCAACACTTGGCTTCTCCTTGGTAACAGTCTGCTGCTGCGTCCACTTCTTGGTTTAATGTATTTTACTTCTTTGGATACATTTTATTTATTAAGATACTGGGGATTGAACTCAGAGGCACTTAACCACTCAGCCACATCCCCAGTCCCATTTTGTATTTTATTAGAGACGGGGTCTCACTGAGTTGCTTAGTGCCTTGCCATTGCTGAGGCTGGCTTTGAACTGTCTCAGCCTCCAGAGCTGCTGAGATTACATATGTGCGCCACTGCGCCCAGCCGGGTCTGAGTAGATTTTAAAAGACAGTTACCTCCCCTCCACCTCTTATGCCATTCCTTCCACAAATATATCTGGTTTGCCTGAGGTCAGAGCCTATAGGTACCACACACAGTGATGTGCACATAATAGTACCTCAACAAACATTTGTATGCTCAGTCTCACCTCATCCAGCCTCACCTGGTACACTTTCAGTCCCAAAGAGGTTTCACAGACTTCTGCTGTCCCATTCTGTCTGTCCCATTCAAAAGTAGTCACAGTCAGTAGAAAAGTCTTCCTGACAATGAATTGGTCTACCTCCTTGGGAAGGAGGGTCAATGGAGCTAAACTAAAATCTACCCCAACAAAAGCATGTCAACTGTCATCCTCCAAACAACTACTAAGAAAATGTCTAGATGACAAGGGCTGAGGGCGGGAAGAGTGAAGCAGGACTCCCGATTCCCAGCAGGCCAGTCTAGGGCACCCAGGAAGGTGTGTGAGGGAACTGCTCAAGGCACTCAGCTGCTAGGGTCAGAGACAAGAGCTCCCTGAGATGGAAATTCCTCCTCACCCCAAATCGATAGTCCTGATGATACACAATGTCCCAATAAGATGAGGAAACAAGAAAAACAGGAAACTGCAGGAAAATGAAAAGCTGTTCAAGAAAAAACTGAAAGCATGCTACCCTATGAATCAACAGTCAATATTTCTATATTACTAGGAACCACAAACATCTGAATATGGACTTCAGGATATCAGTGATAAAACTATGCTGGGAGTCTAAAAGGAGGCAAGGAACAGTGTGAAGAAAGCAAAAACTTCCCATGTCATGTGACTTCCAGTCAACAGATTATGAAAAGTACATAATGCTTTTCCTTTTTATGGTAAAAAACCAGAAAATACAGTTTTTGAAAACATTGAAAGTGGTCATCTCAGGTAATAAGCTAAGATAAGAAGGGAGGGTTTATGAACCTGCTAATTTTATTCTGATTTTCAGCAACTTGATTTCTTTTCTTTTTTTCACTACCAGGATTGAACCCCAGGTGCTTTACCACTGAGCCACATCCCAGACCCTTTTTTGTATTTTATTTAGAGAAAGGGTCACACTAAGTTGCTGAAGCTGGCTTTGAATTCAGGATCCTCCTGCCTCAGCCTGGGATTACAGGTGTGCACCACCAAACCCAGCCCTAATTTCTTAAATTACTTCTAACAATTACTTGGGTGTTTTAAAAATGTTAAATTGGCAAAAGTAAAAAAAGAACTAAAATCCTGAACACAAGTCAAAATCCTTTCCTATAAGCTAAAAGAGGTCATAACACCAAAATGTTTCACAAACACTAATCTGGTCAACACTTTTCTATCCTAAAGACCTCTTTCTCTGCATTGGTCTTCTGCTAAGCAGAGTGTCTGAGACACAGTTCAGTGCTTGTTTTACTCAGCTTCTTCGCAGTTGCAACTGAAAGATTTGACCAGAACAATTGTAGAGGAGGAAAAGTTTATTTGAGGGCTCACGGTTTCAGAGGTCTCAGTCCACAGACAGGAGGTTCCATTCCTTGGGGCTCTAGATGAGGCTGAACATCATGGCAGAAGAGTGTGGCAGAGGGAAGCAGCTCCCATGAAGATCAAGAAGCAGAGAGAAAGAGAGAGAGAGAGAGACTCCACTCTACAGATCAAATTATGTACCCCATAGCCATGCCCCTAATTATCCACTTCATCCAGCCACAGGGAACCTGCCTCCAGTTACCACTCCATTAATCCCATGAGGAATTAATTCTCTGATTAGGTTAAGGCTATACCCCACTCATTTCTCGGCCAAACCTTTCATTGTCTCACACAGGAGCTTTTGGGAACACCACATCTAAACCATAACAGTGCTCAGTAATGCTTCTTAGGAATGAGTCTTGCACCTTACCTTCCATATGGAATTTACATTCAGAATTCTGTCACGCTATAACTAGAACATTTACTGAACACCGAGTTCTAAGTGCTCGAATTAAATATGCTAACTCACTTAATGTTCCTAACGAGAACGAGGGATAAGGACTTGTTTTTCCATTTCATTGGCAAGGAAACCAAGGCCCAGGGATGCATAATTATTAAATGCTGGAGCCAGGATTTCAACCCCAGGCGTCCGGGCAGCTTGCTTTCAGGACCTCATACCGCTGCCTCTCGCAGTCAACTACCTGCAAGCAGAGATCACTTGGGCACACACTGCCACACACTCGTGTGCATAAAGCAATGTATGCTTTTATTTCTCTGAATCCTTCCCTCGGAGCTTTATCGTCCCAGGAGCTCCGGCGCTTTCTGAACAGGTGAAAACCGTTGCGGGCTCACCTGGCCCTGGGCAAGCCGCGGGCTTCCCCGCCGCCCCGCGCATTCCCGCTGCACAGGCCTCGGGGCTCCCGAGGCTTTGCTGAGCACCTACTGTGCTCTCACGGTGCCCAGGCACCGGAGAGGTCCGGCTGGAGAGCAGCCGCAGCGGAAGCACGGGAGCAGGGCGACGAGCCATGCCGGTCCCAGCTGGCCGGCCGCCGCGGTCCGGGGCCACGCTGGCCTCGGGAGGCCGGCAGGACACACGGTTCCCGGGCTGGAGGAGTCCCGCGTGGCCTTTGAGCACGCAGACGCAGTCCCGCCTTCGGGAACCGGACGCCTGCTGGCCAGCAGGTCTTGCGTGCCGCCGCGGTCAGAAGCTAAACGGCCCGCGCCTCAGGCCTCCGGCTCCAGGGCGCCCGAGCGCCGCATAGGCCGTGCAGCACCTTCCGCCCTCCAAGTGGCCCACCTGGAACTCCAGCCCGTAGATCACCGGCGCATCGTCCTCCATGCTGCGGCGGGCGGCCCACGGTGCCGCTGACGCCGTCAGACCCTCACTAGAGGCAGCGCGTACCACCTCACCGGGGGCTCGCAACGCCCATTCATTCCCTGCCCGAGACCAACGACTCGGGTCCTGCACCTTTCCTGGCCCAGGCCGACTACCGTAGGGCTCACTTCCTGTTTCTGAGGACGCGTCATCAATACGCTCCCAGCCGGCAGCCAATGGCCGCGGCGCGTGGCTCGTGCGCATGCCCACACGGGCTCCCGCGGGTCAGCTACAGGGTCCCAGGGCGGGAAGGCGGGGCTGGTCCCGTGCGTTGGGCGACTGGGCGTCTGGCTCATCGCAATTCTGTTTTCTGGATGGAACCCTCCCTGCACCTAACCTTAGATAGAGTGGCCGGAGCTGGGGCATCAGTACTTTACTGCCAAACGGCAGTCCCGAGTGTTGGGCCAACGCCTTCCACTCCAGCGTAGGATCTTCGCTGCAGCCCCATGCGCAGCTCAGACACTCCCATTTTACAGTTAGCCCCTGCGAACTTGAGTCACCCCATCGCGATCGCACAGGTCGCCAGTGGAGAGCGAGAGTAGTCTCCCGCGGGCGTTCCAGCCCGGGATAGTGTGCTCGGAAGCCGCACTCGCGCCGGCAGGACTGGGCCGACCTTGCCTGGGATTAGGAGTCGGCTGGGAAGGCCGCGGAGGCTCCCGAGGTCGTGAGACATAAAGCTCGCTCTGGAGAGGCTGCCTTTAAGGTGCAGCGCGCCCAGAGCGCCCGCCTTGCGCTGGGCAGTACCCTAGGGAAAGGGCAGTGGCATGGCGTGGCATCTATAGAGGGTGTTAAATAGAAGCCCCTTCGCTAACCCGGCCCCCGGGGGTTCCAGGACCACACACCTACCACTTTTAGATTTTCCTTCCACTCCTACTTAGACTTAGTGACAAAACAGCTGGGTCTGGTTTTGCTTATCTGCGACCAGCACCATGCTTGGGTTCAGTGAGCAATCACGCAAGCAGGGGGCCAGCCACAAGGACTGTATCCCACCTTCGCCGGGTTTAGCTTCGCACTTAGTAATCCACCCCCGCCGTGATCGCCCTTTCGTGATGGTCAGTGCTACTGCACAGTTCTTCAGGTGCATCATGGGAAACGGAGAGAACAAGCCGGCCACAAACTCCTAGAAATGAGTATTTTTAGAAAGTGTCTCCCTTTCGCCTCCTGCTCTGCCGTAAGCTTTCGGGTTGCCCTAGTGTCAGAACTCGAACCCACGGTCGGGATTTCCGTCCACATTCCGGGGACTATGGCGGCCGGCAAGTTCGCACCTCAAGATGCGGACTCGTGCCAGCGCCCCGCCCACCTCCAAGGAACCGGAAGTTCCGGAGCTTGGGATCCGGAACCGCGGGTTCCTGAACTGAGCATGGGCGGAAGTGGACGCGCAGGCGCAGAAGTCGCGGGCCCCCCCCGGAAGCTGTCACGGTTCCTGTCGCCGCCTCCCCGACTTTGGTCTCCACCGACAACCCCTTTCCCGGCCCCGGGCGGGTGGCAGGTGAGGACCAGCGTCCCTGCGATCAGGGGACGGGCCTGCACGCAGACCCTGGCGCCCCCCGCCGCCCTGCCCTGGCTCTCCCCGATCCGTGACGGTTTCTGCGGGGAAGCGGCTTCGTGGTCCCGCAGCCCAGCCTCCTCACCTAGGGATGCGGAGTGAGGGGGAGCCCAGCAGCTGTATCTGAGGATCGGATGGGCAGGTGGCCAGGCACGCAGCAAGTGCCAATCAGTGTTGCCAGTTTCTGCTGTCAGCCGTCGGTGCTCCATGAGCACGACCTTTCCCTTTTGCTCTTGCTGTTCTCAGTGTCTCACTTTCCCAGAATTAGGGAGACAGTATTATAAACTGAGGGAGCGGGGAAGAGATTATTAGAGTGCCTTGGTAGGCCCCCATGGAGTCTTAAGGAATAAGTAAGACTTATTCGAAAGGCTATTATTAAAGAATATATTGGCAAGAATGTGGAGAAATCGGATCACTTGTGCACTGTTGGTAGTGTAAAATGATTCCATACCTATAGAAAAGTTTTGCAGTTCCTCAAGTAAAAATCCAATTACCATATGATGCAGTTCAGTTCTAGGGGGAATACGGAAAGGAGTGGAGAGCAGGACCTGGAGGAGAGACTGGAATTCCATGTTCATAGCAGCAGTATTCACTACAGCTGAAAGGTGGAAACCTCCAGTGTCCATTAACAGAGACAAATAGATAAATGGTGCTATAGGCTTGCAATGGAATATTATTCACCCATTTAAAGGAGATTTCTACATGTGCTACTTACAGCATAAATAAAACTTGAGGACATTATGGGAAGTAAGATACTCCAGTTACAAAAACAATTATTTTACAATTCCATTAATATGAGGTACCTAGTCAAATTCATAGAGATGAAAAGCAGGGTGGTTGCCTGGGGATGAGCATAAAGGGGATCATTTAACTAGATTTTTGGTTTTGCAAGAGGAAAGAATTCTGGAGATTGGGTACACTACAATGTATATGTACTTAACTGTACACTTAAAAACTAGTTAAAATTGTATATCTTATGTGTATTTTTGCCACAATTAATTAATAAGTAAAAGACTGGGAAAGAGGGACTGGGATTTTGGCTCAATGTTAGAATGTTCACCTAGGCCCTGAGTTTGATCCTCAGCACCACATAAAAATAAAATAGATATTGTGTCCAACTACAACTAAAAAATAAATATTAAATAAAAAGTCTGGAGAAAGAGATGTTTCTGATTTTGAACCATTTAAATATTTTACTAATAAGTATTCCTCCAATTAAAAAAAAGACAAAAGTAGCTTTAAAATACCTGAATAGGCAGGTGATAAGGTTAATTTATGATGTCTTTCTCCCAGGCAACATGGAGAGTGGTAAAGATGGTGACCACAGCATGACCAAAGAGTCTCCTCCAGAGGTGGGAGCCAAGAGCATCTCCAAGCAGGCAGCTCAGGAGAAGCAGGGGCAGCTTTTGTATCATGAGGAAACCATTGATCTTGGTGGAGATGAGTTTGGGTCTGAAGAGAATGTAACTGTGTCAGAAGATTCTAACAACTTTGCAGATAAGCTTAATGAGCACATGATGGAGAGTGTCCTTATTTCTGACTCTCCCAATAACAGCGAAGATGATGTGGGTGACCTTGGCTGTTTGCAGGATATTGTGGAGCCCATAGAAGACGACAGTGATCACAGACTGGACAATATCACAGAAAAAGAAGAAATGGACATTCTAAGTAACGACAGTGAAATTGATGGAGATGACACACCTAGAGATGTTTCAGATATGACCCCTGATAGCAGAGCATCTTTGAAAGAAGACTCTACACAGGAAGAGGTGAAAGGCGTGTCCACTCTTGGGAACACTGGTGCAGAGGACTTGGTGCCCAGGGATGAAAATACTCACCCAGAAGAACAGGTGTCAGACATGTCTTCTAGTCAGTCCTCTTCTAAGGAAGAGCCTGTGCCCATGTGCACCATTTTTAGCCAATCAAATTCAACTCCTTCCCAGCCACACTTGTTTCTGCATGATGGCTTCGAGTCTCAGATGGTGAAGTCTCCAAGTTTCAGCAGTGCGAGTGAGACCTCAGCCAAGACCCCTCCTCAGGTGGTCCAGCCCAGTCCAAGCCTGAGTAAATTTTTTGGAGATACAATCAACACTAATTCTTTGGCCTCTGACTTCTTTGATTCCTTCACCACTTCTACTTTCATTTCTGTCAGTAATCCCAATGCAGGCTCTTCACTTGCTACCCCTGTGGGAGAAGAGTCCCCGGATTCTGCTGACCCATCTTACTCTGCAGGGATGGAAAGATCCGAATCAGGTGTTTCTACAGCTTCTCTGGAAATTCCTGAGTCTCCAAACCCTTTTTCACAGATGCAGGCGGTATTCGCAGGGAGTGATGACCCTTTTGCCACAGCCCTGAGCATGAGCGAGATGGACCGAAGGAATGATGCATGGATTCCCAGCCAAGGGACCAAAGATGTCCTGATCTCGGTAGCAACCCAGCAGTACAGCACTGTGTTTATAGACAAGGAGAACCTCACCATGCCAGGCCTGAAGTTCGACAACATTCAGGTAAGATGAGGAATATTTCTGTTTTCATATCTCTTCTCTTTGAATCTGTTTCTTTGAAATATGCATAACATCTTTCAAAGGTGGAAAAATACATATTCTTGAACAATTCTTAAGATTCTGATTATGAGAGCCTATGTTATTTTTTCTCTATAGGTAATTAGGAACTCTGTTGAGTTCCTCAATACTATAATGTATTTAAGATACTGCTTGTCAAAGAAATAAATACTAGCAGGTAGATCATTATATAATGGTTCTCTGAAGTAGCTTTATTATATGTGTGATCAGTTAGTTCCTGACATTTGAATTCCAGTAAATGATAAATCCATTTCTTCTTTTAAAACATGGAAATTTTATTTGTATTACATATAACATGATTGAGGAAGAAGGAATTTTAGTAGAATTGTATTAGTCTGTTTTCTACTCTTATAGCAAAATACCTGACTCTAGGTCCTTTGTAAGAAAAAAAAAGGTTTATTTTGTTTAATTTAGAGGCTAAAAGTCCAAACAGCATGGCACTGGTTTGGGTAAAAGCTTTCCTTGGCAGTATCACATCATGGAAGGAGTCTGTGCAAGACACAGAGATTACACGACAAGCCAGAGAACAAGGAGGGAGCAGTCTTGCTCTTTATAAGCAGGGTCCCATGAGAACTAATGAGGGCAGTGTCATGGTGGATCTGATTCCTCCCAGAGGCCCTCTCTCAGAGGCCTCACCACCTCTTACCATCACCTCAGTGGAGACCAAGCCTCCAGCACGTGAACCCGTGAGAACACATTCAGACTACATCTAAACCACCTTAGAACTGCATCTGAGCCTCGAGGACCACATTCATCTCACAATGCAAAATGCAGAAATTCCGTGCTTTGTAGTCCCAGTGTCTTGCCTCATTCCATCACCACTCAAAAGTCCAAGTCCGAGCTCTGGAGACTTGCAGAAGCTTTCTGATGAATCACGGTCTCTGATTTTGGGGGTATTTGGATGTGTGGGATCTGACGTGCTTGCTCACTGAAGCCTGGCCCCTCCTGGCCTCTACCCAGCACGGCTGTAGTGTGTGCTTTTCCTGTCTTCACAGGTCTGCTTGTGGCTTCCTGTGCCAGCAGTGGCTGGACCTTCAGCTCCCCTTTTCAAACTCTGTTGTTGGTGCTTTGCTTCCCTGTACTTGAGCCTCAGGAGGAATCTGAAGGTTGCCCCAGAAAAGACTCAACCTAGTGGGGGGTTCCCAACAGCATGCCTTTGGAAGTGTGCAGAGGTGACTCACTATGGTTGACAGAGGGCTGGAATGAGCATGTGACATATAGGGGATGGGCCCAAGGATGCTCAGAACCCTTCAGTGGGAGTTAAGTATCAAACAACAAAAATATCATCTGCCCAAAATGTAGGTTATTCTTGAGTTGAGAAATAGCTCTTTCAGTTGAACTGAAATTAGATTCAACATGGAGGTGCCATCTACACATTAGAGACCTCTGTGATGGGTCCTCCTTAGCATGGGCCTTCAGTTACTCATGCCCCAGTACAGAACCAGTAGAGGCTCTGGCCTCACAGAGCACCACTGCATAAACATGACCAGAGCCAAGCCTTCATTAAGTACTGAAGATGTGTCTTCCACACCTCCTGCACTTCACAGTGGTTATTTTGGAAATCTCGTGGTAAGTATAGAGTTTGAACTCAGAATATTCTTGAAATACCTTTAACTTGGACATATAACAGACGTGCTAGATGTTTCCTCGTTCAGTGTCTCTTCAGTTGCATCTTATCCTTCGAAAAACTTCTCACTCTTGCAATAGAAAGAAAAGACTATTGAGATTTACTTTGAATGGAAATACAGTGCGTGTCTGTTGAGAACTGGGTTGGCATAACAAAGAAGAGTTTTGCTGTTGGCGTTCTGAACACCCAAGTTTTTAAGACGCCAACCAACCCTTTGTTGGATTTTTCTGATGATGAATTTCTCCTGACACTGTTAAAGTGATCTGTGTGCTAAATTAGCTTCCTAAAACACTTATATTTGAGTTTCCCCTCAAATTTCTCCTCTATTAATATCTAATTAAAAGACCCCTTCTTATGGGAAAATTGTTTTTTAAAAATTGCATCTTTATTAAGTGACTTTTATAGCAGTCTAAGTTAAATTAGAGGCAGTAGAAGTAAATTTGTAAAACTTTCTCCAAGTATAGTAGCATCACACAAAGAGCATGTGCATTTTCAACTAATTGTAGTTACAGATGGCATTTGATCTTCTTAAACAGTAAATAAGAAATTTTAGGACCCAGTAAGGAATGAAAGTCAGAGAATTGTTGTATGAACCTTGTTCAGAAAAGAGACAGAGAGGAGATAAAAATAAAAGTGGAAGTTGGGTAGTGAAGGTTTTGCTCCTGGGCCACATCGCAGACCTCCTGTAAGGGCTTTGCCTCTTACCGGTCAAGAAACCTGGCAGGCAGCTTCAAACCTGGATGCCCTTCACTGCTTTCTCATCCGGTTCCGCTTTATTCTCCTTCCCCTCAGCCTTCCCAAAGCTTGGATTTGACAGGATTCCTTCAAGGAGCCCACAAGGTCTATGTCAAGACTCCTTGTTTAGACCACCAGAGTCCTTATGTCGGAAACCCTGAGGCCTCCAGAAAGCCAGAATGTCACTGACACTGTGTCGTCTTCAATCCATCCATGGGCTCAAAGCTTCCGAGGTGTGGACAGTATCTGTTGCTTGAGAAAGGTGACACAATTGGTGCATTCACAGTGGGGTGCTGCGTCCCAGGCGTCCACTCTGCTGGGATCACTAAGGAAGAGGGCATGAGCCCAGCCCTGCCAGCCCAGACCAGGGGAGCAGTCTGATAGTAGACACTTTCCTTAATGTAACTCAGCAGAGAACCCAGCTGATTTCCACAGGTGCAATTGCCTGATGCAGCTGGCGCATGACACGGCCAGTACCCGAACTCAGAGTCGCTTTTCCTTGGTTCTGGGCCCTGTCTTATGTAACGTAGCATTCCTGTCTACCATATAAATCTCTAATTCTATTGCTCTCAGAAAGACTTTGTTTGGGCTAAAGAACTAGAAACCACCACTAATCATCAGAGAAGGGCAAATGAAAACCACAAAGGGACGTCACCTCATGCCTGTAAGGATGACTGTTACCAAAAAGACAAGAAACAGGAGTGTTGACAGGAATGCAGAGTAGTATGTCCTTATGGAAAGCAGGGTACGAGGTCTTCAGAAAATCAAAAAAGGCAGGACCCACCAGTCCTGCCTTTTGGCTGTTTCCAAAGGAATTGAAATCTGTCGAGAACTGCCTGCATCCTCATGTCCAGTGCAGCCTTATTCCTGATAGCCAAGACAGAGGGTCAAGCCTGGTGTCCATCTCTGGAGGAGTGGATAAAGCAGGTGTGGTGTGTACACATGATGGACTGTTATGCAGTCTTTAAAAAGAAGGAAATCCTATCATTTGTGACAACCTATATGGCCCTGGAAGACAAGAGGCTAAATGAAGCAGCCCAGAGAGAGAGACAATTGCCCATAGTCGTTCTTGTGTGTGAATTTGGAGAACTGAGCTTGCAATCCTTCTTGTGTGTGAATCTAGAAAAACTGAACTTGCAGTCCTTCTTGTATGTGAATCTGGAAGAACTGAACTTGCAGTCCTTCTTGTATGTGAATCTGGAAGAACTGAACTTGCAGTCCTTCTTGTGTGTGAATCTGGAAGAACTGAACTTGCAGTCCTTCTTGTGTATGAATATAGAAGAACTGACCTTGCAGTCCTTCTTGTACGTGAATCTGGAAGAAATGAACTTGCAGTCCTTCTTGTGTGTGAATATAGAAGAACTGAACTTGCAGTCCTTCTTGTACGTGAATCTGGAAGAAATGAACTTGCAGTCCTTCTTGTGTGTGAATATAGAAGAACTGAACTTGCAGTCCTTCTTGTGTGTGAATCTGGAAGAACTGAACTTACAATCTTTCTTGTGTGTGAATCTGGAAGAACTGAACTTGCAGTCCTTCTTGTATGTGAATCTAGAAGAACTGAGCTTGCAGTCCTTCTTATATGTGGAATCTAGAAGAATTGAACTTGTAGCTGGGAGTGCGGTTGTGGGTTCCAAGGCTGGAAGGGAGGGAGAAATGAGCTGCTGGTCAATGGGTTCGAAGCTTGAGTTATTCAGGGTGAGCAGGAGGACATCAAATGCATGTGTATGATGACTAGTTGATAGTATTGTTTGCTTGAGCTCTTTGAGAGCAGATTTAAGTATCCTGATATCCCCAGCACACACATGAGCCATGACTGCAGGTGGCAATGGTGGCATTGACTGTGGTGGTCAGTACACACATGCGTATATCAGAGCATCACATTGTATACCTTACATGTCAATTAAACATTTCTAATTAAAAAATAAAATTTCTTTTTAGCCACTTTAAAAACAGTACTAGGAATCAAATGTCTTAATTTTAGGCTTCAGAATGAATATTTAGGAACCATAGGAGTTTCCCTAGTGTTCTAGAAATTGCCTAATACATAGACATTCCACCGAGCAATCTTGAACATAGAAAGAAGCTTGAATTGGAAGAATTGATCTCAATTGCTTGCTTTGCCAGTCATCTATGTAACCTAGTGAATTCGCTGAACATCTGTAGCTTCATTTTCTTACCTGAAAGGCTTTGATGCATCTATTAGTAGAGCTGCAGACCAAGCTATACTAACAAAGAAAGCCCACGTTCCTGTGGCTGGAGCAGAACAGGCGTCATGTCGCTGGGGGAGGCTCAGTGGTATGTGGCTGTGGGGGGACTCCAATGCCTCAACAGAGGCCAGGAAGCTCCTCCACCTGTCACATCTCCTCATCATCAGGAGGGGGACACAACAGTGTTCCTTTTGAGTAGCATTGCCTGAAGGACAGCGTGTATCCACCTATGTCCCTCGGTCCCTTTGCTCAGAGCTTAGACACTTGGCCATACCAGCTGCCAGAAAGGTCACAAATAGAGTTATTAGTCAGGCTACAGTGTGCCCCAGCAAAACTGAGATGTTCTGTCCCTGAAGTGAAGTGAGATCAGAAATTGGTGCATGACCAATTTTCTAGCGTGAAAGCCCTCTGATTTTGTAGTTCAGAAGCTTTGAGCCGTTGCTGGTAAGTAACCTTTATGATTGCACCAGCAGGCAATTTCATTTTGTAAGGAAGTTCCAAGCCCATTTTCTAATAAATTGTGATACAAATTGTATGTAAATTTTCAGACTAATCCACAGAAGACTATAATATGAACTCACTATACAGAGCTAAAATCATTTACTCTCTCCATGTGTATGTGTATTCCTAAACTGAGGTGACCATGGCACACAAGTTTAAGGAACTGTGTTCCCACCTCCCTCATACCCACCAGAAAGAGGAGAGGAAGCTTCCCTGTGGATCTGGAGAGCTATGATGCTGCACTGGGGCTGGATTCAGCTAGAACTTGAGGGATTTCTTAAAATCAGCAAAATGTTATGAGGTCTACTTTGTCCCAGACGAGGATGGGGACGTGGAGGAGACCCCATATGAATACCAGGATCTCACTCGTGGTCTGACCATGGAGAATGACCCTGGGTTCCCTTGAGCAGATGTTAGTGGTCCTCCCAGCTTGAGATGGCTGTGGACCTGCTACCCACCTGCAATGCAAGTGATCCTGTCTTGATTTTGGTGACCAAGGATGAAACAGAACCTGGAGCAGCACACTCCAAGTGTCGGGACCTTCTGTCAGCACAGAAGCAGGTGGTTGGGTGGTGAGGTCCACACCAGAGCATGTCCTGGTGGACTTTCTCTCCACCTGCTTCACACGAGCTCCCTGTTGTCCGTTGTGGTGTTGCATTAGCTTTCCTGTGGCTGGAAGCTGGCTTTGGGCTGAGTGGAGAGATTTGGGCTTTGCCTGTCCCCTGCCCTCTGAGGGTATCCTCGTTTTAATGTCTTTCTTCAGTTCATCTGGGAGACCTCAAGGCCTTTGTGCTCTGGGTCAGCGCCCACAGCCTGCCAAATGCCCGAGCACAGTGTTGGGCTGGGCCTGCCTCGGGCATTTTGGAAAGTCAGAGCTGCTTCTCCTGCCACTGGTAGCTCTCCTAAGGCAGTAGCGCCTCCAGAAGGGAGAAAGTCAGTCCAGAGTTCTGTCCACCACTGCTCTTTGTCTTGGCTGCCTGCGACCTCTCATGATGCCTGTAGCAGTGGCTCAGCACTCTAGCGAGGTCATTAATGCTGACTCCTAGAAGCATCATGTCAGGCAGGCGGGCCTCAGCTCTCCCTTGGCCAGTACAACTGCCCAAACAGTACTGAGGTGTGTGTGTTGCCACCGTTCTTTAGGCACAAGCCTGATGTGGCTACTTGTCCCCATATATCATTTGACTTGGTAGCTTGCAGCTCAGATAAGCTCTGCCTTTCTCCTGTAGCTGCAGAGGATCACATGGTTTAGGAACCCGAGTTGCCTGGTCCCTTTGCTCTGGTCAGTCCTGGGCTTCTTGCCAGCCGAGACTTCTTGCCATACTTAGTCCTGGTGCTTCTCGACACCTCCGCTCCTTGCCCTTCCACGATTTCCCTTTGAAATGTCCCTCAGGTTTTACTGCAGTGTTCTATAGCCATGTCCAGATATGCATAATCAAAGGACTCCACTTAGGAAACATTCTGAAAATGCCCGAGGGAAGAGGCAAATGAGCATCTCAAAGTGTGCTCCCACCCTGCGAGCCCAGCCTGGTAGGGAAGGCCATGAGGAGGTCTTCACTCGCCATTGGCTTGGCTAGCATGGAAGAGAGGGTGGACCTCCCCAGCAGCAGTGATACTTCTTCACTCTGACCAGGAGGCCTTCTGGATTTGCAGGCCAGGTGGAGAACAGGTAGGATTGGACATAGCTCTTTTCAGACCGTGACATGGTACTCAGTCCCCAGTAGTGTCATCTCACACTCCAGTGAGCCCATCATAGGAAGCCCTTCTGGCATGGCGTCACCTCTTGCTCAAGCCTGGTACACATAGTGGTGATTTACCATTTCCTCCTCAAGGTAAAGAGCAACTCTAAAAATGTTCATTTTTTTTAAATATATAGTTGCAGTAATTTAGCTTCTTATTAACTGAAGTTTTCCTTTATTAGAACCACTGTTGCTTTCTTCGTGAGCCCATGGAGTAAAAGCGGCTTTTAATTAGTTTCCTCACACCCTTTGCAGGGAGATGCAGTTAAAGACCTGATGCTTCGCTTCCTGGGTGAGAAAGCTGCGGCCAAGAGGCAGGTCTTGAACGCCAGCTCGGTGGAGCAGTCCTTCCTGGGCCTGAAGCAGCTCATTGTGAGTAGCAGTGCGCCTGAGGTCAGCATGCTCTGTGCTGTCCCACCTGCTGTCCTGCATTTTTCCCCAGAAGCTGATTACTTGGATTATGTTACCAGAAGCACCTGCACATCAATAAAATTCTGTTGGATAGGTACAGATCTCGTGAAGCAAAAAGCATAGTATTAATATTCTGGTTGTTTTACATCCAGTTACTTTAAAAGCCATTATTTTAAATGATCAAATTACTTGAAGCAGCATATTCTTAGATCAAATGTCTCATCAAATGTAACTAATACGTTTATCTGTATTAGTTATATAACAGATAAATGATTTTGTGCTCTTTTAAGTATACTTCATTTTCTCCATTTGGGATGGTAGGTTATTGTCTAATGGGCGGATTCCTAAACATTTTTCAATTTTGTCATGAATTCCTTAAGTCGATTTTTGAAATTCCTTAATACTGGTAACCACTGCCCATATGTTGGTTTCTTTCCAGCAAAAAGAACTTTAATTGTGTTGGTGTGCTTTCCAAGATTATCCAGGATAAGAAAATTGTGTGTGTGCAGTGCACGGTTCATTAGGGATTCCCAAGGGAGCCTTGCAGTAAATGAACACTCTCAAACCCTGTTTCCTCTGCCCAGGGCCATGCTCATGCATTCTAGGGTTACTCTGAGGTTGTCCAGCTGGTCACCTGTGGTGGACACCTTGCTCCTGAGTCTGAGCACAGTCCCTGAAGGGCTATATTGAGGGAATTTGAACAATTACCTGCTTTACTTGGGAATAAGAAGTCCATGCAGCTGCCCAAAAGTTCAGCTTTGCAATCCTGTCCTCACCCTGCCTGTGTTCAGTAGTGCACTATCTGGAATATCTACTCTTTATTTGGGGGACAGCCTGAAAGATGAGCATTATTTCATTACTTCAGCATTATTTGAACGGGAGAGTGGGATGTCGTGCTTCACTTCACTTTTTTTAAGAGTTCTCTGTCTTGTCTTTCTTAATTGTAACTTTTCTTCAGTACTTGGCTTAAACTTCACCTATTTTAAGCAAGTTTCAGTTACTAAGGATATAATAGGTGAGAGGTTTTGAGATTTATTGAAGATTTAACTTTGCAACCCGTTTAAATCAGAAGTGAAGCCTGTGAACTTATAAGTGAGAAGGAGAAAGAGGTCTTCTGTTTATTTGGGAGAAGCTCAAGATTCAGTCTCAACGTAGAGGTGGCCAGCTTTGTGTTCACCAGAGGTACATAGATCACTTAGTTGCACAGAGACCTTTTGAAAAATCTTGGAATAGAATAATCCCTGTCCTTTATCTTTCTTTTTTAAAATATTTTTATTGTAGATGGACACAATACCTTTATTTTTATTTATTTTTATGTGGTGCTGAGGCTCAAACCCAGTGCTTCAACCACTGCTAGTCAAGTTCTCTACAACTGAGCTCCAGCCCCAGCCCTCTCCTTTTCTCATTTCATCAGCTCTACCTTTAGATCAGGATTTGAAAGTTAGGTACATGACTTGTCCCCATTCTGCCAGAAATCAGTGACGCTTGAGAGAGGCAGAGTCCTGACCAGAGCTATGGGGAGGAGGGAGCTCTTTATCTTTAACATTAACATTTAACAAAGTATCATGACTCTTTTTCCTAATGGGCAGGTTCTCTTGGATTCAGACACCTTTGTACACATCTTCATGTATAGTTCTATGACCTCCATCCTCTGTAGGGAGCCTTCCTGGTTCAGGAAGAATCCAGCTGTCTGTTGCGATGACCAGGTCACCTGGAGCTGCCCTACATGGGCCGCAACTCCAGCTCTGACAGTGCAGCCCAGGATGGACCCAAGGTCACACGGTAGCGGGCAGAGGCTGCCCCCATGCCAACGTCAGCAAGGACATGGCTCCCTGGGGCCCTGTCCTCTGAACACAATGCTCCAGCCTTTACTTCCTGATGTACTCTTGTCGGCACATTCTCTTGTCTCCTGCAAGAGCCAGGAGAGGAAGCACTTGAAAAACCTCCTTCCAAAGCTCAGTTCTCATGTTCTTGCACCTCGGTCTGGATCGTTCTCAATCATTCTCTTCCTTTGACCCCTGGTCTTTTGCTCAGAGGTCTTTTTTGGGTCTTGCCAAAAGAGCCTGTTTTTGAGAATGCACTGGACCTTTGCAGAGTGCTCTTAGTTACTCTGGTCTGTCCTCCTGTATTACGTGGAACATGGCAGGTCACTGGTGTCAGTGTCCAGAGCTGGAACTGGGGCATAGGCAGAGTAAGGTTGTAAGAACTAAGGATCTGCCTAGCACTGGGACAGTCAGGAAGCATCTGTCACCCAGCTAAGCAGTTGATCTCCAGGGTCCAGTATGGTTGGCCCTTGACAGGCACATAGCACTGCATCAGTAAGTACAGAAAGGACAGTAGGGGAGGAGAAGGGGAGTAGTGTATGAGTTTTGCTTTTCACAATTTTTAAAAAATTAATGTAGGCCTAAGGTTCTGACTTTGCAGATTAGAAAACTAAGACCTAGAAAAGTGGTTAGCCAAGGAAAAATCCCAGACCTCCTCCTTGTCACCAGTCACTAGTGCTGTCCACACTGGCTGTCCCTCTGCACTCTGCACAGAAAGACATCCCCCCATCACCAGTGCCCTCCCACTGCCCATCCCCCTGCACCCTGCACGGCCCAGATATGCCCCTGTCCCCGGTGCCATTTCCATGGCCCGTGTGAACTGATCACACAAGTAGACCATTCCATGGGTGAGAGGTGGTGCTTCTTCTTCCCTTTATTAAACGGGCTGCAAAACCTTGCTATAGTCCACCATCATAAGTAATAGTAACGATGAGTGAGGAGCGTTTGAGGAATGGCCTCGCTTTATAGTAGTATTCCAACACTGCCACAGAGCCAGCGTCCAAAGGAACTGATGTCCTCAGCACACTTAGTCTTTCTGCCTTCTTTGATGATTCCTGGTATTAGTGAATACACATAATAGCTCAGATTTTTTTGATACATTGAAAATAGTTAAAGCTGTTACAGATTTTTTACTGAGGGTCCCAACTGGAGAACTTATTTAAGTGGAAACTATATTTATTACAAAGTCATTTCCTTGCCCTGGTATTTTAATTATGTCCTAAAATAATTCCCATTGTCTAAGACTAGGAAAGAGCTTCCAAATGTGTGTTCCTCAGTGATGTCGGTATGTTCCAGGGCTGTCATTCTCGGGGAGTGAATGTCACAGCCTGAGGAGGAAGACACTTCAGTTTCTTTAATGGAATCGTAGGTACAGTTGATTCCCTTTGAGTTTGAAATGGAGAAAAGCCATGTACCTTCCATGTTACTTAAGTGATTTTTATTGGACTAGTTTTCTTATTTTTGGGAAGTTGTAAGGTATAATTGTTCAGTTTTTCAAATACAGTCTATATCTTATTTCCTAGTTTTAGAAAAGTAATATTTATTTAAATTTAGGCACTTTTATCCTATCAAGACAACTTCATTGTCAGAGTTCTGCTGTCATATGCAGTAATTACAAGATTTTCATAACATTTTCTCCATGCAACCTAAAGTTTTATGTGGAACACTTTAAATTCTAAAGGGTGATTTTTTTCACCGAGTATTTCTGATGTCTGACATTAAAAATGTAGAAGAACGACCAGGAGGGGAGGTGGAAAACAGTGTGGTAAAAACAGCAAAGACACGTGGAGGAGATAAGTAACTAGAATTTCAAGCCACAGCAGCACACTCCTGCCCTGGCCCTCTGGGTAGTGCAGTTAGGTCCCTTTTACATCCTTATACCCTGTAAGGACTCTGTCCGGACTCCTGCCTGCCCTTGGGTCTCCTCATCCCTCCAGCACAGTCCTGCCTGAAACTTCAGGAGAGTTTGCCCAGAGCCGGGCACAGGCCAGCATACTTTCCTCTCCACCTTTCCTCATTAATAAAAAGGCCACCTCTCATGCATGTCCCAAAATCAGAAGACCAAGGCCATAGGTTGGGTAAAATGAATCTCCCAACACAGGTACTTGGTGTGCACAGCCAGGGAAATGTCCACCCTGTTGCAGTTGGGAGGAGGGAAATTAAGCGAGGCGCTCTTGTCTGCTGGCAGCAGGATGAAGGCCAGAGTGGCCACAGCCTTAGTTCCCACACAGTCATCAGCTCAAGAAAGAATAGTACACAGGCATCAACACAGCAGCACCACCGACACACTTGTGCAGATCAACACAGGAATTACTAGTTATTCAGAAAAGAATGAACTAATCCATATACAGTGGCCCTGACTTATTGAGTAATTATATGGGGAAAAATAAGTCTCTAAACCAAAGCTTTTTTGTTTGTTGGTTTTTTTGGTACTGGGGATTGAACCCAGGATGCATTACCACTGAACCACATCCCCAGCCCTTTTTATTTTTTATTTTTTTGTTTTGTTTTGTGTTGTTTTGTTTTGAGACAAGGTCTCGCTAAGTTGCTTAGGTTCTCACTAAGTTGCTAAGGCTGTCTTTGTACTTGTGATCCTCTGTCTCAGCCTCCTAAGTCACTGGGATCAAAACATTTTAATTTCATAAAATGCAATTTTAGTGACTCAGGATAGAAAAGCATTTCTTAAACACGGTCCAAAAATTTAAACCTTGAAGGAAAAGATTAATAAATTTGCTACTTTGAATAATTCTAAAACGTGTGTACAATGAAAACACCATGAACAACAGTTAAAAAAGGAGCAAGGGATGGGAGAAGATGCTTGAAGTTCTTGTGACTGACAGATTTGTATCCAGGATACAGAAAACTTCCTTCAATTAATAAGGAAAAGAAAGAGCCCCGTAGAGAAACAGAGAAGAGATCTGAAGAGGCAATTACTAGAAGCCAGACAGCCAGTGAACATGGGAAGTGCTCAGCCTCTCTTCTTGTTAAAGAAGTGTAAATACAACAAGAATGTCGTGCGTTCCAGCCCAGCAAGTTGGCAGCACCAGTTGGCAAGGGAGGGCAGCGTGCGTTGCTGGCAGGAGTGTGACGACCATACGCTTTGCAGATCAAGTTGACAGTGGCTACCCAAACGAGTGCCTTGTGTGACCTTTGCTCCAACTGTCCCACTCCAGTTGGACATGGTGTAAACAGACATGTTCAAGAATATTTGTTACATATTTGTATTAGCCAAAGGTTTCATTAAAAACTGCAATAGCCAACAAGAAAAAGAAAACTGTTATATACAGCCAATTAAATGCTTAGGAGCATTTGAAACAAATGAGCTGGAACCACTTTCATCAATATGAATAAATTTCAAAAATAATGTTCAGCAATAAAAGCTGAACAATTGCACAATGCTGTCTGCAGTGCACTAGCTTTTCTTTATGTTTGCACACAGGTGGATGATCCCTTCGCTACCACTCCGCAGTCTAGGAAAGTCCTGAAGACCAAAAATCACTTTGGGCAGCAAAATTTGATCTGACCAAATTTTTTTGGTACTTGACCTAGATATTCTTCCATGTATTTATTCCACACACACCTCTCTTACCCTGCTCTGTACACTGCAGCCCGCCCTCCCTAGCCTGGCAGCAGTATAGTGTCCTCCTGCAGACTGTCCTGTCAGGTGCAGGCCTGGGGACATCACTGTCCTTACTAGTTTGAGGCCCCACCCACACCCTTACAAAGTGCCCCTTCTTTCAGTACTCTTTGGGAACATGTGGCCCTGAAGTGGCCTTCATGTCCTGCCCAGCCCCTGAAGGATCTGATGGCAGAGCTACCCTCAGCAAGGTGACCCAGTTATGGTCTTGGTTGACCCCCATTGGTGAGAGGAAGAACCTTCCTATACTGGAAATGTCTTTGAAATTCAAAGTAAACTTGAACAGTTGCCAAGTAAGCATTTTGTATCCTCTCATCAGGAAAAAAAAATGGGGGGAAGTATATGTTGGAGATGGCAAGCTTTTCTAACATCTGAGAATTTTTTTTTCCTCTCATTCCTTTTTTTTTTTTTTCTTTAAAAATTGTGACACAGATCTCTGGGCACAGTGGCATACACCTGTAATCACAGCACCTCAGGGAGCTAAGACAAGAGGATCATACATTCAAGACCAATCTTAGCAACTTAGTAAAACCCTATTTCAAAATAAAATAAATAAAAAGGGCTGGAGATGCAACGCAGTGGTAAAAGCACCCTGGTTAAGTCCCCAGTACACAAAATCAATTGTGACACAAGGAAAATTACTCCCATCTCTCTTTCCCTACTGGCCTGGCTGGCTCTCAGACCAGATGGTAATCCAGATCTGAGTGAGTGAGTGGAGGAGCTGAGCTTAGTCACCTGAGCTGAACTGCAGTGAGTGAGCACTCCACCCCAAGTTCCCATCTGAGCCCAGTCCTTGCCCCTTTGCCCAAAGCTCTGTGTCCTCCAACAGGCTAGCCCACGTGCAGCCTGAGTTTCCCTCTGTCTGAGGAAAGTAGCCAAGCCCACCAGGTTCCTGTCATGGGCCGTCTTGTGTTATTAATTTTTGCAAGGACTTGGGTCCTTCTTAGTCTATAAAATTGGTTCTCAGGTTCGTGGAAGTTTGTTTAGATATGACTGCTTATCATTTATAGACCCATCAATACGAATCAGAACATTGCTTAACCTAATAATGCACACTTAGTCAATAGTGGCAATTATCCAAGTAAATCTAAGTCAGTCATCTGTGGGAAAATTATATTGGAAGAGACAAATAGGAGCATAAACATTTCTGCTTTCTAGTTTAGATGCCACCTTTTAGAAGATTTGTACTTACTAAAAACAATGAATAATTAAGATGGTAGGTTTTTGCTTCATTTTTAATAGTTGTGATCTAGTTGAGATATAGAAAACACATCTTGTATATGAAATCATAGCAAGTGCTGAAAGCTTTTTATATGATGTGTTTTACTATTTTTAATCATTTATGGAGCACTTTATTATCACAAAGTTCTTACAAATAATTTTATTACACATTTAAATGTTTTACTGGTGGTGGGTGCCTATACATACTGGATATAAAATGAGATAGGAACATTCACAGTGTAATATTTCTTGTTTGTTTCAAAAATATATAAATATCTATGAACAGATTTTTCTCATACATTTTTTTTTAGAGGAGAGAGAGAGAGAGAATTTTTTTAATATTTATTTTTTAGTTCTCGGCGGACACAACATCTTTGTTGGTATGTGGTGCTGAGGATCGAACCCAGGCCGCACGCATGCCAGGCAAGCGCGCTACCGCTTGAGCCACACCTCCAGCCCTCTCATACATTTTTGTACCCACACAAATTCTAATTTGAGGTCTGTCAAGCTGAGTTCATGGGGAGCTGTACAGGCATCTAAAACAGAAGTCAGGGAACTCACCCCACCACAGTGGTCCTTAGTATCTATGGACCCCCAAGGGGGCCAAACTTGTGATACTCAAGTCCCTTGTGTAATGTATCCTATGCACATCCTCCAGTGTACTTTAAGATATTTTTCTAGGTTACTTATAATGCCTGCTATAACGTAAATGATTTGTAAATCGTTGTTACACATTATTGTTTAGGAATAAAGATAAGAAAGCAAAGTATTTACATGTTCACTGCAGACTTTTTTTTTTTTTTTTGGTAAGTATTTTTGACCTACAGGGGATTGGATCCTCAGGTGAGAACCCATGGAGGTAGAAGGCAAATTATGGATCTAAATCCTTATGTTGTTTAGGGCAAAGAAAAAAACTCTCCTTTAGCTGCCATGTTTAGTAACTTGTGCCTTCTGTACTTGGTTTTGAAAGTCTGTATTTCAAGGAGCATGTATTTTGTTTCTCTGTGTCGAGTGCTGTCCTGGGTAAGAGATGGTTTGTGGTCCCCCTGAGGCCATCACCACAGTAGAGGGACGGGCATGCCCATACGTGGCCCACTTCCAGAAAGCCAGATAGTTGAAGTTTCTCTGGTGGGTATATAGCCTGTCCTTTCTTTCACAAGATACTCTTTTCCTGATTGCCCAAAGTTCTTGTCTGCTTCAGAAAAATTAGAAAGAAATTATGCACAGAACCACTGCCTTTACCATTTTCACGTATATTCACATATATATGTTGTGTGTGTGGACATATGAATGTACATGTTTATATATGTTCTACATAGTGCCTATATGTATGAAGATGAATGATACATGTATATTTGCATAGGTACTACACAGTTTCATATTATGCTTAGTTTTGTGACTTTTTATTATTTTAAAATTTTTCCCATTTTAAAGAGTTTTTAATTGGGTATTCTAGTGAGAGTCATCCATATTCTGGGTCTGCTATTTATTTTTCATTTCTTCTGAGTGTAGTATCTCATTGAATGTGTTTTGTAGTGCTGGCTTAGTGGTTATGAATTCTTTTAGATTCTTATCATGGGAAGGTTTTATTTTGCCTTCAATTCTGAGGGATAGCTTTGCTGGATATAGCAATCTTAGTTGGCACCTGTTGTCTTTCAAGGCTTAATTTTATTCCAAGCTTTCTGGCTTTTAGGGTCTGGCATGAGAAATAAGTAGAAATTCTAATTGACCTTTAAATGTGACCTACCTTTTCTCTCTTGTGACTTTTAGAATTTTGTCCTTGTTCTGTACATTAGGTACTTCAACTATAATGTGTCTTTTGTTTTGGGGGGCTTAAACCCAAAGGCACTTTAACACTGAGCTACATTCCCAGCCCCTTTTTTACTATTATTTTACCTTGAGACAGAGTCCTGCTCAGTTGCTTAGGACCTAAATTGCTGAGACTGACCTTGAACCTGCTAATCTCCTGCCTCAGCCTCTCAAGTTGTAGGGATTATAGGAATGCGCCACCACACCCAGCTGCACATGTCTTGAGGATATTTTTGGATTTTGTCTATTCACAGCTCTAAATTCCTCTTGGTTTTGGATTTCCATCTCATTTCTAAGGTCTGGACATTTTATAGTATTCCCTCATTGAAAACGTTGCACACTCTTTGTTTTTCAGTGCCTTCATCTAGGCCAGTGGTTCTTAGATTTGGGCTCTTAGTGTTATCCCAAATTGGAATATTCCTTCATGGTCTCCTACCATCTTTTCTTCATTCTCAATTTAACTTAAATCAGAATACTAGTGACAGAGGCACATTGATGTTTATAGGAGCACAGTTCACAGTAGCCAAGTTGTGGACCCAGCCCAGGTACTATTGACAGATGAATGGGTAACGTGGTATGCATTCACAATGCAGTTTTACCCCATTATGTAGAAGAATGAAATGAATGGAACTAGAGAACAACATATGTAGAAGCAAATAAGGGGAAAAAGCGGAAGACCCCATGAAAATAGGAGGAGGGTTAAAGGAGTGGAAGGAGGAGAGTGAGAAGTAGGAGGGACACGAAAAGGGAGGAACTGCAGAATGAAACTCATCAAATCATACACTAAGTACATATAGGAATATTCCTCAGTGAATTCTACCATTGGTTGCATATACCTATAAAGCACTGATTTTTAATTAATTCTTTATATATGACAGTGGAATGCATTACAATTCTTATTACAGGTACAGAGCACAATCTTTCATATCTCTGGTTGTATACATAGTATATTCACACCAATTCATGTCTTCATACCTGTACTTTGGATAATAATAAACATCACATTCCACCATCACTAATAACCCCATGTCCCCTCCCACCCGCTCCCACCCCTCTGCCCTATCTAGAGTTCCTCTATTCCTGCCATGCTCCCTCTCCCTACCCCACTATGAATCAACCTCCTTATATCAGAGAAAACATTCGACCTTTGGTTTTTTGGGGATTGGATGACTTCACTTAGCATTATCTTCTCTAACTCCGTCCATTTACCTGCAAATGCCATGATTTTATTCTCTTTTATAGCTGATTAATATTCCATTGTGTATATATGCCACATTTTTTCTATCCATTCTTCTATTGAAGGGCATCTAGGGTGATTCCACAGTTTAGCTATTGTGAATTGTGCTTCTATAAACACTGATGTGGCCGGGTCCCTGTAGTGTGCTGTTTTTAAGTCCTTTGGATATAGACCAAGGAGAGGGATAGCTGGGTCAAATGGTGGTTCCATTCCCAGATTTCCAAGGAATCTCCATTCTGCTTTCCATATTGGCTGCACCAATTTGCAGTCCCACCAACAATGTATGAGTGTGCCTTTTTCCCCACATCCTCACCAACACTTATTGTTGTTTGTCTTCATAATAGCTGCCATTCTGACTGGAGTGAGATGAAATCTTAGAGTGGTTTTGATTTGCATTTCTCTAATTGTTAACAATGATGAACATTTTTTCTTATATTTGTTGATAGATTGTATATCCTCTTCTGAGAAGTGTCTCTTCAGGTCCTTGGCCCATTTATTGATTGGGTTATTTGGTTTTTTGGTAAAGCACCAATTTTTAAAAAAAAAAAAAAAGAATACCAGTATTCTACTAGAAGATCAGCAGAGTAGAGGAAGGGAAATGGGGAGGAAAAACTGGGAGGGAAAGTGGAAGTACTGGGAGCTGAAATGGAGCAAATTACGTTTCACGCATGTATGATTACATCAGAATGAGCCCTGCTGTTATGTGTAACTATAAAGCACTGATAAAAACAAAAAGGAAACAAAGTCTTTACTAAAATAAATTTTAGGGGCTGGGGTTGTGGCTCAGTGGTAGAGCGCTCACCTAGCATGTGTGAGGCCCTGGGTTCGATCCTCAGCACCACATAAAAATAAATAAAAATAAAGGTGTATATATTTTTAAAAAGTAAACAGATGCTTTATGGGCATAAATATTTTTAAAAAAACATATTTTAGTAGCTACAAAATCTGAAGCTATTATAAATACCCTGGGATTGAGCCCTCTCATACAGAACTCTTTTCTGCATATATGATTCTTTAGAATAAGTTTTAGAAAACAAATTACTAAGTCAAAGAGAAGGGTCAGTCTTGAGGCTTGTATTACATATTAGTTTTCAATAACAAGAGTGCACTTGCTTTAATATCACCTTCCTTCGTTGGAAATGTTTTTCTAATTTCTTAGGCTGCCAAAGGCATTTGCTTTTATTATTTTATTTCTTACTGACTTTTGTAAAACTGTGAATTTTGTATCTGCTCCACAGTTGATTGGATGTCTTACATGCTACAGTGATGAAATACTCATAGAAATTAAACAGCAGTGCACTGGACAAGGCCACTGCCCCAAGGAGCTTACCTGGTGGAGGGACAGGACGTAGTTCTAATTAAAAGTTAACTTGGAGCCATGCGTGCTGGTTTTAGAATTCCCAGATGCTCAGGAGGCTAAAGCAGGAGAATCGAGAGTTTGAGGCTGGGCAACTTAGTGAAACCCTGTCTCAAAATAAAATAAAATAGATAAAAGTGCTGGGATGTCCTTGGAGCCAGAACACCCCTGAGTCCAATCCCCAGCACCACACCTACGCAGAGCAGACTTGGAGTGCCACCCGCCTTCTGCTTAGGCAGAGTGCTGAGGCACGGTGTATGCCTGGAGCAGGACTCTCACCCTGTTTCCATCTGGGGCCCTTTAGGAGCATTTTTCAGTTTTTTCCCCCTTTCTACCACCACTACCCTTAGACCCACATGGATTATGCACTAAGGAGTAGATTCTGCTGGTAACACTCAACTTTGGGTACTACTGAACATTGTTATCCAAGATTGTTTTATCGCCAAGAGCTGAACCCCGTCCCTTGGGGCCACAGAGAACATGTGCTCTGGTCTGCAGAGCGGGTAGTTTCACCGTGGGCTGGAAGGCACCTAGAAGGCAGGAGCTGTGCCAGGAGTCCTTGACTAGCTGGAGGAGCACCTGAGGAGCAGAAGTGACAGGTGGCAGAAGGGTGGGCTCAGCTAGAGGCAGGACAGGCTGCACCATCATCTCAAGCTCTGGGGTCACCAGTGAGACTCAGAGGTGAAGCCAATTGCATAATGGATGTCATTGAGCTTCCTGGGCCTGTGGCTGTAGTCCAAAGCTATACGTTCAGGTTAGTGAAAATCCCCTGTGCCTTTACCCAGAGGTGGGCAAGGCAGCTGGTGATGCAGCCTGAAGGGCCTGCCTGAGCTGGGAGTGCAGGACACCAGCAAGAGCTGAGTGATGATATCACAGGGAAGTGCTCCAGTCTGTGCTGTGCACTTAGTTAGTGCCTGGATTAATATTTGTGGTTTCTGTTCTAACTTTTATACCTAAACTTCTGTTTCCCAAACCTGGTTGCTTTACTTTTCTGACCGTTGCATCCCCATCCCTTCAGCGAGGACTTCCTTGACCTGTCACTTCTCACACTGCTTCCACGTGTGGCAATCAGAAGCCGAGTCCTTGGGCTCAAGGAAATGTCATCAGGATTTCTTCTATCCTATGACAGCTTGGCCTTGTAGTGGCAAAGGAATGAGGTCACGTTTTTGGAGTCTCCCAGTGCTGTCCTAGAAAACTTGGTTTAGAGCTTTTGGACAATGCTAGGAGAGTGTCGCCTGGTCAGCCCAGGTGCACCCACAGCTCTTGAATGGTGTCCTGATTGTGATCAGTTTTAGTTTCTTAGAAGCTGGCACAAATTCAGATATCCAAAATAGGGTGTCAGACAGTACACAAGCAATGTCTGCACTGGTGCTGCTGACTCTCCTGCAGCTATTAAAAATCAGTGTAGAGCTGGGGACACAGCTCAGTTGGTAGAGTGCTTGCCTTGAATGCACAAGGCCCTGGGTTTGATCCCCAGGACCACAAAAAAAAAAAAAAAGGAAAGGAAAGGAAAAAGAAGTCACGGTGTAAGCCCCCGCCATGGTGGGGCATGCCTATAGTCCAGCTGCGTAGGAGGCTGAAGCAGGAGGACTAGTTGAGCCCATGACTTCAAGACCAGCCTGTGCAATGTAGCAAGACCCTCTCTCAAAAAACAAAAGAAAGAAAAATCATGTTGTGAAAACTTTTGAGGATGCAAGAAAGTTTAGAGAAGAGGAAAGATAGAAACAGTATATGCTTAAAGACACAAGGTCACAAGGACACGTTGAGAACACGTCACTGTTGATGTTGCTTTCCTTTTCCGCTTCACCCCTTCCTGTCTCCTCCATTCCTGTGATGTGGATAAGGTGTGGGGGAGGGAGCCGGCGTTAACTGTCATTGTCTGAGCAGCTCACCTGGAGGACAGCAGTGTTGCAGAGGTGTGGCACCTGTGACGATCCCACCAGGACCCACGGGCCCACCTGCTGCTTCTGCATTCCCAGAACTGTGCCACCCACTTGCCATCCAGATATGTCCATATCCTCCCTCACGCCCCTGCACTCCTGGGCTAAACTGGGCCCTTGTTTCTTTGCACTTGTTTCACTAAGCTAGCTCAGCGGCCTCTTTTCCACAAGATGCCTCCAAAAGAATTAGAAAACTAGATGCCCTCTTAGATTTCTCTCAGAGATCCCTTTATCGCAAGTTGGATTGCTGTTAAGAATATCTGCCATTAATCTCTAGTGCTTTGCATGTTGCATCAGTAACGATATTTTTCCACCATCACATAGACTCCAGCTCAGTTCCTCAGTGTGGGGAATGTGGTCCTCGTGGCTGCCAGCACTCGCACTCCCCTGCAGTGCCCGTAGGGACAGCAAGCTCCTGCAGCGTCGGCCCCTCTGAGCCCATCCTGCATACTGTCCTCACAGCATCAGGGGTCCCGCTACCTCCCTTGTGGCCCATCTTGCACCCCGTCCTCCTGCTCCTGCCCCCAGCTTTGTAGCTGCCCGAGAGCACTCTGCTTCCTGAGCTTCTTGACTTCAGATGCCAGTGTCATGCAGGGCTCCTCCCCTGGTGCCATGGGGTGCCCTTCTTGTGGGCTGTGCTGTCACATCCACTTGCACCCCATGTTCATCTCACAAGACATCTTGGGCAGTTTCTTCCCAGCCACATGGCTGTGATGTTATGAATGTATGTTTGTGGGCACATGGGTAGGTTGTATAAGTGTGTTCGCACATGTGTGTGCACAGGGATGTGTGTAAATGTGCTCTGTAGTCGCCCTTACACTGAGGTCCTCGTGGCATTCCTTTCGTGTGCCAGTCAGGCCTATGTGTCATGGTCCCCCTGGAGCGGCACTGTTTCTGTAAAAGAGCACAGTGTCCTCTAGGCTTCCTGCTGCACATCCTTGTGGCAGCTGCTCAGCTCCACTGCAGCCAAGCACAAGCCTCAGGCAGTGCACAAGCAAGAACCTGAGGCCGACTCCCGTGGACTCCAGGGGTGCTGGGCAGGACTGGCCCACCAGCACTTGCAGCTCTCCAGCCTGGGCTGCAGGGACGTCCTGTTGACTGCTTCTCTCACTTTGACTAGGCCCCTTAGACACACCCATTGCTGCAGGGAGTCTGGTGCTTTCCCAGTGTGATAGCATGTCATCTGTGGCCAGCGTGCTGGGAAGCTGGTGAATGGCAGCACAGCCTGGCCTCACCTACCTTCTGCATAGCCTTCCTGTAGGCCACACCATCCTCCTGTGCAGCCTGTTTTCACTGGCCTCCCTCCTGCCCCTCATTCTCACCATTCCCCCTGCATGCTCCCCTACCCCCCCATTCCAAGGCTCTGATCCTCCTGCTTTCTGGGCCAGCGCATACCTGTCCCCAGTGTAGGTCCTTTCCTGCAGGAAGTCTGCCCCCAGGTCTCAGTTTAAGTCAAGTGCCATTATGTATATTAAGAAAGTATCATCAAAAATTAGTAAAGGCCAGGCGTGGTGGCACATGTCTATAATCCCAGTAGCTCAGGAGGCTGAGGAAGGAGGATTGTGAGTTCAAAGCCAGCCTCAGCAACTTGGTGAGGCCCTAAGCAACTCAGCAAGATCTTGTCTGTAAGTAAAATATAAAAAGAGGGCTGGGGATGTTGCTCAGTGGTTGAATGCCCCTAGGTTCAATCCCTGGTACCAAAAAAAAATAAATAAATAAAATAAAGTAAAAAGTAAAGGAGTGAGAGGAAGATCAGTAGAGCAGAAGAGGGAGAATAGGAGAAAGAAAGGCGAAGAGGTGGTGAGGTGGGGTTGAGACCCGATTCCTGGCATGTGTGATCCTATCAGGTGCACCCACCACTGTGTATACCTTAATGCTCTCGGGAGAATTAACACCCAGGCCTTCACGTCAACACCAGGAGTTGTCCATGGTGAGGGACACCCATGGGAAGTGGGTCTAAGTATCAGATTCACAGAACTGTCCCAGAAGGTTATCTCTGAGATTAAATCAGAGCAAATTAAGGAAAATAAGAAGTATAATACACAAGCTGAATATTTCCCTATGTTCCTAGGGGGAAAGAAAACAATCAAGTGTCACTAACAGGCAAGGCCAGAACGCTGACCTGGGGGTACACAACTAGCGGCCCAGGGTGTGGGATCTATCAGACACAGACGCAGAGCGGGCTCAGACTTGGCAGGTCTCTCCCTCTCTCTCCTTCACATTTGCAATGCAAAGAGAATATGCACAGCCACTTGTATTACATAAAGTGATTATTGCATAGAAATTTAGACTAGAGACAGCATTTGGAAAGCATTTTAGTAAATTATCTTAACCAGTCTAAAAATACTCGTGAGCTGTCAACCAGAACATGGAAGTCCTGCGTTACTTGAGTGCTCTGCTGTAATTGGGACAGTTGGGAGGAACGCAGCCCCGACTTCCTCTTCACAGTTGACCAGTGGTTCTGCCTGGTTCCCCAGGCTGCGGGTGGCTCTGAGGAAGCCGCAGCCTCTGGTGCAGCTGACTTCACATGTGCAGCAGCGGCTTTAGTCACAGAGAGCCTGGCAGCATGTGCATGGCAGTCTCCTCGTGGAAAAAAGAAAACCACTAGACACACCCTGAGGCCCTTGTTGAGTCGTCCGCTTGATGTCTGCACCCTGCTGGCTGGTGGCACAGTGTGGCTGGGGCCCACCCTCAGGTGCAAGGAGCCAGGAGAGGAGGAAGCTTACCAGAGAAAACATGAAGGTACACCCATCCACGAGCAACCAGCACCCTGACATCACACATGGCACTATGAGCACCTGGAGCGATGGCACGCTCCCTTACTGCTGGCAGGAAGGCCAAAGGGACCGTCACCTTGGAAAGCAGTGTTCTGATGGCACGCCCAGCAAGGAAACTGCTGTGTTACCTGCTGGGTGCTTTACCTGTAAAGTTAAGTGCTTACATCCACGTAGAACCTGCCTGTGGACGTTGTTTGACTCATGGCTGCCCCAAATGAAAGGCAGCCCAGAGGCCCTTCAGTAGGTGAGTGCAGGGAATGCTGTTCAGCACAGGAAATGAACTCTGACCCCAGGGCTCAAGGGCTTGCATCAGGTCACAGCGGGACAGTAGCAGCCCAGGCAGTCTTGAGGTTCCAGCCCCATGCCACTTGTTTTCCTCATAAACACAGTCTGGCGAGGTGTGCGCACACCCTCACACCCTCACCCACATGAGACAGCAAGAAGAGGTCCTCCACAGAGAGGTGCTAGGCCTTGCTGACAGCCTTGAGAAAGACACCCACACCAAGGGAGGGCCTCCTGGATGTGTGGGAGAGCCTGGGACTTCTCACTGCTCTTCACCTGGGCAGTGAGCTTTCTGCCTGGCACTGCACTCAGTGTTTGGCACTGCACTCGGTGTTTGGCACATGCTGACATCCTGAGGTGGGGCTGATGGCCTCAGCTTCTAAACTCAGCAGACCCTGATCCCACAAGGTCCATCAGCCCCCTCAGCCCTTAGCAGAGGCTCCTCTCCTGGCTGTGGGAGCTAGAGCCCAGGAATCTCAAGAAAGGACTGCAGCAGCCCTTCAGTGGGGAGAGCTTTCATTGCAGAGCCCCCGCTCTGTGTCCAGCACCTGGAGCTCTGCCTGCCAGCCAGCAGGTGCACACGTGAGCTAGTGGGTGGAAAGGCTGTGCCACGTGTGCTGGCATATGTATTGCTAACTCCCTGGCTTCCTTGGTGTCCGATTGCCCCTGGGATGAGTATGGAACCTCCTGCATGGCCCAGCATTTTTAGGCTCCTCTTCACTCTCTGTCTGTGCCCCGGCCACCCTGGATTCATTTCTGCTCTAGCCCACTCTGTCCTTTGAGGCTGCCTCTGCCTGGAGGGTCCTTGGCTCCCTTTTGACCTGTTTCCGACTCATCCTGCCCACCGCCTTCCCCTTCCTCCACCCAGCCTGTACCCCCACCTGCCGCCCACACCCTGGACTGCCTCCCTGGTTAGCTCCTCAGCTACACATGCACTCACCACTGTTGCCTGCTTGTGGGTGCTGCTGGGAGCAAACCGCTCACAGCCTGTTTGTCGGCCAGCTGCTAGGTGAGCGTGTGCTTGTGCAATGCCTGTTCCAGGCTTGTCTGAAGCGTGAAGTGTTCCCTCCTGCAATGTCTCACTCAGTTGCCTAGCAGCCTTCCTTTCTCTATTGGATGGGGCAGAAATATTTTGAGCCGAAAAATGAACCGATATGTGGAGGTTGGCAGCCTTCTAACCTTCCCTATGCCCCAGTTGCAGCAGAAGAGGCACCAGAAAGTAGGCTGTATGGATGGGTGGGCCATGGTGTGCTGCCTTAGCATGATGCGTTGACTATATTCATGTTGGTAAAAAAGAGCGTGGAACACATGAAGCCCCTAGTTTTATGATCCATGTACATCATATAGATAGCAATAAATATATCCAGTGCTTAATATAATATCAAATTATTGATTTTAAACTGACAGAAATCACAGGTAGAGCCATCTTGCTAAAAAGGAAACCAGTCCTACAGGTTGGGGGTCTGGGAGAGCTTTCCAGGTAGGCTTCTCCCTGTGTTTTGCCAGTAACTTGCAAAGTTCTGTCATGAGTCATCTGGAACAGCACCTCACAGTGGCCCTCCTGTTGCTAATTGTGTGCAAGTTGGCGGTGGCACTGTCCACGTGCTGGCCAGCCAGCCAACCTTGCCCCATTATCAGTGCCTGTACAGAGCTGCTTCCAGCAAGCCCACAGTGTGCCTTTGGTTCACAAATCCTGTTGTGTCTTACAGAGCTGCAGAAACTGGAGGGCAGCAGTCGACCTGTGTGGACGCCTTCTCACAGCCCATGGCCAAGGCTACGGCAAGAGTGGGCTGCCCACCAGCCACACAGCGGACTCGCTGCAGGTGAGAGCACCTCCACCACTAGGTCGCTGTGTTGTATTCCGCTTGTCACGGTTTGAGGACATCAGAGAGCCCATGGGCTTTCATGCCAGAAGGAACAATTTGGGAACAAGATAGGGATTTTCATTTTCTGAGCTTAGTCTCTGCGTGAGATGACTCATGTTCTTCCTTCCCTGGTGGTCGGTGTGTATTAATTCTGCCATGTGGCCCTGCTGTGCAGTGCCTCTGCTGCCCAGAGGCCTGGTGAGGGTGCTCTGCCCTCGCTCTCCTGGCAGACCAGGCCTGGCCTGAGGTGGGCAGGGGGCTTCCTATTGTGATGGAAACCAAGTGGCTCTGAAGGGTTCCCGAGGTGGGGAGTGGGCTCCACAGGCTGTGTGCTCTACCTGGAGCAAGCGTCCCTGCTCCGACTAGGGAGAAGGTGGAAAGAATGTCCAGGATGGAGCTGTGGCTGGAAGGGAGCTCCCCAGTCAAGAAGGAGCCTTCAGGGTGCTCCAGTTCCCCCCTGCCCTGGGGAGGTGGTTTTGTTTTTTGCAGCACTGGGGCTTGAACCCAGAGGAGCTTTAACGCCGAGTGAAGCCATTCCCAGCCCTTTTATTTAAAAAATATCATCTCTTTTATGCTTGGAAATAGATAAGAGAATAGTTTGTGTTCTCAGAACACAAATATAAAATACTGTGCACAAGTACTTATACAATACATTATTATCAGCCATCCTCAGCCCTTTTTATTTTTTATTTTGAGACAACGTCTCACTAAGTTGCTTAGGGCCTCACTAAATTGCTGAGCCCTCAAATTTGTGATCTTCCTTCCTCAGCATCCTGAGTTGCTGGGATCACAGGACTGTGCCACCATGCCCAGCTAGGAGATTTCAGCTTTAATCCTAACTTTCTTGGGGCTCCCCAGAACTGAGATTATCACCAGATATTCCAAAGCTGTAACAAGCTTAGGAGAGCAGTAACTGGGGAAGCTGGTGGCCCAAATCCTGCAGGTGGGCTCCTCCCTCCTGGATCTCCCCAGGAGCCCGCAGGCATGGGCTGCGCAGGACAAGCAAGGCCACCTCGGGTGCCCTTGCACCTCCTCACCCCTTTTGGCCCCTCCTCGCCAGCCCAGTCGCGGGCTCTTCCCTCCATGTCTCACACCACCAGCACAGCCCCTCACTGGAACGGTGCCTTGGCCCCTGCACTCACCTCTGTCCCCACACTGCAGCCAGAGTGATCTGAAAGCACATGTAGATGGTCTTACCTTCCTGCTCACAAGCTGTAAGCACTTCCTGCCGCCCCAAGTTAGACAAGCCTCATCATCCTGCAGGCAGCTCCGAGCCTGCAGGCAGAGTAGAGCAGTCACTGTGCTTGCTGTAGACCCTGGGCAGTTGCTTCCTAAGACCTCATTCCTTGGTTTTTAAAGCTTATTTCAGAAAAAGTATATTTAGCTATTTATTTTTAATTGATAAAAAATTGATATATTTAGGATGAATTACCTGCTGGTTTAACATATTCATTGTGGAATGCCCAAGTCAATCTATAACATATCCATTATCTCATACATGTGTTGGTGTTTTGAGAACATAATCTACACTCTTACAACACATTGTTATCAAGTGGAATCCCCATGTTCTGTAACAGACTTAGCTCTTACTCCTCCTAACTGTCCTTTGACAACGTCCCTCATTCCCCATTCCAGCCTTTGGTGAATAGCACCCTACTCTGCTTCTATGAATTTAAGTTTAACTTCCACAAACAGATCACACAGTATTTTTCTTCCTATGCCTGGCTTACTTTACTTGACATAATGTCTTCCAGATTTGTGTATGATTGTCACAAGTAGCAGAATTACCTTTTTTTAACTTCAGTAATATTCCATGGAATACATATACCCTAATTCCTTTATTCACTCATCCGCTGACAGACACTGAACCTCATTTTTCTTGTCAGTGAACAGAGAACCACTTGGGTCATCTCCAGGGTTCTTTTAGTTCTGCAATCTGCCTCTGTGGCTCTATAATTCAGACCCCACCATTTTCCTACGTGTGTCTCCATTCTGCCACCCTAGAGCTCGCTATGCTCGCCTGCATCTGGTACTGTCCACTCTGAGGCCATGGTCACACTGTCCTCTGCAGGCCCCTCCCCATCCTGTGGCCTTGAAGTCCTGGTCCTTCAGTGCTGCTCCCAGCATACCTGTTTATCCACATCATGCCCCTCCCCACCATCCCCAGCCCTACCACTCGGCATCCTCCTCTGGGAGGGTCTGTGCTTTCATCTCCTGACACCTAGTGTGGTGCTTAGTATATGAGCCCTGCTCAAAAAGCTTTTTAGAGTAATCAAATCTGGTAAAATCGTTTACACTACTGTTAGTGAACTCCGGAGTATTTCTATAAACCTGTAAGTATTCAAATTGCAAAGGTAGGAAGTTAGCCCTTGTTTTGATACATTAGAAAACAAGCTCTGATAGCAGGTTAATAAGGAAGAGGACTTTGTGAACTTGATGTGTGAACATAACCTGTTGGTCCATCATGTCTTGCGTTTTAGCTCTGGTTCGTGAGATTGGCCCTGCTCGTGAAGTTAGGCCTTTTCCAGAATGCCGAAATGGAGTTTGAGCCCTTTGGAAGTCTGGACCAGCCCGACCTGTACTACGAGTACTACCCACATGTGTACCCTGGGCGCAGGGGTAAGACGGCGCACTTGATGTTGGTGCCTTTTCGCGTACTTCACTCTGCTTGGCTGTGCATAATTGGGTATCCTCCCTTTGCCTGTTCTGCCAGACCTGAAGAGTCAAAGCAATAGCCCAGCCATAAGCCTGAGCCTACAAAGTGATCTCACCCAGTGTTATAAACACACCAACCTAGACAGAACACACCAGTGCGTCCTCGGGTCACTCAGGAGCCATCTGTTGCACCTGCTAGGACCCTGCAGCATGACTGGGTGTTAGGATTGTAGACATTCTCTGCTGCTCTCCACAGGAAAAGCTGATGTCTCGTATGTACCTCACTGCTAATGAAGCAAGGCCCATCTTTTCCACTGGGAGCTTGCTCTGTTTTCCCCTAGTCTCTATTCCTGGTGTGTTTGTTTGTTTTTAATTAAAAAATTCTTCATTGCTGTAATTGGACATTTAGACCCTTCCACACCACTAGCAGGAACATACACGGCACACCGACTTTAAAGCCATTTAGCAATTTCCTGAAGGTTTAACAAACACTTGCCATGCAACTTCGCTCCGCCACTGTGCCACCTCTCTGGCTTCCAGCAGCCGATGGGCAGGGCCCATCTATTCCTGTTTATTTTAAAGCTCTGGTGCTGGTGCCATTCCACGGAGAGATCCCAGGAAGGACCCTGTTTGAAAAGTAGCTTAGGCTGGAAGAAGGAAAAGGGAGCTGCAGGGAGCCAGTGTCCTCAAAGTGGGGCCTCCCAGAGGGCCCTGTATCCTCAGCACACCCGATGACCTTCCTGGGGTGTGCTTGCTGCGAGCAGCAGGAGCAGTGATGGGAGGCCGGGCCGTCGGGAAGGTGCCGTCGGGGAACCAGGCCTCACAGTCCTCTTCCTGTGGCCCACAGTCCTCTTTCTCTGCAAGTAGGTCCCATGTGCACCTGCCCTGAAGCTCGTCCATTCCATGTGTGATTTCCACTACTCTTCCTGCCCTCACAGAGCAACAGCCATCTCTGGGGTTCTAGGACACTGTCCCAGCACGTGACCTGATTGGCCTCCCCGGTGCTGCCTTCTTTCTCATTCACACCCTCTAACCATTTGAGGCTCATCTTTAACTATAGGGTGATTGCAAACTGCCAGCCCAAAAGAGGAATGAGCCTTTGTCCCGTCGAGCAGTTGTGACAGAAAATGAGCCTTGGTCCCATGGAGTGGTTGTGACAGGCGGTGCTGGAACGCTTAAGGGCAGGGCTACGTGGGAAAGTGGCGCTGTTCCTCTAGAGTCGGCCTTGCCTGCAGTGCTGCCAGCGGGCAGCAGTTCTGCCTTTTCTCAGGAGGAACATCTGTTTTCCTTCAGCGATGAAAAAACTTTGTCTCCAGTCTGCCTGGCTGCTCCCAGCCCTGTCCCTGCCCGCTCCTCTGCTTCTCTGTGCCTTGCTGGGAGTTGGCAGCTGGTTTCCATGGTGATTTGTCTGCTACCAACCAAGCTCAGAGCTTGGAGCATACAGACCCCCTTCACGGTGCTGAGCTCCAAGGCACCCTAATGCTGCTGCTGCGAGAAGTCTGGGCTCTTGTCCTTCAGGCCCAGTGATGTAGGTTCACAGCAACTGCTTACATCAGCTGCCCGAGCCCAGGACAGATGTTTAAGAGGAGTGGACAGACTGCCTGGGAGGTCTAACCTCACTGTCAGCAGCCCTGCTTCCTGAGTGCCCCGGGTCACCTGGGTGCTCTCTTCTGCATCCTGAGAAGGGTCGTACTCTTGGCTGTCTTCACAGAGCACTTGGGGGAGGGGACAGGGCTTCCCAAGAGAAAAGCCTCTCACTGAGGCCATTCTGTCCCAGGATGTGCAGCCTCTGGGCCACTTCCCACTCGGCTGGGGTTGGACAAGGAGAAGCCAGCGAGTGTGCATCACAAAGCAGCTGATTCCAGTTCCAAAGGAGAAAGATGTCACCTGAGCTAACGTGTATTAACATTCACCCACAGTATTACATGGAATGCTTACTGATTTTTCTTTTCATTGGGTGGAGTACCAAGCATAAATGTAAGAATTTGATTCATTCATTTCATTTTAGCTTGCAATATATAAGCAAAGTGAGTCATTAAAATATGCTTTAAAAAGGAGATTATAGCGGGCTGGGGATGTGGCTCAAGCGGTAGTGCGCTCGCCTGGCATGCGTGCGGCCCAGGTTCAATCCCCAGCACCACATACCAACAAAGATGTTGTGTCCGCCGAGAACTAAAAATAAATATTAAAATTCTCTCTCTCTCTCTCCCTCTCTCTCTCTCTCTCTCTCTCTCTCCCCCTCTCTCTCTTTAAAAAAAAATGCAGTAGGTGGTGTCGTCTTATCTTCCCCGCCATTTAAAAAAAAAGGAGAATATAGCAATACAAACAAATAAATAACCTTTATGAATGAGCTTTAATATATTTCATTTAAATATTGGACTAATTTTTAGTCATTCAGAACATTCGGAAAAAGACATGTGATGAATCATGTGTAAAAATCATGAAGTCATTGTTTTTACCTAAGAAAGGAACAGTATTTCTGACATTTCCATCAGTCACACTCCGTCCCTTGAAACACAGTTAGATTTTTCCTGGCTCCCAGCACTGATGTCTGACCTGCCATCTGGAAGAGTCATGAGGACATGAGGCAGGCCAGCTTCAGAGCCCAGGGCTGAGGTCTGGAGGTTTGGGGGACCCGAGAGCCACAGGATGTGAGGGCCACCTGGCCTGGTACTCTGCCAGCTGCCCTGTCCTCTCCTTTCCCTTCTTCACTCTCTACCCTTTTCTTCTGGTTCTGCTCTTCACTGTCCTCGTGGATCATGCTCTCATGCTGCCTGGATGTCCCCAGGGCTCAAGAACCATGTGTCAACCCAGAGCAGCTATTCACAGTGCACATGCTCTTTGCCAGATGGGACACAGCAGTTAGGAGGTCGTGCAAATCCCACTGTGTGCATCTGCTGGGTCCCCACAGTGCCCCCTAAAGATAGTACAGTTTCAGTTACTCAGACCTGACTCACCTACACTCCAGTCTGTGACCATCATGTGCTTCAGGAAGCTCCATGCATGGGCATTGGCCATGCAGGTAGAGGATGTCAAAACCAGAAAAAAAAAAACAGTTTGGATTAACTTGCTGTGAGCCACTCTCATCTCAAGAAACTGGACCTGAGCTGCACACACGAGCCATGTTCTGAGGGCAGAGGAGCAGATAGGTGTTCCTTGGCTGTCTTCCTGTCACCGACCTTAGACTCCAGAAGGGGCCCTTGAGAGTCTGCTTGTGGTGCACATAGTTCTACCCAACGTGCCTGCACCACTGCTCCCCGCAATGCTCGTGCCCAAGTCTGCTTGACTGTGATAGCGTTTTCAGTAAAAGCTATTTGCTTTCATTCTGTTCCACCCCTTAGGTCCCTTTGAGAAGCCCTGTTTGGGGGTATCCCCTATCTGAATTCACTCTATTTTCAACAACATTTGAAACTTTCTAAAATGTCAACGTTAAACAAAGACACTAGCTCTTTCATGATTGCTCCAGACTTCATCTTTCTTGTACTTGATGTCCTCTTAGTTGGACTGGATGTACTTTGTGTTGACAAACAGTAAGTTTTAGAAGGGCATTGTAGGGCTTCTGTGACCTTGTTCCTCCTAAATGTTTTCCTATGGTCTTAAGGTTTTTTGGGAGGGTGGGGGTACTGGGGATTGAACTCAGGGGCACTCAACCACTGAGCCACATCTCCAGCTCCCCCCACCTTTTTTTGTAATTTATTTAGAGAGAGGGTCTCACTGAGTTGCTTAGCACCTTGATTTTGCTGAGGCTGGCTTCGAACTCGGGATTCTCCTGTCTCAGCCTCCTAAGCTGGGATTATCACACCCAGCCAGTCTTAAGATTCTTAACCAAGCGTTTTTCTTCATGCATTTTTTTTTCAACAATGAGAGTGTTTAGGGAAGGGTTTCTTTGCAGTGAGCGAGTGACCCAGCTTCCCCGTCCTGTGTGGTTCCACACCATCAGCACCACTCCGAGGCTCTCCAGGAAGCCTTTGGAAGCCGTTTGCAGAGGAGACTTCTTGGTTAACCTCTGGTGAACTCCACCCAGCCTCTAATCACTTATACTTTGTTCTAGTCAGCTTTTGTGTCTCTGTGACCAAAAGACCTATCAAGAACTACTTAGAGGAAGGAAGGCTTATTTGGGCTCATGGTACAGAGTTTTTCAGTAAAAACGGATGTGCCCATTGGCATACCATCCTTGAGCCTCTCCCCATTCACCCCCCCCCGAAAGCCGTCACAACCATGAGCCTGTCACATATCCTTCCTGATCATGTCTTTGCATGTCCACTCCGCACGTGCATGTGTGGACACAGAGATCCAAACGTGTAGAGAGCGAGCAAGAGTGTGTGCCTCTATGTGTGAGATTTGCTTTTTAAATACTCATTCATGAGCGTGTTGTCTTAGTTTTGCTTTTTCCCAATCAGCATATCCATGTACTTCCACAGCTGCCCTGCGCACATTAGGGTCTTTCCAAAAGACTGAGCACCCTGCCTCTGAGTTTCTGAGGTCTAAATAGCCGCAGCCTTGTCTCCAAGCAACAGGTTGTCTTCAGGGCCACTTTCCACCTGCACAGCAGTGCATGAGGGCTGTGACCACTGCCAGGGCGTGCAGGACCCCTGCTGGACTGACCACAGCCAGGGCAGCCCCGCATCCTCGGGCTCTTCTCCTCAGGCTCACTCTCAGTGCCTCCGTCATTAGTTGAGGTTTATTTCTGTATTCTAGGTATTTGATCCTTTGTCACATATTTTAGGAGTATCTCCTCCTATTCTGGAAAATCTTATTTCTAAACCTGAGAAAAGAGAATCTGATTTAAATTCATCAAGATAACATTTTTTATTTGTAGTTAGCACATTTTAGGGAGCTCCTGCCACATAGGGTTGTGCCAGGAGCAAGTGCAGACAGATTCTGCGCTGGCCTGGGCCTGGGCCAGGTCCTGAGACACAGGACCAGAGACGTTGCCAGACACACCCCAGGGCTGCCCTGTACTGTGGCCTAGTCATCTGCAGGCGTGGGCACCGTGTGGGGAGCATGAGTGGTGCGTCCTCCCCAGGGACACAGCACCTGGGTGGCCACACAGAAACCCCTATGCTCACCTGCATAGGTGTGCCTTCCCAGCATGCTGTGGCTCTCTAATGGGAGTGAAGTGGACACGTAGGCCATCACGTTCCGTGACTCCAGACACATTGGCTGAATCAGGCATTAGATGGAAAGTAGTTGCTGCAGGATTTTTTTCTCTTACAACTTTCTCAGTAGGTTTTTCCTACTTAGAAATACAGCCCCGAGTTGAAGGTGACTTCTGGGTTGTGAGTGTGGCACTCTTGTTGGATGGACACACACACAATGCGCTTCCCTGACGAGTGTAGCCAAAGGAGGGAAGCCGAAGGCACAGCTTTCCCTGGGCTGCCCACCAGCCCAGTGGGGAGGAGATGGAGACAGGGAAGGCAGCGCTGAGCAGTGGCCCATTCAGACTCCTGAGGTGGTGCCCAGAGCTGACCTGCCACAGCTGGGCAAAGAGTTCAATGGGCTCCTTGCAGGTGCCAGCCCGCAGTGGTGCCAAGTGCTGTGGGTTGGCATCTGTCCAGCCACTCTGCAACCTCCTGTCCTTGTCGCAGAGAAGTTGCAGCTGTCTAGCGTAGACAGCTGGTGAGGGAGGGGCTCCACACTGCTGGCCGCCCTGCCACCCAACCACGGCCCCTCGAGTCGGCAGTCTTCTCCTCTCCCTGCCCACCATGGCCTGGCTGAGTTCTGTGCATTTCCTCTAGCTTTCTACAGCGGCAGCATGGGTTGTGAGTACTGCAGGGGATGGTCTGAAAAGAATTTTGACGGAGTATTTTCATTTAATGGTTTCTAAATGATTAACGAGAATGTTTCTGCCATATTTATACCAACTTCACTTTTGGCAGGTCAAGACTAGATGTGAGAATCTTTCACAAACAGATCCATGGAATCAAGTTTCCTTGGAGATTCTGACTGGCCTTTTCCTACCCGAGCACATTTCCTTGCAGGAGAGAGGCAGGCCCGAGGGTTGGTGTGGCAGCCTCACATACCTATGTCACTTGACAGCCACCCTTAGCATGAAGGATGTCACTGAGACTTCCAGTAGCTTTTCAGTGACAGGCAGGCTCAGCATCAGGGTGAAGGGACTGTTATGTGCATTTCCTGGAATAAAGGTCTGGTGACATGGCAGCAGCGACCTGTGCTTGCTATCACAGAGGTGGTGGTGGGTTGTGTCCAGGGCCTGGCGTGTGTTTGCCCTCAGAGCATGACAGAGGCATGTCTGCGTTCCTCACAGATCCACCTGTCCACTGGAGCTGAGAGGCAGGCTCCAGCTGCTGTGCTCTGGTCTAACTCGGTGACCACATCTTCTCCTAGAAGGGGTGTTCCCTTCTGTTTGGTCCCTTCGCTCTTCTCGTTCTGTTGGCCTCTGTCCATCCTTCAAGATGTCACCTGTGTGAGGCATGCGGTCCTCCCTGCCTCCATCTCAGGGGTGTTGGCAGGTGGTGAGGGGCTGGCACAGGAGGATGTCTGGTCACACAAAATGGGGACAGTGTGTGGGAACAGTGCTCCTGATGAGATGTGCCATCCCCTCCCTGCCACAGAAGAGCCCCAGCCCTGGGGCTGCATTTCTGTCAAGACCAGTGGCTGAAGCCTGAGTGGGGGCATGGTCACCATGCATGGAACGAGGGTGCCAGAGGTTCTGTGGAGGGACACTGACATTTTTAAAATAACATGTTAAATATTTTATTTTCAAAAACATGTTAAGATTTAAATCTAGTGATTGGTGCTCTATCTGATGTGTGAGGGGTAAAGATCTTCTCCCAGGATGTAGGCTCTCTGGTCACCTCACAGATTGTTTCCTTTGCTGAGAAGAAGCTTTTTAGGTTGAGTCCATCCCATTTATTGATTCTTGATGTTAATTCTTGTGCCTCAAGAGTTTTATTAAGAAAGCTAGGGCCTAGTCCCACATGATGGAGATTAGGGCCTACTTTTTCTTCTATGAAACGCAGGGTCTCTGGTTGTATTCCTAAGTCCTTAATCCATTTTGAGTTGAGTTTTGTGCATGGTGAGAGATAGAGGTTTAATCTCATTTTGTTGCACATGGATTTCCAGTTTTCCCAGCACCAATTGTGGAAGAGGCTATCTTTTCTTCAGTGCATGTTTTTGTCACCTTTGTCTAATAAAAGATAATTGTAGTTGTGTGGATTAGTCCCTGTGTCCTCTGTTCTGTACCATTGGTCTACCAGCCTGTTTCGGTGCCAATACCATGCTGTTTTGTTACTATTGCTCTGTGGTATCATTTAATGTCTGGTATAGTGATGCCACCTGCTTCACTCTTCCTTGTAGGGATTTTTTTTTTTTTGTAGGGATTTTTTTTAGCTGTTCTGGGTCTCTTATTTTTCCAGATGAATTTCATGATTGCTTTTTCTAATTCTATGAGGAATGCCTCTGGGATTTTGATCAGAATTGCATTCAATCTGTATAGTGCATTTGGAAATATGGTCATTTTGATAATATTAATTCTGCCTATCCAAGAGCAAGGAAGATCTTTCCATCTTCAGAACTCAAAAAGCTAAACACCGGAAAAAAAAACAAATAACCTAATCAATAAATGGGCCAAGGACCTGAAAAGACACTTCTCAAAATATGATGTACCATCAATTAACAAATACATGAAAAAAAATATTCATCATCACTAGCAATTGGAGAAATGCAAATCAAAACCACCCTAAGATTTCAGCTCACTCTAGTCAGAATGGCAGCTATTATGTATATAAACAACAATAAGAGTTAGCAAGGATGTGGTGGAAAAGGTACACTGATTGTGGGACTGCAAATTGGTGCATCCAATATGGAAAGAAGTATGGAGATTTCTTGGAAAATTGGGAATGGAACCACCATTTGACCCAGCTATCCCTTCTCCTCAGTCTATACCCAAAGGGCTTAAAAACAGCACACTGTAGGGACCCAGCCATATCAATGTTTATAGCAGCACAATTCACAATGGCCAAGCTATGGAACCAACCAGGGTAGATGGGATTTTACCATGTACACAATGGAATATTACTCAGCCATAAAGAAGAATGAAATTATGGCATTTGCTGATAAATGGATGGACCTGAAGACTATCAGGCTAAGTGAAATAAGCCAGACCCAGAAAGTCACAAGTTGCATGTTCTCTGTGACATGCAGAAGCTAGTCCAAAATAAAGGGACAGGGAAAGAGAGAGAAAGGGAAAAGTGGTGATTCCATGAAAATAGAAGAAAGCCTGGTGAACTAGATGAAGGAGGAAGAGGGGATAGGGGAAGGGAAAGCAGGAATAGTGCTGGCTAACTCCTGCGTGTGTGTATGAATATACCACAGCCGATTGCACCATCAGGAGCATCCGCCAGACACTAACTAAAAAAAAAGTAAGAAGGAGAAAGAGCAGTAGAATAGAGGAGAGTAGAAGGACTGGGATTGAATTAGAGGAAATCATATTCCATATTTTTCTAATTATGTCACAATGAATCCTAATGTTATGTAAGCTAAAAAGAAACAATAAAAATATTAAAAAGAGTATTTTGAGACAACGTTTTGCCAAGATGCCCAGCCTGACGCCACACTAGCAGTTCTGCTCCCCGGGCCTCCCAAGGGGCTCACCCAGCCCTGGGCAGCCTTCATTTGATGGCCGCGCACCTGGGTGTCACGCTGTCTCTCCCTGGAGGAAGTGGGGCACTCCTGCTGTCTGCATGTTGCCTGGCCTCTCCGTGGGATGGTGGCAGAGCCTCTCTCCATTGGTGGTTATCTAGAGATACTTAGTTCCTGCTTTCCAGAAAAAACCAGCACATGCCCAGATGACCTTGAGAAACAAAGGGGTTGGGTCCCCCCCTGCTGCTGGGCCACTCGGTGCCTCCTTCACGGACACCACTCTGGAAGCATGCGAGTCACAGCAGCAGACTAACCAGCTTTAATTTCACTTCTAGGCTCCATGGTCCCCTTTTCTATGCGTATCCTGCATGCAGAGCTGCAGCAGTACCTGGGCAATCCACAGGAATCCCTGGACAGACTGCACAGGATCAAGACCGTCTGCAGCAAGGTAACCACGGCTGTCCCCAGCCCCTCCCCACCTGTGTCATGCCATTCTGCACTCGTCCCTCCCGCTGACACCAGCACCACTTCCAGAACCAAGTCATCATCCATTGATATGGCCATGGTATCTGTTGGTCTGGCCAGAGTGGCTTCAGGGGTGGAGGATGGTTGTTGGAAGAGCCTGAGTGCTGAGCTTTCCCTTCCTCAGTACTCTCAACAAGTGAAGCTGGGTGCTGAGCTTCCCCTGTCTCAGTATTCTGGGTAAGTGAAAGCAGAAACACTTACCTAAGTGGAAGTAATACATGAGCACCCACCTGACTGCCCTCTGACGGGCCTCCGTGTGCCAGAGCACACATGCGCCCACACGTGTCACAAGCACCTGCACCGTGCCAGGCAGAAGACCTCAGCAGCACTGAAACACAGCCCTCTGGCACACTGATGCCGGGGCCCAGGAGCTGTGGGTGCTTGCTGAGAGACCCCTGGTTGTGACAGTGATTATGCAAAGACAGCTTGCCGTCCGTCGCGTCCACTGATCAGACTCACGCTAAGAAATGTTAGGAAGAAAGGTGGGGTTTCCAATCTTCACTGTTTCCAGTGGGCAGCCACGAGGCTCCTCCTGCGGGTGAGGAATGGCGTCTCCTCGCGATGCCCCTTGCAGGCCAGGGGAGCCATTGGGTGGAAGTGCTTAAAAACCACAATAACAGGCAGCTGCTAGGAGCAAAAGCATGGTACAGCCAGCTCCCCTGTGGAAGTTCTGTGAGCCCCAGGGCTGTCAGCACCCAGCAGGGAGGTGAGCCTGCCCCGGCTGTGCCGGAGGGTCTTCTGCAGGGCAGCATGGGATTCAGGCCCTCCTGCCCACAGGCTCGCATCTGCTCCCGCTTTTTCATAACATAACTGAAAAGATAAAAAGAACTGTGCTGCTTTCCTGTCCTTGACCAGTTGATGAAATTGCTTTTTTAACTTTTTTACATGATAACACTTTTCTTGAATCTTAAAACACAGTTAAAATATATTTATTTCCAGAATTAGGAACTGCATAACTTGATACTGAGAAATTCTAGATCAATAACTCTCTATACTGTTTTTCTTTCACCTCCATGTCAGATTGTTGCAGGAAGATTTTTTACAATTTGGGAGAGAAAACTGAGGCATGGGGTGATTAGAGAGTGAAAAAGTTAAGAGAGTAAAGTAGTTTTGTGAGCCAGCACTCTGGTCCTTACGTATTTCCCACGTGCTCGAGGTCCCCCCAGGCCCCACTTACTAAGGACTAGCCACAGCCCTCGCCTCAGGCTGCAGAGCAACTGGCACATGGTCAGAGAGGAGTCCTCCGCACTCTGTTCTGGACACTTGTCCTCTTTCTTCTTGACAGGCAGGTACATGGAGCTCGGGATGAGCCCTCCACCTTTCCTGAGCCACATATTAACTCAGCAATCCTCGAGCAACCCATGAAGCAGGGGTTGCAGTGTCGAAGGGAACTGACTGACTGAGGAGCAGCAAGCAGCACTCAGACAGGAGAACTCCAAACTTTATTTGATGCTGGTGGGCCCAGAGAAAAACAAAAACTCCAAATTCTGAGCCCTGATCTCTAGTTTCTCACAATATTTAGAGGTTATTTGATGTCATCTTAGATCCATCTTATCATTGGGGCTTTTTTCTTTTTAAAAAAGAAAAACCTAGGGCTGGGGTGGTGGCTCAGTGGCAGAGCGCTTGCCTATCATGTGTGAGGCACTGGGTTCAAGTCTCAGCACCACATACAAATAAATAAATAAAGGTCCATCAACAACTAAAAAATGTTTTTAAAAAATATTCCTCATCGGTGTGGCTGAGGGCCTTGTGCAGGGTCTCTAATGTGGAGCATGCTCATGGAAACAGATAAGAAACGGCTCTTTTCAAGGTATCTGTTACTTTTCAAGAGGGAGTGGTCAGACTCTTAGGGCAGTTACTTTCCATCCAAAAGGTCAAGACCCATGGTTAATTAGGCTTCCTGGAGAAAGGCTGAGAGGGGAGCAGAACCAACCCCTTCCCCAGGCCTTGGTTTCTTGCCACCAGGTCTTGGTAATTTCATTTCACACCCAGGTCTGGTTTTGCCCTCCCAGAATATCCTGTCCTATAGAGGAGGACACTGAGGCACAGGGAGGTCACCTGACTTGAGCCAAGGAGTCTGGCTCTGGGCCCACGCTCCATCATCACTGCCATGTATTCTGCAAGAAGTGAGGAGGCCCGGAGGAGGCTCTCCTCCTCCCTGTACCAGCGACTCTGCCTCCCCTGCAGAGGCAGCCTCTGCTGCACTTTGGGTAGGCCACGTCCACTCGCGAGCCTGTGCAGAGTGTTCAGACCTGCTCCTGGAGCTGGTCCTTGCCGGGCTGTGTGGGGTCCACAAGGCACTGCACTCCAAAGCCATCTCGCAGGGAAATTCTGATTTGCAGGGCAGTGTTAATTCTCAGAGCCAGCCCATGGGACAGTGATGGCATCTGATCTCAGAGAAGTAGACAGTAGCATTAGAGGTGAGACGTGTGGGTGACGTGATTACAGGGGGTGTTAGTTCTTTTGTTTTCAAGACTAATGCAATGTGTGAATTCATTTATAAGACCTTTTCTATTGAAAAAAATGAGGACTTTGGGACAAAGAAATAAAATTTAGCTAGTAGTACAGTTGGTGCAATAAAAGATGTGTTCAAAGCAAATTTGGTGTCTACTTCCTAGTAACCAAGGCAGAGTGGAAAATATAACTGACTACAGAATTCTCAGCATCCATGAACCCGTCATTTGTTCAGAAGCAGCTGAACTTTTCCTAGTTTGGAAGACTCACCAAGGGATGATTAGAGTCTGTGTGTTCATCATGTGAGTTCCAGACCAAGGTGATGTCAGGAGCTTCTGTGTGGGCCCAGTTTTATCAGGACACCCCTCTGCTCTTTATAAAGGAGTCAAGTATTGGTTTTACCTATTTGAGCCGGTAGTGAATCAGTAAATGTGTAGATCAAAGGAATTACACCAATGAAGAGTGAAATACGCCATGATTCACTGTGAGTGCCGTGGCGCCGTGGCTAGAGACTCGTGGCGCTGTTGAGAGCAGATGCCTCCGATTTGCTCTCCGTGTGTCTCACTAGTTCTGCAGGCTATCTCCTCCCCTGGGTCTGAGAACTTGTCAGGGCAGTTGGGAAAAAGCCAAGTGAACCTCTTCCTAAGAGCCATTGCATAAGCAGATACAGAACCCTTCAGTAACGGTGTCTGATCAGTTTGTGCTTCATTCACTGCCAACGTGGATGTGCCCAGCATGGTCTCCAGAGCAACTCCATGCCACCTGCTTGTTCTGCAGCCCCCACCAGCCCACGAGAGCTTGCTGAGGGCACCAGAGGCAAAGGAGTCCTTCCTTAGAGCTTCACCCACATCTGGAGGAGGCGGAGGGAGAGAAACCTATTCAGTGCTGCCAGTGTATTTGGCTTCTCTGCTGGTGGTTGAGAGCTCGGTCTCTAGAAGGGGTTAATAGCTTTTCTAAAAGGGATTTCTGACAGATGGACGTATTCAGTTCTGCTGTTTTATTTGTACACAAAGTTAGAAATGGAAGTGAGAACAGCCGTCACTGCCTGTCACTGGCCAGCTGCTCTCAGGCAGGCCACCATCAGCATACTGAGGACGTGCACTGCAGCCAGCTCTCCGCCTGGCCCCAAGGGCTGCCTTGCTCAGTGTTCTGCTCCCCACAGAGAGCAAGCTGACTGTGGCTTGAGAAGAGAGGAGGGGAACGACTGGCACCTGGAGAGAAGTGGAGCAGGCTCGAGGGCCTCAGTTGGAGGCTCACGCCTGACGCCATGTGAGCTTGCCCTTGAGAACATGAGGTGATGGTCACCTGCAGGAGAAGCTGTTGCACCCCTGAAGGAATGGAACAGCCCTTGTTATCAGGGCTTGCAGGATTTATGTCCCGACTGCTCACAGTGGACATTTGCACTCCAGAAGCCCCTCAATTGTACCCTGCAAATCACAAGCCAGGACTTGGGAATGGCCAGCAGCCACCTGGCACCTGCACCTGGCACAAGTCTGGCTGCATCACAGTGAGCTCAAGGCATGTGAAGCCCAGGGAAGCAGGCCCTTGACATGGTAACAAGGCCTGACATGCTGCATGCTTTGCCGTGTTTCCTCAGCACTGTGTACTCTTTCCTTCTAGACGTGTCTTCAAGGTACGAAGGCTCCAGAGGACGCTGCCCCACAGGCAGTGATTGGGAGGGTGTCCTGAAGCCCTGCAAACAGTGAGAACTTCCACATCCGGCCCTGCCTTGCTGTCTGCGGGACCAGCTGCTCCGCCTGGATCAGCCCGGCCTCTTTGGCCTGAGTAGTATTGCTCACAACCCCTGGGCTTTGAGTCAGGGCTCAGCACAGTGCTGGCACCTGGCGAGTACTTAACACTCCTTGTGTGCCCTGGAGCAGCTCCAAGAGACACATCCCTTTGGAAAGCCTCTTTACTGAAATGTCTCCTGGGATGTGGTGGTGAAGAGGGGAGAGACCTGGACTTCCTGGAGATCCAGGACAGAGCTGACCTACCCTTTAGTCTGGACTGTAGAGGGTCAGTGAATCCTCAGATCCCTGAGTTAGTTCCACCTCTCAGCCATCTGTACTGATGCCTCACATAAGTCCTGTCCCAGCACACCACACAACACATGTCAGTCACCCCAGGGGCAGGTGTGAAGGGTCCTTCCTCTCAGCCTCTGGAGAACTGTGGCCCCAGACTAATGGGGTCTGTTTCCAGTTAGGGCACCTGCTCCACCACCTTTCCAGATGACTGCGTAGAACTCAAACAAGGCTTTGGGTCCTTTAAATCTGAATAGGGTACAAATTGCCTTTTTAAATCCTGTTGTGAACAAGACAGTCAGCTGGGATGGTTCAAGGCATTCATATAATTTTGTCATTGGACAAAACCACCAGGTGTTCATTCCTCCCCGCCCCCCAGTGGATGGCTGGGGGCTGTCTGCACGGCTGGGATGCAGCCTGTCCCTCCCAGGCAGCCCAGGACAAGCCAGTGCTAGGCACTGAGGTGTGGCCCATCAGACCCTCCTCTCAGGAAGGCAGCTCTTGCCCCGTGCTGCCCTCCACCCCCGCTCCCTGCCAGCAGCCTCTTCTCATGAGTGCAGCTGCTTTCAGAGAGGGGCTGCTCCAGGACTCCAAAGAGGAACCCGTATGGAAGCTCCCAATTGAACAAAACCAGTGTGCTGCAGCACTGACCTCGGCATGCCTAAAATGAGCTGCCTCAGGCATAGGTTATCCACTGCCATGGGACAAACCACTCCAAAGCTGTGGCTTTAAGCAACGGTGGCTTTCTTTTTTCTTTTAAAAATAAATGTTATTTTTAGGACAGTTTTGTTTTATTTTCGTGAGCATGTATGAATCGCACACATCAATGGGGCTCAGTGGGATATTCCTTTGAGCGCCCACCAACGGCACGGATTGATTCAGCCTCCTTCACCCGCCCGCCTTCCACGCCACGCTCCCCTGCCTCCCAAGCTGTGTAGCCCCAAGTCTGTGCTCAGCTGTACCTCATCATCTTGACTTTCCACATGTGAGAGAACATGAGGCTCAGGCTGGTGTCCTCCAGTTCCACCCGTTTTGCTGCACGTGGCAGGATTGCATTCTCCTCTGTGGCTAATGAACACCCTGCTATCATGTGTGCAGTCTTTCTTTACCTGTGCATCTCTTGATGGGCACTTAGGCTGGTTCCATACGTAACTGTTTGAGTACTGCTGCCGTAGTGGGCGTGGGCTTTCCCTTGGTAGGCTGATGGTATTTCCTTTGGCTGTATGTCCAGAAGGGGTTGCTGGATCTGATTTTAGTCCTCCAGGGAACCTCCATGCTCTTCTCCATGATGGTTGTACTACGTCACGTTCTCACCAACAGTGCATGAGAGCTTTTCTCCTCATCTCCCTTGGTTTTTTATTTTTATTTAATATTTATTTGGGGGAATTATCAGGGACTGGACTCAAGGGCACTCGACCACTGAGCCACATCCCCAGCCATACTTTGTATTTTATTTATAGACAGGGTCTCACTGAGTTGCTTAGCACCTCGCTGTTGCTGAGGCTGGCTTTGAGCTCATGTTCCTGCTGTCTCAGCCTTCTGAGCCACTGGGATCACAGGCATGAGCCACTGCACCCGCTGGTTTTTTAGATTTTTACTAGTAATTATTCTAACTGGGGTGAGATGACATTTCATTGTAATTTTGATTTGCATTTTCCTGATGGCTAATGATATTGAGCATTTTTCCTTAAATACTTTTGTATCTATTCAGATCATTTGACCATTTTAATTGAAGCACCCGTGTTGTTGTTGTTAAGTTTCCTGAGTTTCATGTGTATCTGGATAACTGCTTGCTAGTAAATATTTTCTCCAATCCCTCGGGTTGTCTCTTCATGCCTTGATTGTCTTCTTAGCTTTCAGAAGCTTTTTAGTTTGCTAAAATCCCATTTGTCTATTTTTGCTTTTGTTTCCTGAGCTTTGGGGTCTTATCCAGAAAACCTTGCCCATGCCAAGGTCCTGAAGAATTTCCCCTATGATTTCTTCTAGTTTTGTGTCTCACATGTAGCTCTCTGGCCCATTTTATGTTGTTTTTCAGGTTTTTATTAATGCACTGAGGTGTACATAAGAGCACGAGCATCTTAACATGTTCATCCCTGCATGGCTCGTCGTTTGCTCCATTTCAGCCCTAGTGCCTTCACTGACCTCCCCTCCTCCACCCTGTCACCTTCCTCTGCTAATTTCCTCTGCTGATTTGTGAAGGGAGTTGTTTTCATATTTGCTTTCTTAGCAGTCTTGTTATTGATGTATTAAAAGGCTCCTGAAGCCAGGTACTATAGCACATGCCTGTAATCCCAACAGTTCAGGAGGCTGAGCCAAGAGGACTGCAAGTTCAAAGCTACCCTCAGCAACTTAGTGAGGCCCTAAACAACTCAGTGAGACCCTGTCTCTAAATAAAATACAAAAAGGATTGGGGATGGGCTCAGTGGTTAAGCATCCCTGAGTTCACTATCCAGTACCAAAAAAAAAAAAAAAAAAAAAAAAAAAACCAATGTTGCTGACTTTTACACATTGATTTTGTATCCTGCAACATAAGGGCCAATAGCAGAAGTAATACTAAGAAGGAAGTTTACAGCAAAACACCTCTACCAAAAAGAGAAAGCTTCAAAAAAAAACCTAACAGTGCATCTTGAAGACCTAGAAATGTTGTATTAAATGTTTGTATTTTGATGAGCCTTTAGATTTTTCTATATTTATTCATAAAATCTGCAGATAGGAATACTTTGGCTTCCTATTCGTATGCTTCTATTTCTTTTTCTTGCCTTATTGCTCTGGCTAAAACTTCCAGTACTATTTGAATAAAAGCATTGTCTTCTTCTAGACCTTGGAGATGTTCTCAGCTCTTGCGCATTAAGTATGATAGTGGCCCTAAACTTAGTTCTGTTTTGGTAGGTTGTATGTGTCAGAAGTCTGCTCATTTCTTCTAGGTCTTTCAGTCTGTTAGCCTAGAGTTGCTCATGACAATCTGTACTGATATCAGTGTCTCAGTTGTAATGCCTCCTCACCTTTATTTCTTTGGATCTTTTCTTCTTAGCTAAAGATTTGTCAGTTTTGTTTATCTTATTTAAAAACCACTCATTATTTCATGGTCTTTTGTATTTTTCAGTCTGAGTTTGGCTTACTTCTGCTCTCTGTCACTTCTTTCCTAATGTTGATTTTGGCTTTATTTCTCTTCATTTTCTAGGTCCTAAGATGCACTGTTTTTATTTGAAATCTCTCTTCTTGGTAGTGTTTTGTTGTAAACTTCCTTCTTAGTATTACTTTTGCTGTTGACCCTAAGTTTAGGTTCATTCTTTCCATTTTCATTTGTTTCCAGAAAGTTTTAAATGTTCCTTTAGATTTATATATTCAGTGACATTGTTCAATAACGTGTTAAGTGACTGTGTGTATTCTGAAGTTTCTTCTGTTAGTTTTTGATCTAGTAGTCAGAGAAGACCATGACATTTTAATTCACTTTGATCTCTGAGACTTGTTTTGTAGCCTGATGCATGGTGTCTCCTGGAGAACACTGCATGTGCTGAGGAGAACCTCTCCATCACTAGGAAATGATCCGCAAATGTCCCTTCAAGGTGCAGCAGCTTAGCTCGCTACAGACAGGCTATGTGTTGCCCTCGTGTACAGAAGTGGCCTTTGCTGGCACATGCACTGCTGCTCAGCAGTGCAGAGGGCTGGCTGTGGTCACTCTCAGTGTAGAGGTGGCCTTTGCTGGTCAGTGCACTGTTGCTCAGCAGTGCAGAGGGCTGGCTGTGGTCACTCTCAGTGTAGAGGTGGCCTTTGCTGGTCAGTGCACTGTTGCTCAGCAGTACAGAGGGCTGGCTGTGGTCACTCTCAGTGTAGAGGTGGCCTTTGCTGGTCAGTGCACTGCTGCTCAGCAGTACAGAGGGCTGGCTGTGGTCACTCTCAGTGTAGAGGTGGCCTTTGCTGGTCAGTGCACTGTTGCTCAGCAGTGCAAAGGGATAGCTGTGGTCACTCTCAGTGTAGAGGTGGCCTTTGCTGGTCAGTGCACTGCTGCTCAGCAGTGCAGAGGGCTGGCTGTGGTCACTCTCAGTGTAGAGGTGGCCTTTGCTGGTCAGTGCACTGCTGCTCAGTAGTGCAGAGGGCTGGCTGTGGTCACTCTCAGTGTAGAGGTGGCCTTTGGTGGCCAATGTGCTGTTGCTCAGCAGTGCAGAAGGCTGGCTCTGGCAGCTCTGCAAGCTGCTGACTGTGAACCAGGGTTTCTGATGGGTCACGTGGTGTGCACTTCTGATTTGGAGGGGACCTGCAGACAGCTTTCATTCAACAGTGCCCTAACATGGGAAGCAGTGCTGAGGACCAGACACCCGAGGCAAACGGCCCACTGTCATGGCTGAGCCTCCCCTGTGCTCACACACTTCTGCAGCCTGGGCCTCTGCAGACCCCGAAGAGCTTTGCCGGAGTCCCCCTACCTGGCATGTGGGCTCCTCGCAGAGGGCAGCTGTAGCTCCCTCTCGACCTCAGTGCCCTCCGCACTCTGTGGACAGGCACCAGCAAATGAAGCTGACTCTCCAAAAGGAGGACAGGAGAGCAGCGGGGAGTGCCCTCGTGCTCTGCTCCTGCTGGTCTGGTGGAGCTTCTGTTCTGGGCGCCTCTTGGCCTCTGTGGCGCTGGATCCTCCTCCCAGCATGTGCCCATCGGGGCTGCCCCTCTTTTCCCTGAAGCCCACTGGAACACAGGGCTCATAGGCACAGGGCTCCCTCAGGTCGGGGGTCAGCAGAGTGCAGTGGTGAGCTGTGGTGTCGGGGCAGGCGGGGCTATCGCCGGCCCTCTGCTGAGCGACCTGCCTCAGCACTGCTCTCCACCTTTGCTTTTGCCCTCCACACAGAGCTTCCACCCCCTGCCCAGGATCACTGAACTGGTGGCCCTAATCCTAGTGGCACTGGCCATCTGCATGGTCAGGGTTCCACTGGGCTTCCTCTCCTCCAGCGCAAGGGATTGCAACTGCACAGCAGCCCTGAGGCTCCCTGTCGGCCTGTGGTCTCGTGACCCCCTCAGAAGACAGACTAGCCAGGAGACCATTGGATGCAAGACCCCAGGCATGCCACAGGTCGAGGTTCACAGCCACTGCTGTCCTCTCTCACAGGCGAGCGGGCTATAGAACCATGGCTTCCTTGCTCGCGCTGGAGTGGAGGCTGGGTAGGTGGCCTGGTGAGAGAAAGGGGTTTCCCCACAGTGAACGGCATGAGGCTGCTGTCTCCCTGCTAAATAGTCTTTATTCTTAATTCCTGTCCTTCACCTCAAGAAAATAATAAAATCTGTACCTAAATGATAGTGGCCACAGCAACTTGTCTTTCAGTGTAAACCAAAACGTGGAAGAAGCAACCAAGAGTTATTAACCAAGCAGTACGATCTACATGAAGCGACAGCTGCACAATATTTATTTAGTACATTTAAAAAGGCCACAGCCCCTCATGGTGCCTGGAAGAATGAGACTGATATTTCCACAAAAGTTAATAATCACTCTCATGTGTCACATACTTGATGCTTTTCTTAAAAAGAAAAGCCACGTGTCCCTATGCACAGTGTCTTGTTGTGGTTTACGAGTGTCATAAACCCAAATTCCACCTTCCGCAGAGAACAGGTCCTTCTCTTTGCTGTCACCTCTGAGTGATAGTCATCATGGCCTTTGAGATGTGTCCGTGTGAACATTCCTTGACAGATTGGTTTTCATCCAGAGAAATTTGCTCTACCTGGAATATATTGTGACAAGTCTAGACGCAAACTCAATTTTATGGTTTTGTTTTCCTGTTTGAAATGACTGCAGATCTTAGCCAACCTGGAGCAAGGTCTAGCTGAAGACGGGGGCATGAGCAGCGTCACACCAGAGAGCCGGCAAGGTGAGCATCTCCTCTCAGCAGAGCCGCACAGGCCCTGGGACTCCTCCTCTCTCCCTCTTGGGACAGTCACGCAGTCACTCACTCCTTCCTCTTGGCAAGCTGAGCCCTGTGGCTATGCTGCAGACCTGTGTGCAGATTTAGACCTGCGCCTATCCACAGGGAAGAAGATGCACCTTAACCCACCTGTCACCCACGCAGGTGACCTTCCTCCCCCAGGTGGTGGTTCTGAGAGAGCCTTGACAGAGGGCCTAGCCCAGCCTGTGGCTCAGGAGGCCTCCCACGCAGGAAGGGCACCTCACCCACCTGGGTCTGCCCCCCATGGCAGGAGGGAGCAGGGTGGGACCAGACATGAGCCAGTGCTGCAGGAAGAGTGGCTGGGGAGGTGGTCCAGGGTGCAGCCTCTGCAGGAAACAGGGTGACACCCCAGGGCTCGGGGTCGCTGTGGGTGCAGATCTATATTTTGAGAAGGTCACTGCCTCTGCCTGTTTATTTGGCTTCCAGTTCTGGGGTGGGAAATGCAAGAGCTCCCAGTGGCATCTGGTCAGGCCTTCTCGCTGCGTCGTAACGTGGCAGAGGGCGTCATCCCATGGAGAGGCCAAGCAAGCACGCTACTAGCCCTTCTTATAAAGCCACTAAAGCCTTCAGAGGCCCCCAGTGACCGCAAGGCCCCTTCCTCGAAACCACGAGCCGGACTGTGGGGCTGGTGTTTGCCCTGTGAAGTGGGGACAGGTTCACACCTCAGCAGGTGTCCTGGCTGCAGCACTGAGTTGATTTGTGGGGGTGAGCCTCCAGGGTGCTGCAGCCCCAGCTCCACACGAACTCCCAGCGAGGCCTCCTTCCCTCATCCCTACCCCTGCCTCCTGCCCACGGCCACCTGCTCAGTAAACTCCCAGATCCACATCACTGCTGGCTCAGGCCTGATACACCTGGGCTCTCCAGAACTGCCATTAGGTGTTCACATGTGGGAAGAGAAGAGAGCTGGGGGGACCCCCTGTCGGGCCCAGGGCACTGAGCTGGGTCAGTGAGACCGGAGGCAAGAGGGACATGTGGGGAAGGGGCGTCACCCTGGGTCCCCATTGTGCCCTCCATCCTTGAGAAACTGCATGTGATTTCCTGGAGAAATCACATGTGTGGGATGTGTGGGTAGGTAGGTGTGTGCATGGTGTGAGGTGTGGGTGTGGTTTGTGTGTGGTTGTGTCTGTGTTTCCGGTGGGTGTGGGTGTGCTGTCTGTCTGTTGTGTGTGTGCCTACGAGGCCGGCTGGGGGAGGCGTCACCCTGACACCCGCCCTGCACTTGATGCGAGCACATCGAGGCAAAGTGTGTGGTCCCACTCCTGGGGCTCTCACAGGCACAACCGGCTCACTGCGCCCAGCCGCACCGAGGCTCATTGAGAAGGAAGCGGTGAGAAGACAGGAGCTGCAGGTGTGTGAGTGCTGGAGGACGGGGCGTGCCCATGTCTCTGGGAGCCGGGGAAGCCTGGCTCCAGGGAGCCATGATCTCAGAGGGCAGCGGTGCTGGCTGGTAGGGGAAGCCCCTAGGCCTGCCCGGAGGTGTGCCTGGGCCTGTGTCCCCCACCACCACCACTACCCCAACCCCCGCGCCATCCCGCAGCAAGCCCTTCCTGCCTTCCAGCAGCGTGGGTTCCTCTGGAGGAGTGGACTGAGCCCAGGGCAAGGCTCACTGACCAGGGGTTCTGATGACACACCCTTGCTTCTCTGGGCCTCAACCTAATTATCAGTGAAATACAAACTTTGAAGTCAGCTGAGTCCCCAGCACAGAACTCACTCCCAGTGACCTCAGAATGTAAACAAAGCCATAGGCCAGCCCTCCCTCGTGCCAGAAGCCGCTATGGGGCCTCTCTATGGAGCCATGGAGCCCATGAGAACCATAGAAGGACAGGCCCTGGAGGTTTGGACTCAGTGGAAGGATGGCAGATGAGCAGTGGGTGCAGCGGGAGAGAGCGGGCACCAGCCGTCCATGGGAGCTGGCCTTGTGCTGCTTTCACCTGTCCAGGTGGACTTTGGTACTCATTTGCTGGTTCACCCTCACAGAGCCCTGTGAAGAAAAGAGGCCAGGGATTGTTGTTTCCCTTTAAAAGATGAAGGAGCCAAGGCCTGGGAAGCTGTCCTAGGAACTAAAGCAGAGCCAGCCGGTGCAGAGCCTGGGGAGAACCTGCTTCCCTGCCACCCCTGCCTGGGGGGTGCAGGAGCCTTGTGGCCTCTCGTGGCTAGCTCCTTGAGGCCCTTCCCACCTGGGCGCAGCCACAGGCAGGTTGGTGCCTTTCTGGGAGTGCTAACCTGGTGCTCCTGTTGGATTTCCAGGGCCTTTGCCTGAGCTGAGGCTAAGCTACAGCCTTTCTGCAGCATGCATCTTCCTGGAGCCACTGAGGCCCTCCAGATGTGCCTGCTGTGCATCTTGCCTCGAGTGTAACCCTCAGCAGGATGAATATTCTGGGCTGGAGTCCGTGGTGTTAGCAAGAGAGGCTTTTAAATCAGACTTCAGAAAGCCTGGCCACATAGGCCCGGCCACCACAGGCCCGACCTTTGATGTAGCTACACTCTGACAAGCTGCTCTTCTTTTGCAGCCTCCGTTCAGCTGTGGAGGTCACGTCTGGGCCGGGTGCTGTACTCCATGGCAAACTGCCTGCTCCTGATGAAGGTACGTGGCTAGCCAGCTGCGGAGCGCTGTGTGTCCAGAGGAGGGCCGGAGAGGGGCTGGTGCACTGGGCGAGAGCAGGTGATGTTCCTGAGCAGAGTCCAGCCAAGCCCCAGGCAGTTCAGTGGAGTTCAGTGACACCCTAGGGCTGAATCTGTGTCGTTTCTAGAAGGCAGGATTGATGTGGTCAATCTTAATCATACAAACATGGGTCATCCCCCTTATCTTCCTCTGAATTCCACTCAGGCAGGTTCTTTTGTTCCCGGCTTTGGTGGGTTCCTTCCATCCCCACTCAGTGTTGATTGATGCTTATGACTTCTGAGGTCAAGCAACCCCACCAACCCCACGCACCCCAAAGCTTTCCACCCGAGAACCTGTGTGATAATCGAGGAATGCGTGGGGCCTGCCAGTCATTCCTTTCTCCCAGCCTGCTCTGCTGCACATGGCCCTCAGCCTAGGCAATAGTGCTCTTCAGTTTCTGTGTTTCAAATGCAGCCCATGACTGCTTGCCTCCACCCTGGGCACAGCTGTCCTCCACTGAGTTCTGAAGCTGCCCAGCAGTCCTGGAGCCCAGCCTTGGAGCGGCAGCCACTCCAGAGCAGCACCATGAGCATCTTCTGGGCTGTTCTGAGATGGGCAGCGCTCCTGCCAGGCTCACGGCTCCCAGGCTACCCACGGTCGCTCCTGGACGGGCTCTGCACTCCGACCCCTCTTTAGCTCTGGTGTGGCAGCCCCACATTACACACAGAGGCCTCGGCAACCCTGGAGAGTGCTGCGTCCATAAGTAGCTCACCTGTCCAGGTAGGAAGGTGTGCAGCCTCAGCACCCACTCAGGGTCCCTACCTCTGGTCCCTACCTTCTGCTGGTGCAAAAGGGGCAGAACATGAGCCTGCCCTCTGTGCAGTGACCTGGACACCTCCTCTGTCCACCAGCCTCGGCTTCCTCACAACACAGCAAGGGATGGCTGCCTCTGGTTCCCTCCCAGCTCTGACGTCACACAGCTCTCTCTCCCCTTTCCACACAAAGGAAAGCGTGTTTTTTAAGGAGTTCTATGGTTTTTTTCTCAGAATGGGTGTTTTCTTCTCTAAGATATTTCTGAAAAGGTGGTTGCTGTAGGGCCACTTTGTTCCTTGCTCTCCCCCCTCTTTCCATTGCCTTCCTTCTCGTCCTCCCCTCTATCCCTGTCAGCAGGGCCTGCCCCCTCTGAGCTGGCCTCACACCTCCCGGGAGCACCCTGTGGGCCAGAGCGGGGCCTTGGGGATAACTAGGCGCCCAGCACCTGGCTCCTGTCCTCTCTGCCCTCCACTTGGCAGTCTGAGCAACCACAGCGAGCCCGCCCCTCCACACCCTCGCAGGCTTCCCTCAAAGGCCTCTCAGTTCTGGTTGCCAGAACAGCTTGTGCAATCACAAGTCCGCAGCACGAAAGTCCCTCTAAGTCCCTCGTGGGCTGGAACTCCAGGGGAAGGAAGTCCACTGCTGGGCTTGGACTTGCACTTTTTAAGGGGCATTCATAGAAGATTGTAGAATAAAAAGTGCTTTTCTTTGTTGTGGTGCAGTCGCAACACCATACACCAATGTAAGGCCTCTACCTATGTTGTTGGGACTCAGTACAGAACATACCATGGCTTTTCAAGAATTTTTTTAAATGACCTAATTTAATTTGAAAGTTTACTGAATCTTTTTTATTTTCATGAATTTTAAAAAAGAGTGAAAAATGTTACAATTAAGGCCCATCCAGCATGCGCAGTCTATTGCCATCTAGTGAGCATGCTCGGTATTGCAGCAGTGGGGGTCTGGTGTCATTAAATTCCGTGCATGGGCTAACAATGAGTTATTTAATCAGCCATTTAATATTTTAAATAGCATTTCTGTTATGGTGAAGTAAATATCAACTTAACTTCTTAATGATGAGAAACCTATCTGTATGTTCCAACCCCATATATCTGCATACTGCGCTGTAAGGGCACATATGACATGCCCATATAACCAAGCCAGGGAAAGCCCACAGTACTCAGTTCGTAAATGTCACTTCTTCTCCCTAAGCCTGTTTATGGTGCTGGGATGGAACCAGGGCCTTGAACATGCGACAGGCACTCTCCCATCAACCTATTTTACTTTGAGACGAGGTCTTGCTAAGTTTCCCAGGCTGGCCTGAGGCCTGCTGTTCTTCTTGGTAGCCTTGAGGCCCCTGTGCTGGCAGGCCACACAGGGGCACCAGCTCACTGCCCAGCCTCTCTGGGTGCCTCCCAAGTCTACATCCCTCCAGGTGCCCCTACTCCCCCTGTCCTGGCTTGTCACCTGTGGAAAGAACATGAATGCACTCCTTGCCCACACTCAGCCGTGACACAAAGTATCCCTGGTCCGGAGTGGCCAAAAGGCTGCTTTTGCAGCCAGAGTCACTGTGGAAACTGTGCAGAGTCAGTTTGTCCCTGGATGAAGTGTCCATGTTCCTCTCAAAGCCAGACTGTGCCATCAGGGCTGAGTGGGCTCTCTCAGGAGCTCCCGTCAGCCAGGCCCCTCAGGGGGCTCTGTTCCCCCACCCGGGGAATGAGCAGTTTGACTGAGAACAGTGAGCTCAGGGCAGCTCTCCAGCACAGCTCCACGCCCCCGTTTAGCCCACACTGACTCTGGGAGAAGTCATCCTGGCGGAGCTCACTGCCGGCCCTCCACGCTGGGGTGCTGGTGCTCTCACAGTGGCCATCTTGGCAGAACACAGGTGGAGCACGGCACAGCCCAGGGACACTCGGAGGCCATACTGACCTGAGTGTGCCTCTTATTCACTGGAAACCTAAGGTAAGGGTGTCAGATCAGAGTGGACACCTCCCAGCAGCACAGAGGCCCCAGGGCTGAGGTAAAGGGTGTCAGATCAGAGTGGACACCTCCCAGCAGCAGAGAGGCCCTGGGCCACAGCCCTCCCAGGAGTGGCAGAGACAGGCTTCTGGAGCCTCCCTGTCTGCCACCTGGCCTTTACCAGCCCCAAGATGGTGTGTCCCTCCTCAGCCTTGGCCTCAGCCCTCCCTAGGCCCGAGGAGCTGCTCACAGATCCACCTCTGTGGGGTCTCACCCTCTCACTCCCACTTAGAAGCGGGTAAGTCCAGCCACAGGCAGCAGCAGGCAGGGAGATGTCCTGCTGAGTAAGCCCGGGGCAAGGCCTGTAGCCCCACAACTCGAGAGGCTGAAGCAGGAGGATGGCAAGTTGAAGGCCAGCCTGGTCAAACTAGTGAGACCCTGTCTCTATCAAAATAGCAAGTGCCGTGGGAGCGGAGAGGGAGGCGTGTGCTGTCTGGCTCCTCGCGAGCATCTGGCCTGGAGTAAAATTAGTTTTAATGAGCTGCCAGGAAGGTACCAGCCTGGAGAGGCTCTGTTTTCTTCCTGCCAAACTGGAACTTGACTTGTCGTCTGTCTTTCTTTATAACATCCCAATTAGCAAACTAGCAACTCCAGTCCCAGTTTGAGGGAATGGAAAATGTAGAAGAATATAAAATAAAAGTACCTTCTGGGGCTTACAGTGAGTCAGCCAGGAGGCGAGTCTGTGGGTGGCCACCTTGCTGCCCACAGGAGGGAGTTCAGCACAGGCTGCCACTCGGGCTCGGCCGCTCCTACTGCAGACCCGGGGGGGCGTGGGGGGGGGGGCAGTCCTCTGTGTCCCCTGTGACTGACAGCCCCGCCCAAGACCAGCTAACACCTGGAGGCGCACTCCAGCCACTCTCACAGGTCAATGACAGACAGGCCCTGCCTGGAGGAGGGACCGCGGCAGGGGCAGGGTGCCTGTTTCTCAAGACGCACAGACTCAAGAGGCACGAAGGCTGAGGTCCTGTGCAGAGTGCAGATGCCAAACATGGTGGCCGCAAGGCCTCTCTCAGGGCCCCTGTGCAGTGTCTGCAACAGCAGGAGCTTCCTGGGTGCTGCGGGGAGCAGGTGGCACTCAGGTGTCCTGCTGTGGAAAAACGACATGGAATGTCAGGCTTGCTCTCCCTGCAAAGTTGACTTGTGAGTTGTTTATTTGACTGTAGGGATTTTGCCTCAATTTCTTTTTTTAAAACACTTTTATTCTTTATTTTAATTAGTTATACATGATAGTAGAATGCATTTGTGCACTTTCATGTGTCCTACATAAATGGGCTATAATTTCCCATGTTTCTGAGTGTACATGTCGTAGAGCCACATTAGTTATGCAGTCATGTGGATACATAAAGCACAACCTCTGTTTCATTCTTCCACCCTTCCTATCCCACATCCGCTCCCGTGCCCTCCCATCACTCCCCTCTACCTAATCTATGGTAACGCTATTCTCTACTGACCCCGCCTTATTGTGAATTAGCATCACATACTAACACATTTGGCCTTTGGTTTTTTGGGATTGACTTATTTCTCTTAGCATGATATTCTCCAACTCCACCCATTTACCAGCAAATGCCTTAATTTCATTCTTCTTTAAAGCTGAGTAATATTCCATTGAGTGTAGATACCACATTTTCTTTTTCCATTCATCTATTGAAGGACACCTAGGTTGGTTCCATAGTCTAGCTATTGTGAATTGAGCTGCTATAAACACTGATGTTTGCCTCAATTTCTAGTATGGGAAATATGGATTGTGTTTGGGGAATGGTGATGCTGGTCCACTCTGTAGTCTGTGGGAGAGAAAGTCAGAGATGAGCTGTTCCCTGGAAGACAGGAGAGGGACACTGACCCTGTGCCCCTGAGTGACAGAAGAACATGCAACTGACTCAGCTCAGAGCCCCGCTTCAGAGCTGCATGTGTGTCCTCACTCCACATGTGTGTTATGGGTAGTTGTGCTCTTCCTGATGTGCAGACTGAGAGTGGTGTCTGTAGCTCACACTGAGCTTTCGGGTCTCTTCACAGGACTACGTGCTGGCTGTGGATGCATACCGCATGGTCATCAAGTATTACCCAGAGCAGGAGCCACAGCTGCTGAGTGGCATCGGCCGCATCCTCCTGCAGGTACCTGTGCTCCCAGGGGCTCCAGGGCAGAGCCAGGCTGCCCCGCCCAAGCAGGGCCTCATTCGCAGCAAGTCTGTCAATACAAGGAACGGTTCAAAATTAGCTCAGATTGGTGTAGCCATTAAAATGGGGTTTCTTTGCAGTGGTTCTGACTTGACTGTGAAGCCACTGTCTTAGACGTGGGGAAGGAGGGGTGCTCAGAGTGAGTTGGCAGGAATTTTCACCAGAGACATTGAAGTGGAGAATGTGAGGAACTGTCCCGTTGCGATTAGTATTGAACAAACCAGAAGAAATCTTCCAGCTCAGCTCTCCAGAGCCATCCTACTGGTGCTCTGTGTTCTCAGGACAGATCAAAAGACGTGCCTAGCAGTGTTGGAGGACAAGAGCAAGAGGTGGTGAGGGTAGACAGCAAGAGCAAGAGGAGGTGGTCAGGGTAGAGGGTAAGAGCAAGAAGCAGTCAGGGTAGAGGGCAAGAGCAAGAGGCGGTCAGCGTAGAGGACAGCACGGGGGATGGGGTGCCAAGGGGGTTCCAGAGTTAGATCCAGCAGGGTTGACTCTGCTGTTTTAGACAAGGATCCCAGTTGACAGACACAGGAAAGCCAGTGCGAGGCTCTGTCCTAAGGCATGTGGCACTGGGTCAGTACTCAGGGCTCACAGGCAGCCTCAGCCATGGCAGATTCTTGAAAGAGCCTCAGAGAAGCCAGCCTCAGACACACATGGCCTCAGTCCCCACAGCGTGTGGCTACTGTGTTCAAACCCCACATCAAGGCAACGCCTGCATTTCTGCAGTCTCTAGAACGGCTTTATGTCAGCCCTTCTGGAGGAAGTGGAAGAAGCATGGCGTGGCCTACAGGCTCTTTGGCCTGTGTTGTGTATGTGGGGGTAGCTTTAATAGCTCTAATTTGTCCACTAACAAGATGGTTTTGTCCAAGCAGATTGGAGACATAAAAACAGCTGAAAAGTATTTTCAAGATGTTGAGAAAGTAACACAAAAACTGGATGGACTACAGGGTAAAATAATGGTTTTAATGAACAGGTAAATGATTTACACCGAGGATGCGTGTGTCAGCTTCCCTGCGAGCCTCTCTCCCCAGTGAACGCGTCCCTCTCCAGCTCCACCATCCCCGAGCTGAGGCCCAGAGTCCCGGCCTGGAGGCACACTGGTGTCTTCTAGAATGGCAGCCATAAAAACAAAGTGTTTTCTTCAAAGTACTGCTCATGTGGCCCTGTTTCCACACTGTCCCTGGCACACCCACCGTGGGGACCTGTCCTAGTCCCTAAGAACCATTTTCATGAGTGAAATGTGGCAGCTTTGGGTGCGTGTGTTCATTAGGATGAACCTGCAGCGAGTAAAAAGCATACGGGAAGTCAGAAGTGGACATGGGGCAGGGCAGGGGCTAGTTTTCTCAGCAGTTTTCTAGGTTCAGTTACAGCTGGGAGCTGTGGTTGCTAGCCAGCACGTGCAGTGTGGTCCACGGCCGGGAGGGCGCAGCCTCCATCTGAGCAGGGGCTCCCTAAAGAGCAGGTGCTCCTGTCCCCTGGTGCATGTCTGAGGCCATCATGCGGGGGCTCCCTGCTTCCCTGTGCTTGTGTTACAGAGCCTTCCTTTACCTCGGCCAGAACAACTTTGCGGAAGCCCATAGATTCTTCACAGAGATTTTGAGGATGGAACCCACAAATGCAGTGGTAAGAATCCCAAGAACAGTCCTAGGACACACAGAGCCCTCAGTGTCTTAGGGACTAAGAAGTGGGCATCCTGGCAAACCCAGGCCCTTGACTCTGTGCAGACTGCTGGCACCGTGCAGCTGCAGAGGGCCCTGGGCCCTGGGTGGTGTGAAGCAGGGGTCTAGGCTCTGCCAGGGCCCAAGGTAGCAGTGGGAGCCAACGGCGGGTGTCCTGCTGCCTCTGCATGTCTCCTGTCCCTCAGGCCAACAACAATGCGGCTGTGTGTCTGCTTTACCTGGGCAAACTCAAGGATTCCCTGCGGCAGCTGGAGGCCATGGTCCAGCAGGACCCCAAGCACTACCTGCATGAGAGCGTGCTCTTCAACCTGACCACCATGTATGAGCTGGAGTCCTCGCGGAGCGTGCAGAAGAAGCAGAGCCTGCTCGAGGCCGTCGCGGGCAAGGAAGGGGACAGCTTCAACACACAGTGCCTCAAGCTGGCCTAGGCCCACCAGGGCAGGGTGTCCTGGCCCACACCAGTGACCTCTGTGCACTGTGAACACCGGGCACACGTGCTGCTGCCACTCTGCCAGGCTCAGTGCCGCCTTGCGCTGGAGCCAGGGCCACCGTCAGACCAGACGGCTGCGCCATTGGCCGACCTCCAGCCCCACAGTGCTGTGTGCCCACAGGGGGCCCCGGCTTCTTCGTGGAGGCTGCCCTCTTCAGTCACTCGTTGTAAGCCTACCAGAGAAGAGCTGGAAGGTGTGATGGCAGCTGTTCTCATGGGAGGGTTGAGTGAATCACGGTCCAGAGGCAGCAGCTCCAGTCTTCTGTCTGCCTCGGCCCTCCTGCAGGCTTCACCCCCCCCCCCCCCGCCGGCCGGCGGGCACTGGCTACCTTCGGGAGGGGTGGGTAAGGAGCCCAGGTGCAGACTCCAACAGACGGGCAGAGCTCTCGGGGACCAGGCCCCGGGCACCCTGCACTTGGGTCTGAGAGCCAGGGCCTGTTCCTTAGACTCCACTCTGAAGAACTTAAAATTCTACACTTCACCAACTGACTTCCTTTAAGTGTCTAGTTTTTCTAATACACTTTAAAATAGAATAACTTAAATACTCTGATTTAAACATTTATTGCTCAAAACCATGTTTCTTTTCACTGTACAGTGGAAAGATACAGCCTCTGCCAGGCACCCAGTCCCAAGGTGTTGGTTCAAATGGATTAATTACACATTCAAATAGGAGAAGGGCTGGGCTGGGGCTCAGCAGTGGTGGAGCACACGCTCGCTCGCCTAGCACATGCGGGGCACTGGGTTCGATCCTCAGCACCTCATATAAATAAAATAAAGGTACTGTGGTCCACGTACAACTAAAAAAGTATTTTAAAAAAATTCAAGAGGCAGACAAGAGAATCATTGAACACAGGTGTGGCCTGAAAACTTTTCTCTATAATAAGAGGAAAAACAAGCCAGTGCACCTGTCCTCCCAACCACTCAGGAAGCCAAGACAGGAGCATCACTTGAGCCCCGAAGGTCAAGTCCAGCTTAGGCACAGGCGAGACCCTGTCTTTGTTTCTAAGAAGCCCAAAGGCCTTCCCCGTGAAGTTTTCCTTCAGTCTGGCTTCGGGGATGAGAGATGGCGCTTCTCTTCCCCGAGTCTGGGAATCTCCTGGGGTCACAGAACCACGTGGTGGAAGCAGATGGATGGGACAGGCTCCCACTAGACTCGAGCCAAGCAGCAGGGAAAAGGTCAAGGTTCCGCCCATCAAGCCGCCTCCCTGTGAGCAGAGGCACTCGGGTCATAGCATAGCAGCCGCTGCCCCCCATGTCGGGCTGTCACGCCTTCCCCCCTGAGCGGTCCCATATGACCGAGTCCTGGGTCAGTCCACATTCCCCCAAGAGGAAGGGCTAGCTCGGGGACCTCAACTGGGAGTCCCTGGGCCAGCAGCAGCCGTGGCCCCAGAGACTTCCCAGAAAGGAACATTCTCCCCCAAGGCTTCCAGCATGTGGACCTGGGCCTGGCTGCGCTCCAGGTCCGCCGGCCCCCCAGGCTCCCAGTGTTGTGCAAGCTGGGAACCCTGTCACTGCTGTGCAGGTGAGGCAGTTTGGCATGTGCTCAAAATGGAGAGCTGATGGCAAGTGTCTGTTACGGGTGGAGTACTCCGGTGTAGGCCCAGCCGCTGTCTACACTGCCTGAGGGCCACAGCCTTGGGATGGCCTGGGGGCCTCCCTCTCCCACTCCCAGCCATCTCTCTGTGTTCCCCCAGTCACACCTGCCTGTCCTCTGTGGGGCTGGAAGCCTTTGTGACCCCACAGCTGGCATCCTGGGGGTCCACACCTGCCTCCCCTTCGTTCTGGCCACTGTGCCGCTCCACTGCTGTGGTGCTCAGCCTCCCTCTCAGCAGCGTCCCAGCATCCCCCCGGGAGCTTCCCAGGCCCTCTGGGTGCCTCCCACCCCTGCCGTCCTCAGGCCTTGCCCTGGACTAAAGGAACGACTTGGGGCCTTGCACGTGGGCTCAGGGCTAGACGTGCAGGCCGCTCTCTCGTGGGGCCTCAGAGGTACAGAGGCTGTGCTAAGTGCCTTTGCTGCCACCAGGGACAGAAGAGGGTCATCACTGGTACAGACAGAATAATTCTGTCCCACTGGGTTGAGCCAGGCAGGGAAGCTGAGCACCAGGGTTCCCAGCCCCAGTCCTGGGCACCACATGGTCAGAACAAACACACCAGGGGCCACAGATGTCCAGGAAAAGACACACTGACCTCTCCAGGCAGGGCCCAGGCCTGCGAGTTGAGCTTCACGGGCACACTCAGCGACAGGAACAGACAAGGAGGACCTTCCCACCTGCGGGGGCGGGCTGCAGACGGAGGCTGTAGTGCAGCGTAGGAAGGTGGTCCTGAGTGCGCGGCCATGATCTGTGCTACTCAGGGTCTTGATGTCCCTCCATTACAGGTGCTGCGTGGGCACCTCCTCCCCTGTCAGCCCTGGAAGCCCCCTCAAGGGCCTCCCACCCTCCTCACCCTACTGCTGTCTCCAGGGCACACGCTCCACCCAGTACAGGACCTTCAAGGAAAGGAGCAAGAACAGACACGGTGCCGGGGGAGCTGTGGCCAAGCCTCACACGGCTCAGCACACACTCATGCACACACAGAAGGGGAGTCCACTGTCCCAGGAAGCCCAGCCCTTACCTAAACCTGGCAGTACAAGCAGCTGTTTTCCCACCAACCACTACTGTTATCGTCACTGGTAACAAATGGTGACGCGCCTGTTCGGCATGCCTCGTTTCTCCCCCTGATCACGGGAGAAGCGATCCACAACAGGCTTCTCGGACCATGGCACCTGCCTAGAAACGCTCTCCGAGCATGCTCCGCATCTGTTTCTTTTCTTTTTTTGGCTTGTTGGGAACCCAGGCTGCTCTACCACTGAGCTACATCCCAGCCCTTTTTATTTTGAGGCAGGGTCTTGAACTTGCAGTGCTCCCACCTTGCCTCCCCCTGGACATCAAGGGTACTGTTCAAATGGAACGCGCTCAAGGAGCCCTCGGCGCTCTCCTCTGCAGTGGTGTCCGGCAGAGCTGGGTGGAGGCCCTGTCACATTTCCGCCCCTGGGCCAGGTCCACCACCACTCAAATCAGGCCAGGGCTTGGGCCCACTTCACCAGCACCAGGGATGGGGGATCCTGGGGGAAACCTCGGTGTGCCCACCCCTCTCCCAAAGACTTGCACAAGGCAGTAAGGAAAGCGCTGGGAGCCCAGGTCTTCGCCCACCCGGGTCCTGGAGTGGGCCCTGAGCGCCCACACTTGAGGCTGGGCCCACACTGTCTTTGCCACGCAGTCTTCTTTGCCTTGCTCTGCTGTCACAGCTCCTTGAGAATGTGGAGGCCACCTGGAGCTGCAGACAGACACGGGCACCCTGGCCAGCCTGCTTGCCTGTCCTGGAACAGCGTCTCGCACATAGAGTGCCCCAAGAAGCTCTGGAGTGAAAGTCCCACTCTGCAGTGCACTGGCACAGCAGTGTGCAGTTGGGACCACGGACCAGCTGGGAAGTCCTGCTGGTGAGTCCCACATGCCCCACTAAGCTGTCCCTCCTGTGGGGCAGAGGCGGTGGGTCACAGCTTCTCGACTGGCCTCCTCATCCCCAACCCTGCCCCCCTGAGGCCATGCCCCCTCAGCTCGCATTCCTCCCCAGCTCCCCTCAGAGAGGGCCATTGAGCTCCCGGCTGCCCCCCAGTCTCAGGCCTGTGAAATCTGTCCCTTGCCATCCGTCTGACTCCTGCCACCGCCACCCCCGGCTCTGTTCCAGTCATCAGCCCTGTCTGCCAGGCAGGTCTGCATTTGCTCTTCCTGTCCCTGGAAAGCTATCCACCTAGTGTCCTGAACCAAACTGTCCCCACAAAACTCGTGTATTGAAGCCCTACTGCCACATGAGTGTATTTGAGTAGAAGGGCTTTTAAGAGGTGACCGATGTTAATGAGGACACAAGGTGCCCATTACCTGGGCACAGCCCTGCTAAGCTCCATTTCCGGAGGACTGGCCTGTGCTGGGAGGACTGTAGCTACGCCCCACACCCCAATTCCTTGGGTGCACCCAGCTGAGCCCCCTTCTGCAGCACCTGGCCTAAGCTGGAAGGCAGAGGGATGCACCCCCTCACCAGGCCCCGCCCAGCTGAGCCCCATCCTGTGGCCTGTGCTGGAAGACTGCAGGGTCTCACTGCAGCGCTCAGGGCAGGTGCGCACATGTCACTCACTGCCTGTTCACTCCTCCTAGGTGAACAGGCAGTGCCCCTGTGTCCTTTAGCTCCAGGTGGTGCATAGGATGACAGCACAGGACATCTCAAAAGAGAGCCAGGGGCCCGGAGGCAGGGAGCTGAGTGGACGCAGGCGTCTTGGCCAGCGTGGGCTGCAGTAACCAACACAGCAACAGGGTAGCTTCAACCCCGGAGCACACGCTCTCAAGTTCTGCAGGCTGAAGTCTGAGGCAGAGACTGGGAGCTGGGCTCTCCTCAGCCCTTCCTGGCAGACAGAGGGCGCCCTCTTACTGTGCCCTCAGTGGAGTCCCCTGTGTGCGCACATCACTGGCGCCCCCCCCCCCCCCCCCCCCCCCCCCCGTCAGCCACAGTCCCACAGGGTTGGGGTCCCGCCCTGCCCCACTGGCAGGTCTTCCAGCAAGCTAGGCGCTCTGGAGTGGGGGCTCAGCCAGGCAACACCAAGGTGGAAGGGGTGCAGGACGTCCACCACTTGGCCTCCTACCAGCGTACGCTCTCCAAGGCTGGGAGAGAAAACAGCATGTGCGTTTCTGGAACATGATGGGGCAAGAGGAACCAGTAAAACGGTGAAAGCTGGGGATGGTTTGGTTGATCTGTTCCCAAGAGAAGTCTGTGCAGTACTAAAGCCGTCCTGTCGAGGGACTTTTACGATATGGAAAAACTGTTTTAAAACTCCTACACACTGATGCAGACAGGACTGTGATGCAAGAATGTGCCCAAGGTGCAGGGGGGCCAGTGGGGGTAGAAGTGCACCAAGGAGACGCGGCACAGCCTGCTGGCTGGGCATGCGGACAGCCGACTCGGCCAGGAGCAGGTTGGTGCGACAGGCAGGGCTCGGGTGTGTAAGGTGGATCCACACCATGCAGCGTGGCGGCCACACCCGTCAGTAAGTCTTTCCTTCTGCACATCGACATCTAGAGGCACTTAACGCCAGGCCCAGGGCTGTGGCGGCCACCTGGTGGGCAATGGGCCTTGGCCCTTCCCTCCACTCCCTGCAGGGCCACAGGACACACCCGTGCTCCATGGTATACAGCCCAGCTCCCAGGCCACACCTAGCCAGCCTCTGCCAGCTCCCTGAAGTGCCACACAGCCAGGACCTGCGCATCAGCACCCACAGGGAAACGCAGCAGACCAGCCTCTGCCATCCCGGGGTGGCCTTGCACCCAAATCCTGCCCCATCCCGTGGCAGTCTGCAGTGAGTGCAGGTCACTGTGTCACCGAGTGACAACCATTCTGAGTTCACAACACCAGTGCCACATGATGAGCCAGGGTGTGCATGGGGTACCCTCACCACCATTGCTGCAGGTGGACACTGTCCTGTGACAAGCCAGGGTTATCACAGGTCACCCTCGTGCCACAGCTGCAGGTGGACACTGTCTGGGCCTCTCATTTCCTACATGGTCACGCTTTCCCCTCCTTATTCAGGGTGGTGGTGGATCCTCCGTGAGCCAGGCTGCTGAGACCATGGTGGCTGAACTCTGGAATTCGCATCCAAGCTCTGGGCCATTCACAGCTTCAAGGAAAGCAGAGCAGCCTCTGCCCCGCTGCACTGGAAGGGAGAGCAGGCCCAGCTCAAGTCCTGATGCTCTGACCCACGCTGTCCTTTAGTACAGGACTGGCTGGGTGCCGGTCATGCCTGTAGTCAGAGCCGCACAGGAGGCTGAAGTAGGAGGTCACCAGTTCCAGACCAGCCTGGTAAGTTAGCGAGACTTTGTCTTAGAAGCAAACCTACAAGGACTGGGTGAGCTCAGTGTTGAACACCCTGGGTTCCATCCCTGGCAGGGCAAAAACCAGCACCACACCATGCCCCTGAAACACCTGCTCTGATCCCAGGAATCCGCCCAAGTCAGGAGACCAGCAAGTGCAGACCCAGATCCGGTGTCCAGATACCGTCTGGAAGGACGCTGACCCCCTCGGGTGGGCCACAGGCAGGCAGACCGGCGCCCTCTGGGAGCTGCCTCTGGCAGCACAACTGCGCCCACCATGTTGGTCACACGGAGGAAGAGCCAACTTTCAGTGCTGCTGCTTCTGCAGCCGGGTCATGAGCCCGCTCCCTGCACTGGGGAGGGGTGGGCTTTGCAACCAGCGGCCCTGGGCCCAGCGTCCTGAGGCTTCAGAGTGCAGCTTCCCAGCCACTCGCACTGGGCTCCCGTGACATTCTCCACCACCTCAGGTCCAATCCCCCACCTCCAGGTGTCTTCCCTGGCTCTCGGCCAGCTGTCCCACGGTCCTGGCCTGCCTGGCTGTGATCTAGGCCAGCTGCAGGGCACTGAGAGGACCTGACCATCTGGTGTGTGAGCAGCCACACCTCAGGGTCTGACACCGAGCGCAGCTGAGCTGGCCTCAGAGCTAGGAGGACCTGGTTCCCACTGCCTTCTGAAAAGCAGGACAGACCTGAAGAAGGAATGGGGGATATTTATCTAGTTATTTTAAGGATGAGGGAAAGAATGAAGACCAACTGCAGGAAAACCTGACGGTGTCCACCTCTCAGCCCATCAAGGGCACCGAGGCCTTGCTTGTCCCCATAGGAGAAGCACAGTGGCAAGGTCAAAGGTCCTGTCCTGCCCAGGAGCCCACTGTGTATCTGCTTCTGCTCTGTACTGGGTGCCTGTGGGGCATGCAGATGACTCCCAAGGTGACTCGCGCTGCAGCCACTGTACCCAGCTGCACTCCCAGCCTGGTGCCAGCTCTCCAGAGGCAAATGCTCAGTGAATGAACAGCCACAAAGGGACCTGACCAGGGAATGAGGGGAGAACAACCTGAGGCATCTGGGAAGGCTGGTGGGCAGGGCCATGCACCTAGGCTGGGCTCTGGGCTTCCATGGGTGGCCTCAACAGTGTCACACACCTGGACCTCTCCCTGATACCATGGTGACAAATGGCTCTCTTCTGCCCCAGAAAGTGCCATGGGCCTAAGTCCTCACTCTGGATTCAGAAAGCGCAGGGCAATCAGGGCACACACCACCACTCCAAGAGCCCCTTCCAGCAGGGTCCTCGGCTGTCTCCAGGCCAAGGAGCAGAGCCAAGGCACCCTGTGGGACTTGGCGGGCAAAGAGGTGGGTGCAGAGCAGCCACCTCAGTGGAGTCCCCACCGAGCGCTGGGTCCCTCCGACAGGCAGACGGCCACTGCATGGCTGCCTCTCACTTTCTACCTTTGGTGGTTTTTCCTGGAGACGCTCTAAACCCCGCTGCAGGCCTCCAGGATGATAAGCCCTTGGGGCCGAGCACAGCACCAGGCCAAACATTCTGCCTCCCTCCATCCTCCTGACAGCTCCAGGACAGTGGATGTTTAAATGTCCCTGTAATTAAGTTTTCCTTGTGTAAATCATAAAACTATGTGAGCTTTCTAAAACATGACACACTTCCAATAGAAAACAGATTTTAAAAAAAAAAAAGACTTTTCAAGATCATATCTGAACTTAATATTCTAAATCTGCACGGCAAGAAACAGATTCATCAGACATCTACCTGCCCACCCACACACCCACCCTCCCACCCTCAGTGGCCCCCTACCCACCACCCAAGTCATACTGAATTCTACCACATGCCAGGCTCTGGGAAATGTGCAAAACCCTGATCCTGGCAAATTACTCCCAGTCCCACTGTCGCCTGCCCATCACAGGTGACGAGTTTTGCCTTCAGGTTGCGTCAGAGCGCCAGTCTACAGGACAGAGCTCTGCACTTTGCAAACCACCGGGTGAGCCTCGTATAAGCTAAAGGGCTTCACCTCAGTTGTCAAAGTCATATTTTTGGAATGAAATGTCGGCTGGGGTGCAGCTCAGTGGCAGAGTGCATGCTCAGCACACGAGGCCCTGGGTTTAATAAGAACCCAAAGCAAAGAAAATGAAAAATGTCTAGTGCTGCAGACTTTGCCATGTAATTAGGAAAAAACAGCCCCACCCCCAGAAGTAGGTCACCTCCCTGGAGAGGCACTGGGATTCCAAGGTGACTGACTGATCACCTGCCTCCTGGGAGAAGGTAGGAGGCCACAGACGCCCACATGCCCTGCACACTATCCCTGGTCCTCAGCCCAGGACACTGTCCAGAGCTCACAGACAACAGTATGGGGACAGGTGGACGGCTGCCAGAGCAGGGCAGGGCACCACCACCTACCTGGGACAAGTGTGGCTTCCTGCAGGCCAGCAGCCTACCGGGACTCAGGCTGGCACTGCCCAACCCAGGTTTGCAATTCTACTGTCAGACGCTCCAATCCACACGGTCCTCGAGAGGACTGACTACTTCTGAGGAAGCTGAAAAGCTATCTGGCTCACAGACTTTGGGATTTAAAAAAGACTATTTCCTCCAAGTCCAAGGAATAGCCAGTTGGGCTAAAGACAGGTGAGCTCCACGGGGGCCAGGAGGAGAGGAGCAGTGCTGGTGGGCACAGGGGCCAGCGTGGGAGCCCCGAGAGCGTTTGCTGAATCCCACCAGAAGCCACATGACTGATCACGAGCGGGACGTGAGCGGTGCACCTGGACACAGTGAGCGCCTCCGTTTGCCCAGATCCACACTTTTATTTTAAAGATCTTTAATGCAAGTACAGAATTCGGCGGCTGTGGGTCTGTGGGTGTGCAGTGCCTAGACTGCAGCTCTCTCCAGCTCCCACCCTTGCTCCAGCTTCCAAGACCCCCACCTCCGCTCCACAGCTGCAAGAGGCCTGTGCAGCCTTCTAGGAGCTGGGAATTGGGCTTCACAGCTCACGGGGAGTGCTTCCCTGCTCGTTTATGTTGTTTCTGCCTTTGTCAGGTGCTGGGATGGACCCTGGGGCCTCAGGCACCACACAGGCAAGTGCTCCACCACGAGTCTCACTCAGTTGCTGAGGCTACCCTCGACCTGCCGTCCTCCTGACTCAGCCTCCTAAGTTGTGACCAGTGTGTGCTGCCAGCCCGGGTCACTGCCATTTTTAATGAGCTCCCACAGTGACAATCACTGAGGCATCTGGCTGAGTCGACCGTGTGTCCACAGCAGCAGCTTCTTGGGACAGCAGAGTACCTGCTACTTCGTCTCCAGCTTCTCTTCTGACCAATAAGGAGGAAGAAGCGGACAGCAGGAGTGAAGAGCAGAGAGATGGGACGTCCTGCTCACTTTGCAAGGGCAGGCCAGGCGAGGCAGCGGCGGTGGACGGCAGAGACAAAGGGCTGGGAAGGCGGCCCTGCGAGCAGGGCTCCCAGAGACAGCACTGCAGGGCCCACTGCCGCCACGGCCCAGCCGGCCTGCGCACTCCTTTAAAATGCAGGGACCTGCCCAAGGCCACACCCTGAGCACAGCCCAGGCACAAACGCTGCGTACCTTCCAACAGGTGCACTGACCAACACCTGTCCAGGTGTGCCCTGCTCAGCCAGCCAGGGTGTCCTTCCAGAGGGGCGGCCTCACACGAGACAACCAGCAGTGGCTCCACTGGGACTTGGGAACACCGCCAGCCGCACAGAGGCAACTCGAGCTGTAGGTGGGTTTCGTGGCACCTGAGAGGGGGCGTGAAGGAACCAGAAACAGCCTGCTGCAGGACGGCTTCAGAGGAGACCCCGGACACTGAGCTCGGCGAGACAGCGACTCCCTGCTTCGGGAGGCTTCAGCCGCGTGCTCTGAACATCCCGCTGGGCTCAGTGGTGGAGCCTGCAGTCCGGCTCCTTGGGAGGCTGAGGCAGGAGGCGCGTGTGAGCACGGGAGTTCAAGGCCAGTCTGGGCCACACCGAGAGGCCCCTCTCGAGGGAAAGACAAGCAGCAGCACCTGAGCCGCACACAGAGCTGCACTGAAGAGGCAAGAGCGCAGGAAGCCAGTCGGAGACCCTACCCGAGGCTCCACTTCCAGATTCTGGAACACTCCCTGGCGTGGCTGGCATGGGCAGGGAGGGGCAGGGGGTCGGGCACCTCCTGGCTGGTGAGACTGCCCAGAACCCCTGACTGAGGGCGTGTCACACAGCTGTAGCCTGCCCGAGTGCACTGTGACAACGCAGACACAGGGGAAAGTGAGACATGACCAGGCTCACAGGGTCGCTGGCTCCTAGGGCTGGCAGAAGTCTGCCACCCGCCTCCGTCCTCCTGAAGCCTGAGGAGCTACAGAGGACAGGAGGAAAACATGTCCCATGTACGATGACCATTAGAAATCCATCCACAGAAACAGCTCCAGCAGACCAGCCCTGGTTCTGGCCACGGAAACCCATCTACAGCTCGAGCAGCCTCTGCCCGCGGGAGGCGAGCCCCACACCAGGTGCAGGTGATGAAGGGTGATGGGCACCAAGTCCGCATCCAGTTAAAACAGGAGCTCAGGATGAGCCACCATGTTCCAACCACAGGGAGACTGCGGGGTCTCCGTGATCGGGATCTCAGAGCTTGCGGAACCTAGAAACCTCACACTGGAAAACACCAACACGGTCAGTCTGTGAGCTAACCACACACACCCAGCGCCTCACAGTGAATTCAAACGCACGATCATGAGCCAGGCAAACCCACAGGCACTCAGAGGCAACTCCAAGCCCCTGCGTGAGGTCAAGGCACTTTATTCCCAACAGGAGGGGACACAGGCAGCCCAAGGCACACCAGCCGGAGCTCTTCCCAGCCCACGTGCCCCGGGCGGACAGCGCCTCGCCTCCCTCCGGCTGCCTGTCTCTAGGACTGCTCCTGTGCACAGCACTCAGGCTGACCAGTGTCAGCTGACCTGGGGCAGTGACCCCCAGGAGCTGACTCCTGTGTTCTGTCACGGATGACTGCACTGCCCGCCAGACTCTTGCACATAGCAGGATTGATCAGAGGGAATCAGGGGCTCTCCACTTCATTCACATCCACGAGAAACCGATTCCCAGCTCCATTCATTATAAGTACTCTGATCAGATGTCTGCAAAGGAAAGACAGCCGCTGTCCACTGCATGAAAGCCAAGCGAGGAGGTGGCTCTCAGGGTGCTGCACAGAGCCTGCAGGCGAGCTGCTCCCGGGTGCAGTGCGCTAGGCCGTCTGGGCCAGGAACCTCACATACTGCTCCCGGGCGGGGAAATGGTCGGCCGGCCGGTTGTATGCTGTCCACACTGGTTCTCCCACAAACAGCCGCATGGCCTTCACGTAGTTCTGGGGACAGACAGACACCGCATCTCATTTGACCCATCGCCTCTCACACATTCCCACGTTAACAAGACGCCCTCACAGCTGTCCTACTGCCGCTCAATCGATGCTCATCCCACACTGGACCCTCTGCCTAAGTGGCCACCCTATGCAGAAGGCTCCCGTGGTAGTGGGTGGAAGCCTCTGCAGCTGAAGCCTGGAAACAGACCAGTCGTGGACACTAGCACCGTCCCTTGCTCTCTGCCCCATGGGCACAGCCTCCCCACGAGTCAGCACTGGGGCCCCATGCTGCTGGCTGGGCAGAGGACAGCTGGCACCACCCATCCAAACTGGAACATGCCCGCCTGCTAACGCAGGGCGCACGGTTAGAGGTGTGCGCGGCAGGTGAACTCACTTCAGTGCAACTACAACTGGGCGGTGTCACTCGGGATAGCACTCCTTAGAGAATCAAAGGTGGAAACAATCACACGCCCTCCACAGAGGCCACCCAGTCAGTGAAATGAACCAGTGGGTAAACGCACAGGGCTCGTCCAGCCGCGGAGCATGTGCAGCCAAGAGTGCAAACAAACATGCAGGTGGAGGACCACCCCTCCCCGGTGCATCAGCGGAACAGAGCACATGCAGAACCGTGCAGAGAAGGGAAAAGGACCCCGACCCCATTCACTGGAATATGTACAAAACCTCTCTAAAAAGGCATTTTGAGATGTGACGCAGCCATCCACAGGGAGGGGACTTGGGAACTGGGACCAGGGGTCAGGCGGAGACTCTCTTGTTTCCTAACTCAGAATTTCAAGCTGTATGCACTTATTATCTATTAAAGACCATGCTAGCTCTCAAGTCGAGCCCAGATCACACCCGCGCGCAGGGTGCTCATTTCTACACCCCGGCAACCGGACGGCTGCATCTCCGCTGTTAACATCCAAAAATGACAGGAGTCCCACCCTACGGGTGCCTCCCGGGCACCGGCCCTACACAACGAGAAAGGGCACTGGAACCCCTCTTTGCTCTGTGGACGGCCCACACACGGCCCCAGGCAGGCCGCTGCCCTTGTCCCTGAGCATGAGCTGCCAGGTCGTGAGCTGCGCCACCCACGCTCCCTCATCAGTCTCAGTGGCACGGCCGGCAGGAGCGCACTGTCGGGGGCACCCGGCCAGCTCCGATGTCCAGCGCAGGCAGACGCAGACGGAGGTCAGCAGATCCTACCTTCTCGTCCAGCGTGAAGCGGTGATAGATGCCGGCGGGAAGAGTGATCATGTCTCCCTTCTCCATGGAAATGCGGATCCACTGGTCCTCCCTGTCCCGGACGTCAAAGTACCCGCTGCCCTCCAGGATGTAGCGGATCTCCTCGTCCAGGTGCAGGTGCTCCTGGTAGAACACCTTGATCTAGGCAGGAGGCAGAGTCGCTCAGTCTGCTGGGCACGAACCTGAGCACACGCGGCCCCCACCTGCACGGCTAGAATCTGGTGACGGGAAACCAGCCACGCAGGCTAAGGAGGGCCAGGAGGGGCCAGGAGGGGCCAGGAGGGGCCAGGAGGGGCCAGGAGGGCCAGGAGGGCCAGGAGGGGCCAGGAGGGGCCAGGAGGGGCCAGGAGGGGCCAGGAGGGGCCAGGAGGGCCAGGAGGGGCCAGGAGGGGCCAGGAGAGCCAGGAGGGGCCAGGAGGAGCCAGGAGGGGCCAGGAGGGGCCAGGAGAGCCAGGAGGGGCCAGGAGGGGCCAGGAGAGCTACAAGGGTCCAGGAGGGGCCAGGAGGGGCCCAGGAGGGCCAGGAGGGGCCAGGAGGAGCCAGGAGGGGCCAGGAGGAGCCAGGAGGGGCCAGGAGGAGCCAGGAGAACCAGGAGAGCTACAAGGGTCCAGGAGGGGCCCAGGAGGGCCAGGAAGGGCCAGGAGGGCCTCGAGGGGCCAGAGGGCCGGGAGGGCCAGGAAAGCCCTGAGGGGTGGGCCAGAATAGTCAAGGAACCCACTGATGCCCTGCAGGGGCAGGCCACACTCACATAGCCCAGGTGCCAGGCAACAATCCCATTCTTAACACACAACCACACCGGGCAGGTCTCCTTGTCATCCCAGTTTTACAGATGAGGGAGACTACAGGCACAGAGAGGGCAGGTCACGGGCTCAGTGTCACAGAGCAAGACTGCCCCGCAGATCCAGCTCCACACTCACTCTCACACTGACCACGAAGCGCTCAGCGGGACAGCAGCCGTGGTCTCAATGTAACCCCCACTTGTTCAAACTTACTCTGCATCTTTCTGACGGTCGTCTCTCCCTGCGTTTCATAATGAAGATATCAAGTACACAGAAGCTGGCCCTTTAGATGAAGGCCGAATACCCCCACCGAGAGCCAGGAGTGTCAGGGCCTCCCGCCCCTCGCAGGAGGCTGTGTGCCTTCACCGTGGCGTCTGGAAAATCATCACTTCAGAGAAAGACCAGCGGGCACCGCACTGAGATGCCACCTCGCCCTCGGACCTCGAGCCCCTCGACGTGCAGCAGCTTGGCCACCACAGCCTCGGGGCACGATGGTGGGCATTCTGTCACAGCAGCCGGGGCTAAGCGGGTCGGGGACGGGAAACCCAGCTCTAGTCCCTCTGCCGTCCCGCCATTGTGCCCCACTTAGGGGGCACAGGCAGAGGCTCAGCACAGAGTGAACCATCCTACCAATGCAGCGCGACAGGAAAAGGAAACGAAAGCAAGCTCATCGAGAGGGAGGAGACTGCTCACGTGACTCGATCCCCTTGCGAACACCCAGAGCTGGCAGAGAAGAACTACAGCCAGGTTGGACCAGGAGTCTCCCATCCTCCCGCACACCAGCAACCACAGGGTCTGAGATCAACACCACACTCACATCAGCACCACCTCAAAACAAGAGTCCTAAGTGCAAACTCAAAATCAGTACAAAGGGAATATGAGGAAAACCTCAAACTCTGATGAAAGAAATCAAGGAAGAACTAAAAGGAGTGGAGAGACCCTCCATGCTCATGGGTGGAAAGGCCCAGTGTCCCAAGACGGCGCTCTCCCCAGCAGAGTCGACAGGTTCGGGCCAGCTGTTTTGCAGATGTTAGCACACTGATTCCAAAGCTAAGTGGAGAGACACAAGACCAGTAATAACTATGACAACACTGAAGGAATGGACCGCAGTTGCACCCAACCTCAAGACTTCCTAGAGAAAGCCATGGTGATCGCCCAGTATGGTATTCATAGAAGAATGGACAGGGGTCAACGGGAGGAGACTGCTCAAGTGACGCCATCACCTTCTACATAACTGGCAGGCAGAGTGGAAGGGAAAAGAGGCAGACAAAACTTGGAATAAAGAAGGCCAAGAATTTCCCCAAGTGAACTGCGGACACCAAACCACAGAGATCAGGAAACTGAGTGGCCAGCAGAGGAGCCCAGCCCCCACCCCGAGGCACAGCCCACCACAACTGCGGACAACCAACAGACAGCAAACGTGAAAGGATCAGAGGAAAGTGCACCGACCTAGAGACGCAGGAGGAGAAGAATCACGTCAGCCTCTCCCAGAAACCACGCAGGACGGAAGGAAGGCGCCCACCCAACCTGAAAAGGGAGGGCAGGGCGGCGTGTCTTTCTTCCCCAGGGACTGGACCCTTTACCACAGAGCTACATCCCCACCCTTTTCTATTTTTTATGTTTTAATATTTTTTAGTTGTAGATGGACACAGTATCTTTTCCTGTGGTGCTGACGATGGACCCAGGGCCTCACAGGTGCGCGGCAGGCGCTCTACCCCTGAGCCACAGCCCCAGCCTCTCTATTTTTTATTTTGAGAGGGTCGGGCTAAGCTGTGGAGTCTGGCCTTAAATTTGGCCCAAGTGTCTGGGATCACAGGTGTGTGCCACCACACCCAGTTCCAGCACCAAAAACAGTGAAGGAGAACTTTTTCAGACAAACAAAAACTGAGGGAATTTGTCACCAGGAGACCTGCTTAGCAAGAAATGCTAAAGATGTTCTTCAAACCAAAAAGAAAATTACATAAGTCTGAAACTCAGATCTATGAAAGAGAGGAAATAAAGATAAAATAAATATTTGATTTTCATTATTCTTCAATGATCTAGTATCTAACTTCTCTGAGCCATGGGAGTGACAGGAGGAAAAAACTGAGCCCCTCGGTCCAGGGTGAACATGTCTCACAAACCCTAAGAATTATAAAATTAGAATTATAAAAAATTATAAATAGAATTATAAAAAATAGTCAGTTAAAACCAGACAAAGCAGGAAAAAAGTGGGAAAATTTAAAAAGTACAACTAGAAAACAGTTATAGATATGGTGGATATTTCAATTATATTAACAAACAGTTTTAATGTGGGTTGTCCAAGTACAACCAATTAGAAGACAAACTGTTTGAATGACTACTAAAAAAAATAATTCTATGTTAAAGCCGGGCTTGGTGGTGCATGCCTATATCCTAGCAACTCAGGAGACTGAAGCAGGAGAATCGCAAGTTGGAAGCCAGCCTCGGCAACTTGGCAAGACCCTTAGCAACTTAATAAAACTCTGTCTCTGTCTCAACATGAAAAAAAAAAAGGGTTAAGCATGTAGCTCAGTGGGCTTCAAGAGCTCTGGGCTTCATCCCCAGAACCAAAAACAAAATCATACGTCGTCTACAGGGTTGGAAGTAAAAGGAAGGAGAGGTGCTCCTGTCAACACGCTCCCCAGAAAGCAGGTCATCGCGTCACCAGGGAGGAGACGGCCTTTCTCCCAGAGGACACGACCATCCCCGGCACGCACGCATCCTAAGCATCACACCCACAAGGTCAACACTAAAGGAACCGGAGGGCGAGACAGACGAGTCCACCCCAGCCGGCACTTCAGCAGCCCACCATCAGGAACAGCAGACCACAGGCAGGACACCAGCAAGGACGCGCTGGCCCCACAGCACCATCAGCTGCCCGGCTATAAGGGGCCTTCAGAGACAACGTCACCAACACAGAGACCACATTCTGGGCCAGAAAACATATCTCAAAGTCACAATCACAAAACCTCAAGTCACACAAAGTACATCCCCTACCTACATGGAATCCAATTAGAAACAGAAGAAGGTCTTTAGAAAAATCCCCAAATAACTGGAAACTGATACATGTCTTTAAAAGTAAAACACAGCCAGGCAGGGAAACACATGCCCCGTCGTCCCAGCTCTCGGAGGCCGAGACAGAGGGGCACAAGTTCAAGGCCAGCCTCAGTAACTTGGCAAGACTATCTCAAAATAAAAAGGGATTGGACGTAGCTCAGTGGCAGAGCAACCCTGAGTTCAATCCCCAGCACCAAAAAAAAAGAGAGAGAACAAAAAATCCCTCATGAGTCAAAGTCAAAGTCAGAAAGGAAATTTTTACTGAGTAAAAATTAAATCAAAACGTACCAAAATGTTTTTGATACCACTAGATAGAGTCACCGTGCGGGTAAGCCTGAGCACTAAACACCTGCATTAAACAGCAGAAGAGGGCTGGGGCTGGAGCTCAGTGGTGGAGCACGTGCCTCGCTCGGGAGGCCCTGGTTCGATCCTCAGCACCATATAAAAGTAAACAGAAGGTACTGTGTCCATACACAACTATTTAAAGATTTTTTAAATAAAAAAGAAGAAAAGACTCAAGCCAGTGACCTCAGCTTCCACCTCCAGACATTAGGAAAAAGAAGAGCAAACTGAACCCACAGTACACAGAAGGGGGCAAAGGTCAGGAAGGAATCAATGAAGCAGAAACAGAAACCGGGAGGAAATCGATGAGCCCAGGGTCATTCGCGAGGTCAGCGAGAGCGTAAGCCTGCGCAGGCCCAGGATGGCCGGGGCACCAGGAGTGGGGGGTGGCCAAGCAGGGCACAGCTCCACGGTGGACAGCCCTGGGCACTCCCAAGGCCCCAGAGCCTGGGCCTCTGGACCGCCCAAGCTAACAGAGAGCTGGGTTCACAGCTGCCAGCGTCCCACAAAGTGCAGCCCCGCGAGGGCAGCCTCCCTGCTCAGCCCAGCAGCCCACACGTCCTTCCCAGCCCCTAAGTTAGGCTGTTCAGAGGAACAGGGAGAAAGCCTGAGTCTCGCAAGAGCAGCCCCTTACCTTCTCCTCGTAGTTGGGAAGCTTATCTTTGCATATGGTGATGATGTCCATCCAGGAGTAGTTTCTCTCCCTCCGGATCTTTTCCAATTCCGGATCATTCTCATATTTGTCAGCATCCAGCTAACAAGTTTAGACAACAAAAAGGAGTCATGTTAATAGGAGGTAGAAACACTCTCTTCCCAGACTGTGGTTGTGCCCCGACCGTACACTATTGCAAACTAGAACCACCTAATCTCCAGCTGCCTGCGCGGTACACAAGACCACTCGGATCCCTACTAAACCAGTTTTCACCACTCGGATCCCTACTAAAACCTGACAAAATTACAGGGGGCACTGTTTTTGGTTTTTGGTTTGTTTGGTTGATTGGCTGGTTTTTTAGGGGGGTTGGCTTTGAATTGGTGATCCTCCAGCCTCAGCTTCTCAAGTTGCTGGGATTATAGGCAGGTGCCATCATGCCCAGTAGGGGTCCCATTGCTTTGAATCCAGCTCTGCATCCGGCAACAGGCCAGACAATGTTAAATGCTATCAAACAAAATGAGAGAGGTCCCCAGACAGACCTGTTTTTCCTGGAAACATTAGACACCAGTCTCCTGGTCAGCTGATAAGAAGCCATATTCTGCTTTCACCCCCACAAAAGGAACTTGACATTAATCAATAGCTTATTCTCCTCTTGCTGTCTCTTGTTCCCACCTTATGAAGCTCACCCTTCTACCAATACCCAGGGAGTGCTCGTTCTGCACTCCTCTTGCCCTTGGGGTGCTGGTACAGACACCTACACACATGCCCAGTTCCTTACATAAAACAGCGCAGGATGGGCACATAACCTACACCCATCCTTCTTCGTACTTTAAATCATCTCTGGATACCTAACAGGATGCAAATGCTACATAAATACTTGTTCTACTGTATTCTGAAGGGATGATAAGGCTGCGCAGGTTCAGGGCAGATGCAATTTTGTTATTATTGTCAATCAGCAGTTGATTGACTGCCTGGTGCACAATGTAAAGACACAGAGGATGACTGTATTTCACAGAATGCAGACTGCCTGGCCTCACAAATCTTGAGCAAAAGCCAATTAGTTCTTCAACAAACTTTGCAGTGCATGGTGGCATATACCTGTAACCCCAGAAACTGCAGAGACTAAGGCAGGAGAATCATAAGTTTTAAACTGGCCTCAGAAATTCAGCAAGAACCTGTCTCAAGATAAAAACTAAAAAAGGTCTGGGGATGTGGTTCAGCATCCCCACTACTGAGCACCCCTGGGCTCAGCCCCCACTACTGAGAAAATAAAGATCTTTAACTAATTTCACTTTTGGATGCCACTGGTCCATCTCAGTCACTAGGAAAGCACAGGACAGTGCACCAGGCACGGGTAGCCCGTGGTAAGCAAGGGACCTTCCGCAGCCCTGGGGTCCTCCTCTGGGCTGCAGAAGGAAGACATCCTGGCTGACCCAGGGAACAAGGCACTTTAACACAGTCCCACTCTCCAGACACGTCTGAAGTTGGCCTTTACCTCATTTTTGTTTTTAACTGTCACAACAAAACTCTAGGAGTGCCGTGATCTGACCCTTGTGCTTGGGACTGGGGATAAATCAGATGTCACTCTTCGTCAAAACCTATTTTCCTATCATAACAGAAACCACAAAGCCCTTGACTGCACTGAAGACTGTACCTTCCAGAGGTCAGAACTCGGCTATGGCCCACAAAAGACAAGTCCAGTCTAGAATTAACCTATTCAGCCTTTAAGGGAAAGATACCTGGGCCTGGCTCCATAAGTCAGAGCTGAGCTCCTCTGCTCAGTCCCGGCACCAGCAGGACCCTCTGGCTTCGCCTGTCTCCAGCTGTCTTTTTTTTTTTTTTTGATGCCAGGGATTGAACTCAGGGGCACTTGGCCACACAGCCACATCCCAGCCCTATTTTGAATTTTAGTTAGAGACACGGTCTCACTGAGTTGCTTAGCACCTGGCATTGCTGAGGCTGGCTTTGAACTCTTGATCCTCCTGTGTCAACCTCCAGGAGCGGCTGGGATTACAGGCACTGCATGCACCACTGCACCTGGCTAGCTGCCTGCTTTTGGCTGGCATTAAGTCACTAATTCTGGCCAGGCATGGCATTACATGCCAGTAATACCTGTGACTTGGGAGGTTGAGGCAGGAAGATCCCAAGTTTGAGGTCAGCCTCAGCAAATTAGCAAAGCCCTATTTCAAAATAAAACATAAAGTGTTGAGAATGTGGCTCAGTGGTGGAGCACTCCTGGGTTCAACCCCCATACTGGAGGCCTGGCCTTTCTCAGCTCTCATGTAGGTTGCACGTCTGAGGATCTGGTCACAGCCATGACGGCCTGTTCCTTTCCAGCCACCTCAAGGCCACTCATGTTGAAACCAGGGACCTTTCACCTGCGTCCAGACAACACCATCCTCAGATCTTGCCAATACCATTTTCTGAACCTGCATCCAAGAAGACGCCCCAAGATCAACTGCATACACTGACCACGCTTACTGTGTCTCCAGTCCCCCTTCACCCTTCTTCTTCCCATGCACGTCCCTAACCCTACCCTCAGGAGGCGCCCTAGGGAAGGGGGGGATGTAGGCCTGGGCCTGTTTTCGTTTTGATCACAACTGAATGCAGACTAGCGAGAGCAACAGTCACCCCCGGCGCATCCCCGTGGCCTCCCCGGGGGTGGGGAGCGGCGCCTGCCGACACTGAACACCGGCCCGCAGCGGCGGCACCAGCTTCGCAGAGCACACGTCCGCCGAGCGGGGTCCACCTGAACCAGGGACCCCAGCCCACGGGAGCTCCGCGGGCCCCCGCACTGCCGCCCCGGGCCTGGTGAGGCCACGGCTGCCCCCAGGTGCTCCGGGCCACTCGGCTGAGCCGGGGTCCCGCCGCCCCGCGCCGTGCGAGCATGCGCAGCGCGCCCGGCCGTCGAGAGCGCCCTCGAACCTTCCAGTAGAGCACGCCGAGCCCGCGCAGCTGCTCCAGGCCCACCGCGCGGCCGGGCTCGGGGCGGTGCGGCAGCCGCGGGTCGTCCGCGGACTCGTCCATGTACCAGGCCTGCACCATGGCGACGGCGCGGCCAGCCGGGCTCTGGCGGAGGGGAGGGCCGGGCGGGAGGGCAGAGACGGGACAGGGAGGTGGGCGGGGCCGGGCCGGGAGGTGGGCGGGGCCGGGAGGTGGGCGGGGCAGGGCCGGGAGGTGGGCGGGGCAGGGCCGGGAGGTGGGCGGGGCAGGGCCGGGAGGTGGGCGGGGCAGGGGAGAGCAGAGAACGGACAGGGAGGTGGGCGGGGCCATGACCGGGGAGGAGGGCGGGCCCGGGCCGGGAAGGTGGGCGGGGCCGGGCCGGGGAGGGCAAAGTCCGGACAGGGAGGTGGGCAGGGACATGGAGGTAGGCGGGACCGGGGAGGGAAGGGATGGGTCGGGCCAGGACCCGGAGGGTAGTTCCGGGAGGGTGGTTCCGGGAGGAGGTCCGGACGGGTCTTGTGCCAGGAGGAGTGGGAGGAGTTCCAGGGCGGGGCCGGCGAGGGAAGCGCGCCCCTGCTGGGCCTGGAGGACGAGTGGCCAGCCGCCGCAGGTTTCCTGCGCCTTCACCCGGAGAAGACCCCGGGGAACAGTTCACGATTTACAGCCGTCAACGTGAAGGCAAAACTGAACGACTGTAGCCCGCCGCGGCCCACACCTGTCATCCCAGACTCAGGAAGCTGAGGCAGGAGGATCGCAAGTTGGAGGCCAGCCTGGGTAACTTAAGGAGACCCTGTCCCCAAGTAAAAACTGAAAAAGGGTGGGCTGTAGCCGCGTGGTACAGTGCCCAGGGGTTCAAACCCCAGTACTAGAAAAAAATAATAATAAAGTCGGCCACGCTACCATGTAATTTTTTTTTAATATTTTTATTTTATTTTTTAGGTGTAGATGGACACAACACAACGCCTTTATTTTTATGTGCTGCTGAGGATCGAACCCGGGTCCCGCCCGTGCTGGGCGAGCTCTCTATCCCAGCCCTAATATGTAAGTTTTTAAAAGCACCATCTTTTTCTTTTCATGTCATCTTTCCCATAAAATGTGCTGTGTCCTGGAATAAAACCAGGCTGCCCCTCCTAGTCCTGAGTTCCCTGTGAACGCAGACAGCCCCCCTCCCTAGGGTGGTTCAGCTGGGATCCTGTGACTTCATGGTGGAGAGCCATTTGCACTCAGCGGGAACCACACTTGGAGTTCTGAATTCTGGCCTCTGCCCAGGCTTGCAGCAGGTAAAGGGACACTCCAGCGGTGCTGTGGGAGCTGGCAGCCACGCAGTCAGACCGTGACACTGCAGCTGAAGGGACCTTTCACAGTGTGTCTTAGCTGTGCACCACAGTGGGCAGAGATCATGCAGCCACTCTGCCCTCCACTGCCAGTACCTGTTGAGTCAATGACATGGGATGTTCAACACCTGAGGACAGACTGCTGGGTCTGCCAACTGTCTGCTAAAGCTGGTGTGAGCCTGGGGGACAGGCCCCACTAGGCTGCCACTTGCGGTAGGTTTGGTGTGCTTTCAGCTGATATTTTCACTTTACGAGGGGTTTATCAGGAAGTAATCCCATCAAAGCTTGAGCATCTGTGTAGCTGATAAAAAAGAAAAAGGGAATCTAACCTTTTGATGAGCCTGGATTTATCTTTTCAGAGCAAGCAGCTAAAAAAAGATCACATTCTCAGCTGTTCCCTCAGCCTAGCAAATCAAGCAACTGGAAACCCCAAGATGTTGAACCAGACTGTGCTAGTTTACATCTCCAAAGCAGACTGACTCCAGGGCTTCAGGAAAATTGCACAGGAAGCACATGTCCACTTCATTTCTGTTCCCTTCCTCGAATGACTGCAAATACTAAGCCCACATCCTCATTTCCTCTGCACTCCACCTGACGGATTTCCGCTGGCCCTTCAGGCTGGGGATGTGCTCCGAGTACAACATGTGCCTGGCGTACACCTGTGAGGTCCTGGGTTTGATTTCCGACACTGAAAATAAATAAATCCCCGCTTGGACATGGCTGCCATTTCCCTGTGTGCTTCAGGAGTGGTTTCTAATGACCTGTCCTCTCTCACTGCCTCCTGACCCGTTCCATGGACACTGCGTGTTGCCACATCTCAGCAGCAGCGCTTCACAGCTGCCCACTCGCTCCGACACCTTCTGGTTCTCCTTCAAGTCACTGCTCCCTCCCTCCCTCCCTCTCTCTTCTGGCTCCTGCTCCTCTGGATGGTCCCAACAGTCTCTCCCTGTCCATTCTCACCAACCCAGTGGCCTCACATAGTCCACCCCATGCTGCTGACTCCCCTGTCCACATCTCCAGTCTGAACCCCTTTCCAGAACCTCAGGTTTTAGTATCCACAAGTCTCCAACCTAACCTGGCTGAAACAGAATGGAGACCCTTCCCCTGCCCTTTCCTGTATCAGGGAGCAGCAGTGGCTTCTTCCAAAGCTGGGTATTTTGCTCTTTCTCCCTCACACTCCACATCCAGTCCACCCTAACTGCAAATCCTCTCACTTGACCCTCAAAACACCATACCCCCGTCCACTAGCCTCCATCCCACTCTTTCCACCACCTCTTGGCTGGTGGAACTGACCACTGAAGTAGCCTCCTGTGACTGCTTTTGCCCCAGTGCAACCATTCCTTGCAAAGCAGCCAGTGACCTTCTAAAAGCCATGTCATGCCAATCCCCATATTAACCCTGCTTTTTGAACTCCAGACCCTGGCCACCCCCAACCCTGCCACCTCCCCTCCTGCGCTCTGCTCTCCAGACCTCTGGCCTTTTAGCATGTGGATCTCCTGCTCCTCCTGCCTCAGGTCCTTGCCCAGGCAGGTTTCCTCCTGACTCAAGTGCTTTCCCCTACAGACACCCAGTTGCCGAGAAGCTGCCCTGGCCATTCCTACATGCCGGCCGCGGCCCCTCCCCTTAGGCACGTGCATGCTCCTTGTTAGGTTCCATGAGGACATTTGAATCAATATCTGCCTACACCTGTCAACCTCATGTCGGTGGTACGATTCCTGTGTGGTGTCACGGCTGTGTTACCGCTGTTGACCAGTGACGAGTCCTTGCTTCCCCGATGTTGAATAACACCAAAGAAGCACGCCGAGGCAAGGTCAGAGTAGAAATTAGAAGTTTATTAAAGGACAGCAGAAAAGACTTCCCCCGGAGGAAGAAGGGGACCCAAGAGGTGGAAGTGCGGTTGTCTCCCCTTCTTATAGTTTTGGTGATGGAATGTGGGTTGGAAGGCCCAAGGGGGTGGGACACAGGTGGGCCAAAGAAGTAATCTGGTCAGGAAGGACTTCATTATCACTTCTTTGGGATGGACTTTGGCCTAGGGCCTTTTCGGGACTTCATTAACATTCCATGAGTTGTCCTGTGTTTCCCTGAGTCATTCCCAGCATGGCCTCCATTTTAGATTTCACTCGGTATTAGACCCGATTTACCTAACTACACTGACTACCTAATTTTAAATCTGGCTTCATTCCCCCCTCTAATTTGGGAACTCCTTACTGCTGTAAGGAAAGGGGGCGAAGAAGATCTTTCTGGCTTCTTCAGGCTGACAAAAGGGACGGTGTGTGGGGCAAGCAGTTTGGAGTCCCCCTTTAAAAATCGGGTCTATCGAGTGGTCCATGATAGAAGTCTGATTGAGAAGTAATAGACTGGAAGGCCATCTGAGTGATGGGTGGTCTGTAAGAGAAACAAGAATTCATTAGTACTGGAACCATATTGATGTAGCAATAAATCCCATAGCACAGGAATATGCCAATGAGTATGATGGCAAAGACAAAGACTAACAATGTTTTCCACCAGGAAGTACCAAGAACCAGGAGCTAAGATATTGTTTCCATGACAAAGTTGCTGAGGACATGGCTTCTATCTGAGCATGTAAATCTTTAAGGATATTTGTCACATTGCCAGAAATGTCAGGGATGTAAACACAACATTTAACTTTTAGGGTTACAGTTGTCCTTCCCTTAAGATATAGTTTAATAATTTAATGTCATCTGATCTTGCAAAATCCTTTTACTAGTATGACCTCTGTGTCTAAGAGAGAAATCTTTAATTCTGCTACTTAGGGCTGGATAACCATATTAGCAAACATTAAGCCTACCTGTGTTGGTTAGAAATAAAGGCCTTAAGCTAAAAACTACTCTGGCAGTTCCTTTTTGATAATTATCAGGCATTCCTGTCTGAGAATCTCTTTTGTATCCTCTAGTTTACTTATTTATGGAAGTTACATTTAACTATTATTGTTATTAAAATGTCCAGGAATAGCTGTGTTTTGGCTTTGACTGTCTTTGCTAAGTGTTTAAGATGAAGCAAGTCAAACTGACTTTTGTTTCTACCTATTGTTAACAGTCAGCTGAGTTACTCTGGGAGTTACTCTGGGAACTTCACAGCAGCTTCTCAGTTCTGCTAGTGCCATTTGCGCTAGGATGGGTCCAGGCCTTGCTTGACCATGTGGCTTCCCTCGGAAGCATCAGGGATGTCTCCCTTTTCTGATGACCCTCCTCTTCATAGCAAAGGCACTGATTGGCTTTTTGTCCTCCAGCCGTCTCATTAATCTCCCTGATCTGATCGGGAGGTTATGTGGCCCAGAGTTGCAAAGCTCTTTGGAGAAGTCACAATTTTCAGGTTTGGAAGTTGAAAATTATGATACAAGTTTAAGATACAATTCACAAAATTTCACATCTTCCTACACTAGAAAAACTTGCTCACACAAAACTGAAAATAGGATTTTAATAATATAAAAGCTACCACAGAAGAAATTTTTTCAGGATCATTAAGCCACTTTCTTTGTTCTGAAGTTCCTAAAGTAGTATTAAGTTACATTAAATCGCCGGAAAAATTTTAAAAGAGAACCACACACTACCATGTATATCCAAAATTAAGCTTTTAAAAATTCCCAAGACTGTTGCTAATTAATGTCATTTCAATAAGCCAGACCAACATTTTAATTCAACACTTTTTCCTAAATCTTACACACTGAGAGAAACATACCAAATCATAATTTATTATCCTTGCCCAAATCAATGCACTGTATACCTAGTGAAATCTCCTTAGGCTACCCAGTTCAAAAATTGATGAAAAAATAAAACTGAATGATTGAGGAGTTACTTGCCAACTTAGAAGTAGAGTTCTTTTAATTTTCTATCCTAAGTATTTAATTTCTTCGGCATGAATTATCTGAAATTAAACTAATCAATTACCTAACCCTAACTTTTAACTGCAAGATTATGCAATGCTTCAAACTCATTTAGATACCAGATGTTACAATGAAACATCTTTTAGACACACATTTAGCCTAGATTATCCCCAAGAAACAATCTATAATAACCTTTAAAACAGACCAGATAAGAAAATATCTCTCCAGGTTTTGAACTTCCATTTAATTATGACTCTTATCAGTGGCACCTTAGATTTCCCCATGAGTGGACCAGATGTTCTCACATAAGGGCAACTATAGGTGTAAAATCAAGGGTCTCAGTGTGACTGACTTTACTGCATTTAGGTGGAGTAATCCTTAAGTGCAGGGAAATTATGAGGAAATTTCCCCAAAGCGAAAATGCCTCTGGCAGCTGCTGGGAATTCCTCAGTTTCCCTTTCACTTGCAAGATTAGCTCCTTTGGATAGATCCAATCCTAGGCAATCTGGCATATCTCCTAACTTTCCAGGAGAGTCAGTTTTTATCTGCCTTAGGTCTTGAAGGGGGAAGGGGGTATGTACTTTGATCGGCCCAAATTTTTCTCTTGATTCTTTTTCCTCAGTGAGTTCAAGATTTTTTCTCTTCATGGCAGATATCATAGCTAAGTCTACTTTACACTGTTGGCATAATTTAGGATTTTCCATTAGAGCAAAGAAAATCTGAACATATAGCACCTCACACCATTTCCTTTTTTGTAAATTTTATCAAACTGTAAAATTGTATTAAAATTGATATTTCCCTCTGGTGGCCAGGTTTCTCGTATTTGAGGCCAGGCCAAGAAAATGAGGCGCTTTTTCTTGAGCACCTGAGGTTCAAATCTATCCCAATTTTTCAATACGCAGGCTAGTGGTCCACCTGGCGTATTGGAGAGAGAGAAGCTCCCGTCTGAGTGAGAAGAAACAGGATTCAGGCGCCCAAGCCGCGCCAGAGAAAACTGTTCTCATTAGGGACGTCTCCCTAACCTTGAGCTTCCTAAACGGTCCAGAAAACCCGTCTCTCACCTTGCTTTGCCAAGGGGTTTCTGGTCCCCTTTAGCAAATTGCTAGGGTCTCAGTTTGCCCTGTGCCAGAGACCCTGGGAGGATTCAGACTTAAGGGCCTTACTGCTTTCCTCCCGACCACTAAAAACCCATTGCAAAGGAGAATCGTGTGCTCTTTTGTTGTTGTCTTTGCTCTGTAGACTAAAGGAGCCGCCTAAGTGTTAAGGGATATCTACTGGTTGTAAGGTAGCAGATTACCGGAGGAGTTGATTCTAAAAATGCCTCTCTAGTAGCTTAAGGAACACAGAACATTTTAAACATTGGGGCGGTAAAACAGACTAGTAAAAGTTACCTATGCATCTTAGGGAACCTGGGCAGATTTTACTAATTATCTCATGCCTTTCTCAGTCCTGCAACCTGAATTGCTAACATTTCTGACCTGCGAAGGAAGGGAAGCATCCAGGAGGAATGGATGCGGGGTTGGGAGTGTTGCACGTAGCCCATACGGAGGCAAATGTGATTGGGGCTTTCCCTCAGTGCCATTCATCTACCGATCACCCTAGATACCCATGAGGGCTGTCGGGAGGGGGCTCAAGAGAAAGGAACCTTAAGAATCCTCTGAGAGTAGCCCAGACCGGAATTCCGCAGTTGTTCCAAACTCCTTCCTCCACCTCCACGCATCCGAGGCAGATCGGGATTAGGGACACTGTGTACTCACGCCAATTGCTCTCCAGGCCCAGACAGAAAAGTTGGAAGCGGCTTTGGCAGAACCCAACATGCCTGCTCTGTATTGAACAGGTGATTGAGAGCTGCCTAGGCCGGGAAACCTCTCACCCGAGTCTTGAAGAGTGGCGGCTGCACTAATTGCATTTAAGTAGCCGTCGGGTGCCCACCTTACCTCCAGAAAGAAAAAGATGCACCTCAAACAGACATGGGGTGCGTGCACTTACCTCGGTGTAGAGTCTCGGTGGGACCTCCAATATGTTACCGCTGTTGACCGGTGACGAGTCCTTGTTTCCCCGATGTTGAAAAATAACACCAGGGCTGGGGTTGTGGCTCAAGCAGTAGTGCGCTCGCCTGGCATGCGTGCGGCCCGGGTTCGATCCTCAGCACCACATACCAACAAAGATGTTGTGTCCGCCGAGAACTAAAAAATAAATATTAAAAAAATTCTCTCTCTCTCTCTCTTTAAAAAAAAAAAAGAAGAACACCAGAGAAGCACACTGAGGCAAGGTCAGAGTAGAAATTAGAAGTTTATTAAAGGACAGCAGAAAAGACTTCCCCCGGAGGAAGAAGGGGACCCAAGAGGTGGAAGTACGGTTGTTTCCCCTTCTTATAGTTTTGGTGATGGAATGTGGGTTGGAAGGCCCAAGGGGGTGGGACACAGGTGGGCCAAAGAAGTAATCTGGTCAGGAAGGACTTCATTATCACTTCTTTGGGATGGACTTTGGCCTAGGGCCTTTTCGGGACTTCATTAACATTCCATGAGTTGTCCTGTGTTTCCCTGAGTCATTCCCAGCATGGCCTCCATTTTAGATTTCACTCGGTATTAGACCCGATTTACCTAACTACACTGACTACCTAACTTTAAATCTGGCTTCAGCTGTGCATACCTTCAGGTCACTTGTTCAGCGCCTGGCACATAGTACCCCAAGAAAAACTCATGAACACTGCCCTCCCGAGTTTTCACACCACCATTGTAATGGCCTCCTCCCCCACGTCAGCGCTTCTAGTGACGCCGCACAAGCTGGGTGTGAGAATTTTCTGCACAGTGGTGCCCTCAGGACCACTCTGGGAAGCTGGGAGTACCTGTCACCCACAGTTGAAAGGTGACATACCTGAGGCACAGGAACTCACCTAACTTCAGGTCACATGGCCAGGAAGTGACAAGGCTGGGGTTTGAACTCAGGGAATCTTGCCCAACAGTCTATAGTAGCTGCTAAAATGCGGTGCCAGCATAGTGGTCCTGAACCTGGGGGAGCACTTAACACCCTGCCCAGGTGCAGCCGCCCAGCAGCCTGCATCTGCCCTTGCCGGCCTCCATCCTGAGCAGATGTCTTTTCCTTCCCACTGGGACAGGGGAAAGGGGAGCAGTTCTGTGCCATAAAAAAACTTTTGCTTTTGCCGGGTTTCTGTTCTGACGACTAAAAGGCTCAGGGGTCACTCTAGTTAAACTGGGCTGACTGGGCTGCACAGAATAACCCCACCAGAGACACAAATACCTTTTTCTTTGGGGTTGCTGTGACAGCTCCTCTGACCTTAAGGGTCTGCAGAAAGAGAGAGAGCGAGAGCACGTGCTGAGCCCTTTTATTGAGGAGAAGCTATTCAAATGAGGCCAGGGGTCAGGTTTCAGGGGCTGAGTCTATCTTCATGATGTCCACTGTCAGCAGGTTGACTGACACCTGGGTAGGCCACACCCAAGGGCACAGTAAGAGGAGGGGACACAAGGCACTTCCATAGAAGATTCTATCCTAAATGGGGCAAGGGGTTAGATTACAAAGGAACAGGTGAGCATAGCTTCACCCCTGGGGCTGTAGCAAGACACACCCATTTCTGTGACTGAGCGCCTCAGCACCCAGCTGGGGAATGTAACTCAGTCACCCGTAAGGTTGGCCTCCCACATGCTTTGGAAAAGCAAGATGGGCAGGGTGCAGAGGGACTGGCGGGGAAACAGGCGCTGTGTCCGCTGCCCCCCGCACTCAAGCAGGACAACTGAGGGAAATGGCACTCACTGCTTTCCTGTGGACACCACTGCCCGTGCGTTCTGCTTTGGAGAATCTCTGACATGTTTCTTCCAGAAAAACAGCCACCAACAGCCCAGAAATGTTTCACGACCAGGTTTCATTACCACCATGAGACTGGGGAAGAACCTGTTGAGGTGTTCTGAAAATGGCCTCCTCCGCTGCAGAGGTGGCCGGGAGCAGACCACAGACAGAGCAGCGCCCTGGAAGACCAGGTGACCCAAGCCACTGACACCAGGGACAGGGACACCGCCCTAGGCAAACGTGCTCCGAGAAGGGCCAGAGCCAACATGTTAGGCTTTGCAGGCCAACAGGAGGAACTGAAGGTAGGATATGGGGATATATCTAACAGCCATTTCTAGGATTTGGCTGGCCCCTGCTGTGTGCTAATAACTTTGCTTTTGTCTGCTCGCCTGCCCAGCGTACTTGACCTCTCTCTCCTGGCCTGCAAAGAGCGATGAAGAGTGAGATTTTGCCTGGCTTGCAGGCTGTTGACCTCACCCAGATTCCCAGATGTAACAGGACTGAGGCCCCCTGGGTGAGAGGCGTGGCACAGTCAACTGTTCAAGAGCAGAAGCAGTAGCCAGACTGCTGGCGCTGGGGATCTCTGAGGGAGCTGCGAGGTGCTCTGAGACCAGAGGTCTCACGACTGGGCAGGAAGTCAGGAACCTGGGAGGCAGATGTTCACACCAAAACCAAACTCTGCAGCCTGGTGCCTCAGAGGCTCTGGTGGAGAGAGGACACAGTGAGCAGAACTGCTCTCAGCCCTCATCTTCATTCAGGTCCTCTCCCCCAGGGCCATTTCTGCTAAGACCCAGCCAGAGCAAGGCCAGGCAGAGTCTACTGAAAAGCCATCTGGGCTAACGACTTCCAGCTGGAACAGCCTGAGGGCTTTGTGGGAAACACACACAGAGCAGGGGAGAAAGGCCAACAGATAACACACAGGCACACCTGGGCACTACTCAAGAGGCCTGGCCACACAGCCAAAAAACAAAACACTTGCTGTGAAACACAAGGGCCTGTCTATCAATAAACCTGGGGTCAACAGCACGACCTGCGTAAGAAAACCAGCCAGGCAGTCCCAGATCTCACCCAGCCAAGAAACCTGGGAAGTCCCCTAGGAGACCCATGACCTTGGCAGACTTTCCATGTGTCCCTGTGCTGAGACACACCTAATACCACATATGAAGGAACAGCCTTGGAATACTACTCAGCCAGGTTATCCAACTTGGTAACTGTTGGAGAAGCTGGAAGATGGTTTCATGGATGTTCATCAAACTACTCTTTTTGTGTACTTTTGAAATTTCCAATGAAGATTTTTAAAGTCGTGTTATCTTTGAATGAAGAAATGAGCCAGCTGTGCACGTAAATTTTCTTCACTGAAAAAAGGGAGACTGGGACTGGGGATGTAGCTCAGTGGTAGAGTGCTTGCCTCACACACCCAAGGTCCTTGGTTCAATCCCCCCCCCAAAAAAAAAGGAGCACAGGTCTGGATTTCTCAAGGAGGAAGCCAGTCAGCTGCCTGGAGGCCACTCAGCAAAATCTCACTGGCGCTATTAAAGGAAAGCAGTCTCTGGTCCTGAGAGGTAGTGGAGGTAAAGGGGAGGCAGAGGCAGAAAAACTCATTTGTACTGGTTTTTGTTTTTGGTTTTGGTCCTAGAGATTGAATCCAGGTGTACTTTACCACTGAGTCACAGCCCTTTTTATTTTTTGAGACAGGGTCTAAGTTGCTGAGGCTGGTCTTGAACACGACATCCTCCTGCCTTGGACTCTCCCGTCTACAGGCGTAGCCACTGTGCCAGGCAAATCCTGAGTTATTTGTCAGTGAATTATTCCAAGCGTCCAGGCTCCCACGATGAAAATCAAACCCAAAAGTTATTCCAATGTGGGCCACCAGCCTCATTCATGGTCATATTGTCCCCAAAGACTCTTAAGATATTTCCCAAAAACATGAGTCTCTGGGGCTCAGGATGTGGCTCAAGCGGTAGCGCGCTCGCCTGGCATGCGTGCGGCCCGGGTTCAATCCTCAGCGCCACATACAAATAAAGATGTTGTGTCCACCAAAAACTAAAATAAATAAATAAATAAATAAATATTTTAAAAAAATTCTTTCTCTCTCTAAAAAAAAAAAATGAGTCTCCCTTCCCTTCTTCTAAGGCTTCTAATGCTGTCGTGGGGCCACCCTGTAGACCTCACCTCACCCTACTGCCTCCCAAAGGCCCACCTCCCAACCATCAGCATGTGCCTCTGAGAACTAAGCTCCCCACACATGAACTGGGGACACATCCAAACCACAGCAGCTTATAGGGAGAAAACTGTTTAATAGCGACAATATTTTTCTTCTAATTCCAAAAACATTCTCCAGAACATTATCTGATGAGCTGGGCATGGTGGCTGAGCTTCTACCCAGCCCATAAATCCTGCCTTATATTTGTATGGGCACAGGTGTTGCAGTATCAATCTGCAAAACAGGGCTGGCGGATCAGGGAAACCCATTTATCATACTGGCAGGGAGGCCCCACTGGTGTCCAGGGGCATGCCATCTGCCTTCAGCATCAGCAGCATTTCCCAACAGCCTCGGCAACCCTGGAGCCTGCTGAGGGAGAAACTGCATCTGCTGCTCAGCTGTACTCTCCGGAGTGAAGATGGACACACATCCACTCCAGGGGCTGTATGTACTTCTTGGGAACAACCTGGGTGATCCGTTCCTCTGATTCACCAGTTGTTTTCTCGTACACATTAGGGATATTAGTCCTTTGTGATGAGTTATAAACTCTTCCCATAGTTTGCTTTTGCTTGTTACTTCCAAAATCTTTGCTTTATGAAGTTTTTTATTTATATGCAGTCTTTTTCTTTTATGATCATATGTCCTAAGTAAAAAGACCTTTGCTTACCCCATTGATGAGTTACTGCTCCTAAAACAGAATAATCCCGTATGTCTCTGGGTTGACAGAATGGAGCTCTGTCTATCTGCGTAGTGGAGGCAGTGCCCTAGTCCTGCTCCCCACCTTGCTGGCCACATTTGAACTGTGTTCTCATGAACACGATCAGCAAAATCCAGACTACAGAAACAACAGATGGCCCAGGTCCAGAAGATAATATGTAGGGAAACAGTGGGATGGAGCAGGGACTGCAAATTAAAAGCCCTAAGAAATATTAAGTTAAAAAAAGGAAAAAGTTGGCAAGATTAAACTGCCATCGAGAAATGCCTGAAGTCATTTCCACAAAAGTCAGGATTACTTATAAAGAGAGGGAAGGAGGAGGAAGGAGAAGTCCCAGGGGAGTACTCTGGAGTGTCCAGCAAAGCACTATTCCTTACAGGGTGGTGGATGCAAGGACATTCATCTTATAATAGTAATTCAATACGCATTCATTTCTTTTGTGTCATTTTCTGTATTTTTATTTTATCGAAAAAAATTCAAAAATAAATGATCATGTCAAACATTTGTTTTAAACCTGCACAGTATTTTTAAGAAAAAAAGCCAAAGAAACTTTTCAAAGATATATGCATCTTGGTCTTTAAAAGCTGTAACTGAGCCGGGCTCAGTGATGCACACCTGTAATTCTGGCAATTCAGGAAGATGAGGCAGGAGGATCGCGAGTTCAAAGCCAGCCTCAGGGCTGGGGATGTGGCTCAAGCGGTAGCGCGCTCGCCTGGCATGCGTGTGGCCCGGGTTCAATCCTCAGCACCACATACTAACAAAGATGTTATGTCCGCCGAGAACTGAAAAATAAATGTTGAAAATTCTCTCTCTCCCCCCTCTCACTCTCTTAAAAAAAAAAAAAAAAAAAAAAAAAGCCAGCCTCAGCAGATTAGCCATGCACTTAGAAACTCAGTGAGACCCTGTCTCTAAATAAAATATAAAAAAAGGGCTGGGGATGCAGCTCTGTGGTTAAGTTGCCCTGGATTCAATCCCTGGTACCAAAAAAAAAAAAAGCTGTAACTGAGCCAGGAGTGGTGACACACACCTATAATCCCAGCACTCAGCAGGCTGAGCAAAGAGGATCACAAATTTAAGGTCAACTTCAGCCACTCACCAAGACCTCTCAAAATGAAAAAATAAAAAGGGCTGGGGGAACATCTCAGTGGTAGAGCACCCCTGGGGTCAATCCCCAGTGCCCAACACACACACACACACACACATGCACAAAATTGTAACTGCTGAGCATGTGTGAGGTCCTGGGTTCGATCCCAGCCCTGCACACACACACATTTGAAAGACTGAGGCCATTCTTCCACAGCCACGGTCTTTCTGTGTACACAGCATCAGGCACCTGAGGGGCGTCCTGTGAGCCTCATGCCCAGTGTGTGGCTACAAGGGCAGGTGACTCCACCTTGAAAATCAGAAGGTCAGCGAACTCTTCCACAATTCTTCCTGAGTTCCTGTCTGCATCTTTTAACCAATGTTTTATTGATTTCTTATAAAAATCAACGCCCAAGCACTTTGGGCCAAACTGCAATAAAACATGAAAATACACTAAGCCCAGTAAGCAGCAGATCTCAGAATCACCAGATCTCAAAAATGTCCACTTCCTCCTGGAGTGCTTTTTTACTGAGATGCTCACAGGACACAGTGCCCCCTGGCTCAGCTTTGTCTCCTGCAGCCACTCCTGCTGAGAGGTCTTGATGCCCACACCAGGAAATGACAGCAACAAGTGCTATCACTTGCCTTCTCCAGAGCACCCAAGTGACTCCACTCAGTCTTGAGACTGCCGAGCCCCTTCTCTCGCCAGCCTATCGGCCTCTTCATTGCCCACAAATCCCGAATGACCAGGAACATGCATCTGTTAAAATAAAGGTTTTCCTTTTTACTTCTCCTGATTTTTATACAAGCAACATGACTACACTCCACTGAGAAACGCAAGCACACACAGCAGACTGGGCGAGCCGCAGCTCACTCAGAGCCTCTTGCCCAACATAACTGAAGAGCACAACATATATTCCAGATGCTTCACACAATGATGTGTTCACAAAAGCTCCATTTCATTTCTCTACAAATTTGATTTTACCATTAATGGTGCTTTTTTTCTCACTTGGCAATGGGACTCACTTGGCAATGGTATATGGCAAACTGTGCAGATGGATGGATATCTGTGTTCAAGCTCGCGCTCGTGCACACACACTCTTTACTCTTTGAATGTTGTTTAGGAGAATGGATTACTTATTTGATTTAACCATTGTTCACATTTGCATTGCTAAAGCAAATTTACATATTGGTCACAAAATGTTACCAATGGTTTTATGGAGGCAGAACAAGGCAGAGTTGAGACAATGGTTAAAAGTTTAACTTGCTTTGAATTGTGTGGAGAAAACATTTCATTAAAATTGTCTATTACATGTCTGTAATCCCAGCAACTAGGAAGGTTGAGGCAGGAAGATCATAAATTCAAGACGAACCTCAGCAACTTAGTGAAACTGTCTCAAAATAAAAAAACAAAAAGAGCTGTGACTGGCTGGGGCTCAGTAGTAGAGTGCTTGCCTAGCATATGCGAGGCACTGGGTTCAATTCTCAGCACTACATATAAATAAATGAATAAAATAAAAATCCATTAGCATCTAAAAAAAATTAAAAAAAAAAAAAGCTGTGACTATAACTCAGTGGTAAAGTGCCCCTGGTTTCAATCCATAGTACCACCCCCCACCAAAAAAAAAAAAAAAAAAAAAAAAACTCTAAGAAAAACATTTCCCTTTTGGAAAGAAGACCATGTTCCTAAGGCCTTATCAAGCAATATTGAGGATCAAATCCAGGGCCTCATACATGCTAGGTAAGCACTCTACCGCTGAGCCACAGCTCCAGCCCTTGAGCAATATTTTTTACTGTTGCACTTCACTGCAAAGACAAAGAGAATCAAAGGCACTCATTACACCTCATGATATGACCCTCGTGGGAATTGTTAACCTGCACCAATCGATCCCTTAAGTAAACCACTGCTCTCGAGCCAACAGGGACCACATGGTCACAACAGTCCCAAGATGTGAACATTCTAATAGGCACTCACCCACTGAATGTCCATGCCATGGGTGAGCTCCTCCAGCTGCATGAAGTCCTCCTTGTTGATCACCTCCTTCCCCGTACACGTCTTCCACCCATTCTTCTTCCAGCCTTGGACCCAGTTAGTGATCCCTAGGGGAAAGTATGCTCACTGGGCCTCCTCCTGCTCTGTCCTGCCTGTCCTGCCTCCGGGGCCTCTTGTGCTCTGACCCATCATCCTGGACTCCTCCCCTCCTCAGTTGGCCCCAGTTGCTTTGGCCTGCAGCACATGCCAGAAACACCATCTCCCCCATTCCTCTAACTGCATTCACCTGAAGCTCTCAGCTTAGGACGTCCTTCTCCAGGAAGTTTCCCACGGGCATTCTCCAAGAAGCAGCCAGCACACCTTGATCCTAAGTTACTTACACACATCTAGACTCCAACTGCAAGGACAGCAGAGCCACATCTACTTCATGACAGAACTTGGGCTTCAAAACCTCCCTCTTTTCCTTGTGACAAACCAATGTTATCCCTGTTATTAATTTTAGCCTATTATAATACCTCCCACCAGGGAAAGAAAAGCCTAGTTCCCCTCAGATCGACTGGAAAATTACTGGAAGAAATAAACATGAAGGCTTACCATTTATAGTGAACATACTGTCCGTATACAGAACCAATTTATTGATGTTCTGAGCCTTGGCTTGTTCGATGGCTTTGCAGGCTGCCTTGAAAAAACAAGCCACAGTCATCCTCCGCAGAGAACTGGCAACACAGCTCATGCTCAAAGTGATTCACACTTGGACATACAAGGGTCACCTCTGGGTCACACATGTTCAAAAGGGTCTATGACACAAGGGTTCCTTCTTCTTATGTACTTTGATTATATTCTTTACATGAAATAGTGCTAAACATATAATTCTGTTGACACCGACTTGAAATGACATTTTAGAGTATTTCTCCAGAATTGCTACTAACCCAAAGTTTCTTCTGGACATTGAATATCTTATCTACATGGATAATAGTAATAAGTGATATGCTCATAGTCCTGCTGAGGGATGACAGACTCACATGTATCAGGTAACTTTACATGAGTTTCATGCTCAAGGTCAATATTGAGAAATGACAAACTCACATTTATCTGATAACTTACATGGATTTCTGCTCTTTGGTTTGTCTGTCGTCCGGGGAGTCTAATGCCTATGTTTCTGTTTCAAAATAGAATTTTTAAAAATACACTTATAATGCTAATTCTCAAAAGTGATTCCCTCCAATGAATAATGAGCTAGTGTGTTTAAAAAAACAAAACAAAACAAAAAAACGATATAAAAGCTTCATATAAAAACACAGCCTTTAAAAAAAATCAAACCAACATGAGGCTGGGGTTATGGCTCAGCAGTAGAGCACTCGCCTCACATGTGCGAGACCCTCGGTTCGATCCTCAGCACCACATAAAAATAAATAAATAAATAAAATAAGTGTATCGTGTCCAACTACAACTAAAAAAAAAATTAAGAAAAAAAATCAAACCAACAATACTAACACTTTGTTGAAAGACACTACAATATGGCATAGAAGAAACACTGGACCAGAAGTCAAGGACAAAGTGTAATTTCTGGACTGAAAGGCATTAGCATGGTGTCTAGGGCCAGCACGACGTCCCCAGAACCTAGTGCCACACCAGCTTCCACTCTCCACCACCAGGGTTTGAAGCTAAGCAAAAGGTTAAAGTGAAAAGAACTTTGTAAACTGTACAGTTAGAAAGAAATAGAAAGTGGTATCATTATTAAAAATGCCTAACAACCAACTTTTTTTTTTCCTTGAGCTATTGGGGATCAAACCCAGGGGCACTTTACCTCTGAGCTACATTCTCAGTCCTGACTATTTTTAATTTTGAGACAGAGTCTCACTTAGTTGTTGGCCTTGTACTTGCCACCCTCCTACCTCAGCCTCCTGAGGTGCTGGGATTGCAGGTGTGCACCACTGCATCTGGCCACCTACACATGGCTCTTGTGGGTACCTGTAAATACTGGAAAACAAAGTTGAGCGCTGGTGCGGGCGGCTTTAGGGGGACCAAGTCCCTCTTTCCTCTGAACTTCAGGGCTCAGCTTCCATTCCAGTTCCTTCACATCCACAGGCGAGATAGGTCTGAACAAGAGCATTTCACCTTGCCTTCTGACATACCAGGGTCACCGCTGGGTCACACAGCTTCAAAAGGGTCTAGTAATACACGGGTTCCAAGCCCAGCAGCCATTCCCTGGGCAGCCCTGCGAGGTCCATCTAATTTAAGCTAAGAGGCAGGAGGCCCTTCTGGTGTAAAAGTGCATGAGATAGAGACACCTGAGAGTTAGGGCCGACACAGCAACACCCAGCTTCTACATTCGACGTTCTGAAGAACAAAGCTGTTCAGTGTCAATAAAAATCAAAGCTCTGTTCTTCTATCAGCCCGTGCTAGAGCTGTTTGTCTGACAAGGTTTCCAAATAATCAATGAGTACCCAGATCTACGCGTCTTTCCACAAGTTTTAGAATATGATCAGTAAAGTCTGATGCTGAAAAACTGAGCTGTTTACTTACAAAGGGTGGCCTGGCCCCCAGTAGACGCCAATTCCTGCTCGTGCTCTCCTCCGCCCGTTACTAGAGCAGCAGCCATCGGTGTAGACAACCACAGAGTCTCCTGTAAGGGAAACAGTAAACACAGCTGGATCGAATTTTGGAAAAAACAAAACTCACACCAAATGTCTCTGAAGTCAGGTCAGCATTTTAAGAAGATGTTCTACATGCTGCAGTCTCTGGGAAATACAAATTTCTTATGTGGGGCAGATGCTACATCACACCTGGTCTCACACACCAGGCCAGGGACAGGGCAAGGTGGTCACAGTGCAGAGCTAGAACCTGCTTCCTGAGACCTACCACTCACAACCTACCCTAAAGGGTCAAAAGACAACGGCAATCTCCTTCTCTATGTCAGGGCCACCGTCACTCTCAGCAAGCCATCTCTCGAGAGAGAGCAGGGCCTTGGCATCATGGTGACCCTGCCTGCCAGAAGATCAAGTCCTCTAACACACGCTGGTCTCATTTTTCTTGTAGGACACTTGTAACAGTGAACTGTTGCTCCTGACCTTGCTTCTTTTCATCAAGGCAGAGGGTGGGATTAACATGCCAAAGCTGTGAACAACAAGGAAGAAAAGGATGGACATAAGGCCAGGCCACTCTCGGGCCTCTGGTGGCCAGCAACACACTCTCAGCAGAACAGTGGGAGAAGCTGGGTTGCACAGCACTAAGGGACAGAAAGGGGGAGCAGAGAGGCACACACAGGAGGCCCTTGTCCAGGACAGTGGGTGGAGCAGGCACAGCAGAGGCACAGTGGGAGGATGCTACAGAAGCACGGGGACTCGGTTCCTGGAACGGTGCTGGGCCATCAGAACACAGGCTGGGTGAGACACTTCAGTCCAGCTGCATCTCAGCTCTGCCAACACAGCCGGCCGCTGCCTGCAGTCACTGAAGAGACCTACCACACACCAGGCTGTGTCAGGGCCACCGAGCTTCAAGCAGTGATGAGCATGCTGGGAACAGCTCATACCCCGGGTATGCCACAGACACCCGTTTCAATTCCAAGCAGCAAATAACCAAATCAAGTACACCTTTTTGACTATTTTAAATAACTATAACTAACCTACAAATACAGATCAACAAAACATTTCTATTTGTTTCCCTTGAATCAAACTATAAAATGGCTTCTTCCTGGGAAAGTTAGAACCTACAAATTCGATGAGTTATAAAAAATGCTGGAAGCTGTAATTCCAGTGGCCCAGGAGGCTGACACAGGAGATTCGAGAGTTCAAAGCCAGCCTCAGCAACTGTGAGGCGCTAAGCAACTCAGTGAGACCCTGGCAGGGATGTGGCTCAGTGGTTGAGTGCCCCTGAGTTTAATCCCCAGGACAAAAAAAAAAAAAAAAAAATGCTGAGGGCTGGGTTTGTAGCTCAGTGGTGGAGCGTTTGCCTGACATGTGTGAGGCCCTGGATTCAATCCTCAGCACCACATACAAAAAAACAAATAAAACATAAAAGATCCATTCACAATTAAAAAACAAAATTTTAAAAATAAAAATGCTGGGTATTTCTACCTTCTATTCGCCTGTACTAAAGATAAGAAGATATACTCACTGTCACTAAGAGACCGAAGTTAAAGCAGAGAAACAGTTCATGACCACCTTGCTTCTAGGGATAAGACACAATCTCCAGACTGAACACAAGAGTAAAATGGTGCTGACTGAGGGTGGAAGGCAGCTGTGCTAAGGCCTTCCTCATCTGAAGAGCTAAAGCACTCTGTGCATAGGGACTACAGGTCTTTCAAACATTACAATGTCATTTGTGGTCTACATAATGGTTTTCCTAAGAATACCTAAAAGTTTAATAATTCTGCATGACTTCATCAATTATGAAATGGTAACCTTAGAGAATTCTACATATCCTGTATGGAAAACAATGAGGATAAACATCAGCTCAGATTTCTCTCATTTAGAGATTGAGCAAAGTTTTCATGGTTTCTAGATTGTTATATTTTTAAAAACCCAAAGAAGATGTACTCTACGGTTTAGATAGGAGGTATCCCCCAAATGCTCACGTGTGAAACAATGCAAAAAGGTTCAGAGGTGAAATGATTAGAGGATGACCACTGTAACCCCACCGTGGATTAATCCAGACAGGCCGGAGGCTGTGGCTGGGGAGGTAGGTCCCTGAGGGCATGCCTTTGGGGCTTATCTCCTGTCCCTAGTAAGCAGAACGCTCTCTGCTTCCTGTTGCCTCTCTGCTTCCTGTTGCCGTGTCCCTGACAGTTCTCCTCCACTACTCCCTCTGTCTTCATGTCCTGCCTCATCTCAAGCCCAAAGCAATGGTGTTGCCTGTCGATGAACTGCAACCTCAGAAACCAAAAGCCAAAATAGTTTTCCTCCTCTGCATTACTTGTCAGGTCTTTTGGTCATCGTGGTGAAAACCTGACTAAAACACATACCCATATAAGAAAATGTGTCCTTGCCAAGGGCAGGGGCTGGCTCTGTGTTCTTTCGCACATACTTCGCACTCGGCTCTGAGACCTCTTCTTCATGGTCATCTAAGGGCTCTCTGAGACGCTTGCTGACTTTCACCTGTGACTCTTGTGCATGTGTATTTTTTTGCTCTGGAAGACAAGAGCCTATTCATGAGATAGAAACAATGAGCATAAAATGTACTACTCAAGAATCAAGAATTCTGGCAAGTTATTTACTATCACATCCTTTGAACAGCCCTACAAAGAGGGAATGACTTGGAATACACCATCTCAGATTTTGGGGTTGTTTTTTTTTTTTTTTGGCACTGGGATTGAATCCAGGGCACTTAACCACTGAGCCACATTCCCAGTCCTTTCCTATATTTTGAGACACGTCTCACTGAGTTGTTTAGGGCCTTGCTAAGTTGCTGAGGCTGGCTTTGAACTCCTAATCCTCCTGCCTCAGCCTCCCAAGCTGCTGCGATTACAGGCATGCACCACCATGCCTGGCTCATCTCAGATTTTGACGTCCTGTGAAATAATTCTCAACTCTCCAAGGTGAGCTTGATAAGAGCACTGTGAAGACAATAGAAGAGCTTCTGTGGAAAAACCTGGTTTTGATGGACATAACAGACACACCAGTTAAGGATGACAATGTGAAAATTTGAGGGACTCTTACCCAGGAAAACAAGGACCCAAATTTGTACATAAGATCAGCCCCCTTGAAATTCTCAGCTTCTGTCATTAAGTTTTAAGACTATCTGTCAAATTCTGTTTCATTTCAAGGATCTGTCTCCAATTTCACTTTTATTATTATGGAGGCAAAGAAAGTGAAAATCCAAAAACACTTTGTTTCTAGAGATATCCTGGCCCTCCAAAGACAAGTCATTCTCTGCAGTTGTGTAGGGGGGAGAAACACCCACCAAAAATGATTATTTATTACAGGAAAAAAAATGTAGAAGGAAAAAAATAAACATACCTTTTGCTTGGTGCTCAATTTCAGGCCAACTTGGGAATGACTTTTGGACTAGAGGAAAAATGAGAAAGAAATCTATGAGGAACACAGTGTAATAGCAGAACTTATTCTGGAGTCGTTTCTTCTAGGGGGTAAAGTTTTCAAGTTAAAAATCCTCTTCCCTAAGCTTCCTTCATGGTATCTAGGAATAGAAAGGCAGCTCAGACTGTGCTGTTAGATTTTATACACTTCGTGGAAACCCACAAATCCTGAGCTGAGAGCAAGATGAGCCCACACTTCATCAATGCCTCATTCACATTTACCAGGTCAGCATCTCTCCCTAGAGGACACTGGCAGAAGCCCAGACTGCAGCATGCAAAGCAACAGTCATAGCTATCATAAGGCAAAGGGAAAGAGGCACAAGGTAGGGTTGGGAAGAGTGAATAAAAACAGAGGCAAGCAAGAGAAGAGAGGAAGGGAATATAGATGGAACAAACAGAAAAAGAAGCAGAATGAAAAACAACACACTCTTGGCAATATTTCCAAGTGTTTTTCTACGGGGCAGACTTCAGACTCTGCTAATTTGAATATATTTTCATTTCATTGAAACAAATCTCTCAACAACATTAGTTTGTATAAAGGGTATTTTTGTTTCCAGTTTGTTCATTATTATCTAAGCTGATCTGGGATTAAGAAAGATAAACCAGGCATTAAACTATGCCAGAGAATGTTTTAGTAGAGAATATTACTATCATTTTTTCCCTAGTGAGGAGAAAAAAAGCAAAATCAAGCTTACTTTAGTATTCAGATAGTGAATATATTTGGCCCTAAGTGTACATGAATCAAAGTTAATTCTAAACCAGTTGCTATAGCATAGCTAGAAGAGATGTCTTCTGAAATCAGAAGTCACAAATGTTTTGGTCTCAGAATGCTTTTGCAGTTTTAAAAAGTATTGGATCTCCCAAAGAGCTTTTGGCCTATTGATATGGAACTGAGAAATTTTTGAAGTATGTGTTTATTAATTCCTTTTAAAATAGCAATAACAAACCCATTTCATGTTATGTAACATTTTATATACTTTATGTGCACATTAAAACAAAAATAAGATAGCATTAAAAAAAAAAAAAAAAAAAGATCAGCCCCCTTGCTGCCCCAAATATTGCCATCACATGAACTCCACACTAAGAACCTCTAGGGAAGCTAAGCGGGTATGGGTCAAGCATAAACAACCAGGCAATTGGACACATCAGGAAACAAGCCAACTACTACTGTAGCTTCTCTTCAGGTGGACCCGGGGTTAAAGCCAAAGGAATCTCAAACACCACCTCAGGGATAACTGGACAGCCAGAATCTCAGTCCCCTTTCCCCAAGCACAAGCTGAGTGACAAAGACTCACCAACAAGTGTTTCAAGGGCAGCTCCACTTTCACTGTCTGAGAACATGGGCAGCTGACATCGACCCTGACCCTCTAGGCTTCTGTAAAATGCTGATCTGAGGCAACTCTCCCTCGGTATCATTTTATGGAGTGGGAACAGAGCTACAGAAGGAGCAACTAATATAACTAACATCTCCACTACAGCAACCTTAACCCAAACCACAGAATTGACCTTTAGCTCTAAACTCTCATGCCAGGGATGGAGGAACAGGGCACTGACACCCACCAGGTGCCTGCTGGACAGCTGCGAGACCACACCTGTGCCTCCAGCAGCTTCCTGCCAGGCCTCTCCAATGTCCAGGCAACTGGGAATCTGAGTGAGGCAAGGGGGCATTTCCACCCACCACCTCAGTGCCTCTTTATTTACCTCAAAGGTACTCTACAGAAGTAAATGCAAACACACAGGTACAGATCAAAGGGCAGTTTTGTATAATTTTGATATTGATACAAATACGGGTTTATTTACTACAACAGAGTTTAGTTGAACTGAAAGTTTTTAAAGAGCAGACAAGTCTTTGAAAGATGGGAAAAACCATAGTTATCAGGTAATTTTTACTTTACAAAAGTGTGTTATTCTCTAAGTAAATCAGCTTATATAAGCCATACAACTAGAAACAGATCAAAAATTCCAAAATGAGGATAAGAGAAAAAACTAGGGCTGGGGATGTGGCTCAAGCGGTAGCGCGCTCGCCTGGCATGCGTGCGGCCCGGGTTCGATCCTCAGCACCACATACCAACAAAGATGTTGTGTCTGCCGAGAACTAAAAAATAATAAATATTAAAAAATCAAAAAAAAAAAGAAAAAACTAGAAAGGGGGCTAATGTTTTTATTTGATATAGTTCCTAAACATTAAAAGTGCTAAAATCTCAATTTATAAACCTAAGCCACTATGAGGTCTCTGTAAGCTTTTAGGAAAGCAGATTCACAGACAGGAATACATGTACACTGGAAGAACTGAGATGTGAATAATTGTTAACTGGTTCAGAAAAACTATGAAAAGGCAATGAAAAACTCAACCAAACAGACAAGTGCCATACTTTCAAACTTGCTTTCTTTCTAATCTCTCCATCTGAGTAACTAGCATACAGGGAGCTCCTTAAAAAGCTGCTGGGGACAGAGCATGAGCAGATGCACAAAGGAAGGATCTTCCTGCCTCAGAAACTAACCCTTTGAAAATACCTGCCTTTCCCTGAATCCTGTCTATCCAGAATTGTTATCACATCCCAAAGGAGTTCAGCATTCAAGCATCTCAGTGAGCTTGAAACTGTTCAAGAGCATATGAGCTTATTAGGCTCTGCTCAGTCTTAACTCTCCTGTAAAGTCTGCAAATACTCGAAACCCTACTTCCTCAAGGTAGGTTCACACACCATTTACCACCACACATGCACACACAAATGTGTCTACAGTAAATGCTCTACCATTAAGTATGTTCCAGCCCAAATATATTTTTTTAATCTTGTGCTCTAAATCAGAGTCACTCTGTTTATCTCAGTCCTGTATATCAGAGTTGCAAATCTTATGTCCCTTATATTAGGCCTTAAACTTTCAATACTTTCTGTAACACATGAAATTGAAAGAAATTCAAATTGCATGACTCTGTTCCAAATAAAAACACCATATACACATATGCTGTGGAGGGAAATCACATTCTATCCTTTAAAAACATAGCCTGCTAGGTCCAGTAACAGTACAAGTACTTTTTTAAAAGAAAGAAATTATGCCAGGCATGGTGGTGCACACCTGTAGTCCCAGTGGCTCAGGGGGCTTAGGCAGGAGGCTCACAAGTTCAAAGCCAGTCTCAGCACTTAGCAAGACCCTTCCTCAAAATTAAAAAGATAAAAATAAAAAGGGTTGGGGAGGGGCTGGGGATGTGGCTCAAGCGGTAGCCTGCTCGCCTGGCATGCGTGCGGCCCGGATTCGATCCTCAGCACCACATACAAACAAAGATGTTGTGTCCACCGAAAACTAAAAAATAAATATTAAAAACAATCCTCTCTCTCTCTCTCTCTTTAAAAAAAAAAGGGGGGGTTGGGGATGTGTCTCAGTGGTTAAGAACCCCTAGGTTCAATCCCCTGGTACCAAAAAAAAAAAAGAATTATGACCTAGTGATAAACTGAATGCAAAAAGAGATGAGCGTCCTGGTGTGTCTAACACTATTACTGACATGAGCACTACTCTTTAATCTGTACAACAGAGAAAAAAATGAGATTGCCGAGCCTCCTCCGTGCACAGATCTGGCTGTGAAGGCTCTGAATGGGCTAAAATACCACACTGGTAGACAGGCGAGTACCTTCACCATCCGGGCTCACGGAGTTTCTGACAAAGGCCCAGGCCTCATCTTCACTGGCAAACTTCTTAAACCGGGCAGCAGGAAACCGGTCCACCTGCGCCTTGCATTCATTCCTGGAAAAGGGAGGCCCGTCATTTCCAACCTCCCTCCCTGTCCAACTACCTCCTTTTAATGAAGACTCTTCTCTTAGGTGGGAAACAGTGTGACAAAGTACGGGCTGGCAGCTCCTAGGGGCAAATGTCACACCCTACAGCTTGCAGCGTTCCCTGGCGTGTCACATTCCACACCCCTGCCCTGCTGTCCGCCATGCGTTGGCCCCACTGGCTTTCCTCAAACTCAGAGCATAACAAGTTGGGGGTCTTTGAAAAAGGTCGACTGATCACTGTATGGCAACAAAACGGGCGGACACCTGAGGTGCTTCTTCCTCTCTGCTGTCGCGGCCAGGCACGGGGAGTCCACGTGTGCACACCTACGACAGAACCTGATACCGCGGAGGGGAGGGTCCGGTCCAGCTTCTGCCACTCCGCTGACCAGGAGCTCCCGACAGCGGGGACCCACCCCCCAGGGAGCGCGATCCCGTCACGACCGCCCACCGCAAAGGCCCCTCCGCAGACCCCCCGGAGATCGCCCAAGTTCCGGCCCCGTCGCAGCAGGGAACCTGTGCTGGAGACGCTGGCAGCGCTGCCGGGGCTGCGCGCCTCCCGCGGGGAGCCCGTCCGCAACTCAGGCCCCAGGGAGGCCCGACCGCCCCAAAGCCGCCTGCGGGGTCCGCACAGGCCGACGCGCCCACTCACCAGGTGAGGAAGACGCCGGTCCTGCGGCCCCTGCGCACGGCGTAGAACATTCCGAGCCCGCAGCAGCCGCGGCCGCCGCGCAGCGCGACCAGAACTACTCTGCCGGCTAGAGGTAGCAGCCCGCGCATCATTCAGGCCCGCGCCCGCAGCCGCCTCGCTCTCCCGGCTCCGGCGCGCCCACGAGCCCACTTCCGGCCGCGACGCGGGGAGATGACGTAGTACGCCCGCGGGGCGGGGCCTGCGCCCCTCCGTTCCCGGAAGTCGGCGGCACGGGGTGCGCCGCGGTTTCCGCTGGGTCCTGGTCTGTACAGCTTCGTGGGCAAATCGCGGGGGAGGGAGGAACGCGCACCAGTGGAGGGGAGGCGCCGTCCCCTCGCGGTCGGTGCGCACCACGGGCCCTCTGAGCCCCGCGGGGTGGCCCGCGACTCCAGTCCGGAGTCAGAGGTGCCGCTCAAAGGTGCTCCCAGAGCCCGGCCGACGTGCTCTCCGCCCTGGCGCTTCTGGGGCGGGACGCGCCGCGCTCGGGACGACAGTGGACGGCTTCCCATTTCGCCCGCCGGTCGCTGCAGCGCGCGCCCCCAGGGGTGCCGCGCTGCCATGGCTCGGCCTGCAGGCGGGCGGAAGGAGGAGGTGGGATGGGCCGGGGACGGGGACCGGGCCGGGGACGCCACCGAGGCCGGGTGACCGCAGTGCGCTCAGGCCTGTGCTTCCTAGAGTCCGGGAGAAGGGGCTCGCACGCCTCATTCCTGCTTAATGCTCTTCAAGGTAGTATCTTCATTTAAAAGAAGACCTATCCCTGTTTAATATGTCAAAATACATCCCAGTGTCATGTATAACTAAAAAGAACAATTAAAAATAGGGCTCAGTTGGCAGAGTGCTTGCCTCGCATGCACAAGGCTCTGGGTTCAATCCCCAGCACCACGAAAAAAATAAATAAAAATTTAAAAAGCCCTGTCCCTGAAAGTTAATAATGGATCATTATATTCTTCCTGCAAATGTTTCTGAAACCTAGAAATGTGCCAGGGACTGGATCAGGATGGCCTGTGGGGGCTCCAGCCCGACCAGCCCCCTGGGGGTGAGAACTAGTTAGGATGACGCTTTCCGGGCTGTGGTCCTCCATCAGCCCTTGAACTACCTGGAAAAAGGGACATTTAAGGGTTATGGCAAACTTTTTCAAAGTCATTTTGAGGACAGAAGAAATTGGTAGATTGGTAAAAAGGACACAGAAGGATGGATACGGAATGGGATTTTAACCTGAAGTTCCATAGGCCTTTTCAGGCCTGTCACTCCCCAGATTAGTTCTCCCAGCCTTCACTCAAATTCCTGGAAAATCTAAATCTCAGAGTTACCACTCATGAAAATTCATTCACTTATGAGAATTACCTTGTGCCCTGTTAATTAACCCGCACACAACAGCAATACAATGTTAAGTGAATGAAGCAAGTCACTGAAGAAAAATCCTTTCAATATCTAAAGACAACTAAAATTTTAAAATATACTCCTTAATAGATTAAGTGCAGAGAGAAGATACTTTAAGAAAGTATCTATGACAGTGTAATTTCCAACAGGATAAACTGATCAGATAATGGAGACTTAAGGATTCTGAGAATGACCAGAGCACCATTAACCACCTTGTGATCACTAGACTGGGGTCATCCCTACACACCTTCCCATGTCCACCCCTCACCAACTTCCTTTAAAAGAAGAGCCTGGGACCCTATAGCACCTCTTTCAAGATAGCCGCATTCTCTCTTCAGTGGGTCTCTACTTCCCTAAATAAACCTGAATCTAACTGATGTGTCCTCAAGCTCATTTCTGTGGCATTTGTCAAGAACCTCACTCATCCTGAGTTGAGACCCCTTCTCTGGGAACTCCTTGGATCTCCTTCACTTTGTTTCTCCCTGTAACTGAGCTTTGTCAGACTTTTAAGTCTGTCAGTGGATGTCAGTGGCATCACACCTTGGTCTGCATCTACATTTCTTGGCCGCCAGTGACAGTGGACATCCTGTCACATGCTCCCTTCACTGTTTGTTCTGGGAAGTGCTGCTCACACAACCCCAGGCTGAGGCTGCTGTCCTGGAACCACATCCGAGGACCACCATCCATATAAAATGGTTGCTTATGTTTCCACTGAAAGTTTAAGTTGGTTTTGACTGTTACACCTTGGTGTTGCCTCTTTGAGAGTCAAGGACATTCATATACCCTGTTACCCTCAATTCCTCTGAGATGTACACTGCAGCTACCAGAACTGGAAGGCTATGACAGCGGGGCGTCCATGACCTCCACAGTAGAGAAAATGTGGAAATAATCCACATACTCTCAATGGAAGGGGACCCCCCAGCTGTGGCAGGTCACCTGCAGTACCCAGGGTAAGTGAAATGCATCTGCACACAACAGTACTCGACCTAGCAATATAATATTAAATGAATGAACAAGTCACTGAAGAAAAATCCTTTCGGTATCTAAAAACAACTAAAATTTAAAAATATACTCCTTGAATTTACATTGAGGTGCAGAAAACTAGCTACCAGGGAAAAGAAGGAAAGGAAGAACTCAGTTCCTGCAATGGTACCTCTGTCTAATCCTATTAAGCCAGGCATCAGTGAGGTTGGCAAAGTGTTTGAACCTAAGGGTGCTTAACCACTGAGCCACACCCCACCCTTTTTATATTTTATTTAGAGGTAGGATCTTGCTGGATTGCTTAGGGCCTCACTAAGTTGCTGAGGCTGGCTTTGAACTCTCAATCCTCCTGCCTCAGCCTCCCGAGGATTTATTATAAGCTGCTGGGGGGCTACAAAAGTGCACCACAGCGCCATGCAAAGACCTGAACTTTAAGAACTGTTGACCTAAAATTTTATCATCAAACAATATTAAAACTACATAGAAAGGGGCTGGGGTTGTGGCTCAGGCAGAGCACTTACCTCACACGTATGAGGCACTGGGTTTGATCCTCAGCACCACATAAAAATAATAAAATAAAGATATTATGTCCATCTACAACTAAAAATTTTTAAGAAACTACATATAAAATGATATTTTCAAACTATGGGTTTGTAACTAATTCACATTTTACTGCAAATTATATTTTTTGATAAATAAGATCTAATGTCATGTTTCTGTAAAGCACTTTAGAACTTCCTGAGGTCTGCAGTTTGGGTAGAAAACGCCCTGGAGCCATTCCTTCTTCAGGAATAGTACATATGTCTAACACACCGCAGTGACCAGGTAATAGCGGCTGGTGGCTTTCTCTCACGGGCACCTGCACCGCTGTTCAGCAACCTGTGCAGTCCAGGCGCTGCACTAGTACTAAACGCAGCCACAGGTCAATCCTCAGTGCAACACAGTACCATCCTGGTGTGGCTGAGAAAGGGACGAGACACGTATCACTTGCCCACAGACACAAAGACAGGACATAACAGAGCCAAGACGCAGAGCTGACGCCAGAGCCAGGCCTCGGGAACCAGTATCCTGACTCTCAGGGCCTCATGCCAGCTGGAAAAGCCTCCCTGGGAATTCAGAATGTTGTTCCAGGCCCACAGCATGGGAAACTCCAGGTGAAGGCAGGGTCAGAGCCTCGGTGCTCCAGGGCGCTCCCCCTGGGGGCCAGCCAGGTTCGCCTCTGCTACTGGCTGCTCCTCACAGCACCCATGAGGTCCACGGGCAGATGCTTATTTAGTGGTGAAGACACAGGCCCCAGGAGGCTTGTGGCTGGCCCAGGCACCTGGGCATCTGTGGCACCGAACAGCTCCTACTCTGGAGCTGTGCCCACACACTGTGAGGGATCTGCACTCAGCTCATAAAGGTGGTCCTGCCTTTAGTCAGGAGCGAGAGCTCCAGGGTGGCTCACCAGAGGGAGCTGCCCAGCATAGCCAAACACCACGGGCCACTTCCCACAAGCCTTCCAGGTGCACCCGTTTGGAATCTGAGTCACCCACACCCAGCGGCCGGTCACCACTCCCAGGAGTTAAACCCAGATTATGGATGCAGATGCCCTTTCCCAAAGCCCATCCATTTCCTGGTTCCAGATCCTCAACGTTCCATCCATCATCCCACACCCTGCCTCTGCACCTCCACCTGCATGCCCCCAAAGGCTGGGTGATGGGGTCTGCACCTCTGATGCAGTGACACAAAGGACCCCTGCACCTTCACCTGCATGACCCCCAAGGCTGGGTAATGGGATCTGTGTGTGTGTGCACCCATGCGCGGTGCAGTGCTGCAAAGGCATCTTACCTACTGAGAGTCAAAGACAGTAAGCAACAACACCGGAAGTCAGACTGCTGTGATCATCACCAAACACCAGCCCTTCTAAACACTGCCCAATAAGTGCCTTCTCAGGAGAAATCTTCCTTCATGAGCAAAGAAACTATTCATAGTTACTGCTGAGTTTTAATTAAATCAAAATCTATTCTTTTAAAATATAATTATTGGTTAAAATTAATGGATTAAGAAAATGATGACTGTGGGAGACCAACCTCACATGTGACTGAGTCACACTCCCGGGCTGGGTGCTGAGGCACTCAGTCACAGAAATGTGACAGAGCTTTCCCCACCCTTCTTGATTTCGAGGGTCTGTGTCTTGTGCATGGGTGTGTCTTGCTACAGCCCCATGGGTGAAGCTACGCTTACCTGTTCCTTTGTAATATAACCCCTTGCCCTATTTAGGATAGAATCTTCCATGGAAGTACCTTGTGTGTGTCCCCTTCTCCTACTGTGCCCTTGGGTGTGGCCTACCCAGGTGTCAGTTAACCTGCTGACAGTGGACATCATGAAGATAGACTCAGCCCCCTGAAACCTGACCCCTTGCCTCATTTGAATAGCTTCTCCTCAATAAAAGGGCTCAGCGCGCGCTCTCGCTCTCTTTCTGGGGACCCTTAAAGTCAGAGGAGCCGTTACAGGGGTCCAAAGAAAAAGGTATTTGTGTCTCTTGTGTGCTTATTTCGCGCAGCCCAGTTAGCCCAGTTTTACTGGAGTGACCCCTGAGCCTTTTAGTCGAGAGAGCAGAAACCGGGCAGATGACTATTACTATTACATGATTACAGCTGAAAACATTTTCGTTGAATGATTGGAGAAGGGTGTTGACTAATCCACTCTTGGTGTCAAATTCCCCTGGATGGCACTGTCCTAGGGACACTCCCTCTGGAATCCCTGGCGTGAGAACTCCCAGGCTGATGCAGTAGGAAACCCCCTGCAGTCCTAGGAAGGACAGATGCCTGCCAGGGCAGCTCCCCCGCAGTTCTCCAAGCTCCCTGTACTTCTGCTACTCACCCTGTCATGTGATGCACCCCAAGGTGAGCAGTGAACTAGGCTTGAGACCTGGTGCATTCCCTGTCACATGACTTCCCTTCAGACCCCAGTTTTGCTCACTAGCCAAGGAGGATCAAGTGCCTGGTGCACCAGGGCCAAGAACCATAATGGGGTGGAGCAGAGGGCTCTGTGCCCTCTAGTCCTCCGGCCCTCCGGCCTGGAAGAGCTATGGGGGTCACCCAGGGCGATGTGTGTATCACTTTTCAGCTGATGCCTGTTTGTTCTCCCCTGAGCCTGAGGTCGGAAGTTCATGCACATCAACTTCAAATTCCAGCTCCACCATCACCAGCGCTATAAATCTGATGAGCTGCTTCCTGTGAAAAAGGAGATCGTGATGCCCTGCATGGTGGCTGTGCAAGCTGACCAACTGCCTGATGTTCCTGCACCGTCTCGGGGCCATGCTCCTTCTGATCTCAAGCCTATTTCATGCAAATTAATGGCAAGAATTTGTTGCTCTTGGTGAAATATATTGAAGAGGGGCAAATTATCAGTTTATAGTAAAAATCAAAAGTGTAAACATTTCTGTATTTTAGATATGAACATATGAATTGGTAGTTTCCATCCTCCTGACAGGTCTCTGTGCCTGAAGATCCTGAGCTGTCATGCAGGAAAAGGGACCTTGAAGCTTTACAGAATAGCCAGTGACCTTGCTCCCATTAAATTCCTGACTCAAGATTTTAGCCTTCATTCCCAGCTCCCTGATTCATTTCACTTACACTGGCCAATGGGTAATAATAAATCAAAGCCTTGCTAGCTGCAGAGGAGAGGAGAGAATCCATTAGTTCTTGGTCAAACAGACAGGTCCATACACATGTCTTACCTTCAAGGACTCATCAGTAACTCCTCTCTGTCACTTGTTTATGAACATGAGGATCTGGAGGAGAAAGGATGACCTTGGAGCCCTGGGCTCCCGACCTCTCTGACTTCTGGGCTTTCTGCATCTCAGGCACTGAAATCCCGCGTCTTCAAAACAAGATCTTTCCTCAGGGCTCTTTCACACAGTATGGACGTTGGTTTGTTGGTTTGTTTTTATATCTCCAACAGATTTATTTTTATTTTTCTATTTTTTTAAATTTTTATTCTGGGGATTGAGCCACATTCCAGGCCTTTATTATTTTATATTTTGTGACAGGGCCTGGCTAAGTTGCTGAGGCTGGCTCTGAACTTGTAATCCTCTTTCTTTAGCCTCCTGAGTTGCTGGAATTCCTTAAGTCCAGTTAAGTGGATTTAGTTTGCTTATTTTATCCCTGTTTCTTGGCTACGCAGCTGCTGAGCCTGATTCACAAACAGGAGGGAGGTCCACAACACAGGAACCCTGTTCTTTTCTGAGTCCCTGGTTGGAACCCCCACCTCGGTCTATGCAGACCAATGGCCTGGGCCCCCTTTCCTCTTCCTCTAGTCCAGGTATCCCACTGGGTAGCACTCTTGGGTATAAGGAGAGATGATGAATCTAGGTTGCAGCTGGGTTTCCTAATTTGCCATTTATCAGTGCTAGGCAGGAAGGCCCCTTCACTGCCTTCCCCACGGGGCAGCACATGTAATGGTAGTGCGATGTCTCCCAGCAACCAGGCTTCTCCCTTCCAGGAAAGCTAACAGCCTTAGGCTGGCAGGGAAAAGGGGCATTTTGATGATGCACTTATAACTGATCCCAAAAGTAAAACAGGACCCTGAGTAGGAAGAATGGTTACTAAGCCTATGGGTACACTTTGCTCTGGAGAAAACTAATTAGCCCTGAATTAACAAAGTAACATGAATGTAATTAACACTGATGTAACAAGCGCTCATCCCTGATATCCCTATGCACCCTTCCATCAACGACAGTAACACCCATCTAATGACCAGCTATAAGGTAGGTCTGGGCATGTGAAATCAACTAATGGGGACATCACAATGCCACAGGACAGTAAGGACTCTGTGACCACAGTAACTCTCAGTTCTAAACAAATTGGGGTTGTCCTGCAGGCAGGCAGCACCTTGAGCAAACCAGAATCCAGTGTCTCCATTTCCCCCTTAATGAAAACTTGCTCTCTTGTGGGTGCTGAGTGCCCTTTCTCCACCCCAGAAGTCAGATCTTCCTGAAGATGCTTGGCCATTCTTCCCAGGAGACTCTATTTTCCTGATACTGCTGGAATTTCACTTGTACCTCACTGAGCAGGACTTTGTTCTTTTTGCCTAGCTAATGATGGGTATATATTCTCTGTCTCCAGGTGACCCTTTCACTCTAACAGGAACTAGAAATAAAATATTGACTTGAAGGAAGTAAAATCTCCTTGTCAAATCCAGTTAAATATATCTTTAAAAATTATTAACATTAGCTGGGCGCAGTGGCACGTGCCTGTAATCCCAGCAGTTTGGGAGGCTGAGGCAGGAGAATCCTGAGTTCGAAGCCAGCCACAGCAACTTAGCAAGGTCCTAAGCAACTTAGCAAGACCCTGTCTCAAAATAAAATATAATGGGATCCTAATTGAAATAAATTATACTCCATATATGTATAATGTAAAATGCACCCTACTGTCATATATAGCTAACAAGAACAAATAAAAAATAAATAAAATATAAAAAGGTTTGGAGATATGGCTCAGTAGTGAACTCCCCCTGGGTTCAATACCCAGTACCCGCGCCCCTCCAAAAAAAAAGTTATTAACATTGATAGGACAAGGGAATACTGTGAATAATTCTGCACATGTAATAACTTTTTTTCTTTTCATGTTATAATTTAATTGTTTTATTTATTCCATAGTTTTACAGGTGCATTCTATTTGTACATAGGATTTGTTGTTACATATTTGTACATACACACAATAAAATTTGGCCAGTTCCACTCCCCAGCACTTCCCCTTCTTCCTTATCTACCACCCTCTCTCCCTTTCTGAGATTCACCACCACCCTTCTTTTCTTTTTTCCTCTCTAGCTTCCACATGAAAGAGAACACAGGGCCTTTGATCTTCTGAGTTTGGTTTATTTTGCTTAACCTAATGGTCTCAATTTCCTCCCATTTTCCTGAAAATGCCATATTCATTCCCCCCCCAAAGCAGGGCTGTGTATTCCACACAAAGGCAGGCAGTGAGGGGGTGATGGAGAACAAGGGAGGCAGGCAGGGTGGAATTGAGCAGACTGGGGCAAGAGCAAGGCAAATGCCTAAGGCACCTTGCCTGAAGTCCCCTAGAGGGCAAGGCCATGAAAAGGTGGGGAAAGGGGGACACGAAACTGAAGCTGGGGTCTGTGGGCAGTACACGCAGAAACTGACACCCTTGGGGCTGGGGTGGTGGCTCAGTGGTAAAGCACTTGCCTTGCATGTGTGAGGCCCTGGGTTCGATCCTCAGTACCACATAAAAATAAATAAATAAAACAAAGGTATTGTGTCCAACTACAACTAAAAAATAAAAAATAAAAAAATAAAAAAGAAACTGATACTCTAGCCTCTTCCAAGCTGAAGGTAGGGGGTGGAGCAGGGCCCGAGGCCAGCAGGGCTGGGAGAAGCAGTGTGAAACCCAAAGCCTGGGACTAGTGGGTGCTAGAAGTTAGCCACACAAAGTTCTGTGGCTCCAGCAGGTTTTTCTCAAGGGCAGGCAGGAGGGAGGTTGGAGGCCCAAAGCCAGTGGCTCCCATCTTGGTAACTTCCCCACTAAGGAAACCGTCAGGCCATGGGTGGACGCAGGACTGCAGTGTGAGTTCATTGGCTTCAGTCTAGGAAGGGAGGCCCAGGACCTGAGAACTACCAAGTTATCACAGCAAGCTCTTAAGAGGTACCACGTCCCTGACTTGAAATACTCCATATTCTCACTCTCACTCACCTCTGGGACCTACTGGAGGAGGGCAGGCCTCCGGAATTCCAGGAGGGGACCCACCTTCAGGGACGGGCATGATGCTGAGGATCTTGAGGTGAAGGCTAGGAACAGGTGTCCCAGGGACGTCCATGCTCAGACTGCAGGGTAGGGGGGCAGGGCGGAGTGAAGGTAATCTCATACCTGTGCAGGATCTTCAGGAAGCCAACCTTGACCAGAAAGCTGCTGTCCCCCCTTCTGGGTGACCCCGGTCACTGAGTCATGTAGCTTCTCATGAAAGTGGACATGGCTCTGGGAGCCTTTGGCATCATGGCCTGCTGCAAGGTGGATACTTCAGACTCTGGGCTGACTGCCCTTGTTGGCTGCAGCTATCAAGGTGAAACACACAGCTCCAGCTCAGCAGAGTCCCACGCTCCAGGGACACAAGCAGGAACCTTGCAGGCTCACCTCTGGGATGGGCCAACCAGGACAACCGTGGTGGTGGCTGCAGCTGGGGATCAATGCTGAACACGAGGAAGAGAGCCCAGTGCCCACCCTCCTGGCTTACAGCACACCCTCGCCTCCACCTCTCATTTTTCTTGAAGGCTGAGTAAATCTCCATTTTGTACATATACCACATTTTCTTTATTCATTCATTGATGGACCTAGGCTGGTTACTGTGAGTTGTGCTGCTATAACCATGGGTATACATGTATCACTGTATAGTAATTCTTCAGAATAAAAACCAAGGGAAGTTATAGAGGAGTCATGGTGGTTCCATGCCTAGTGTTTTGAGAAACCTCCGTATTGATTTCCATAGTGGTTGTAGTAATTTACAATCTCACCAACAATGTAAAAGTGTTCCTTTTCCCCACATCCTTTCCATCACTTATGATTATTTGTATTCTTGTTGATTGCCATTCTGACTGGTGTGAGATGAAATCTCAGTGTAGTTTTGATTTCCATTTTACAAATTGTTAGAGATGTTGAACATTTTTTTTCATATATTTGGTGGTCATTTTCATCTCTTTTGAGAAGTTTTTAGTTAATTTGCCCACTTATTGGGTTGATTTTGGGGGTTAAGTTTTTATTACTAGTGATTATAACCTTGGGGCGCTTTATCAGGGAGCTACATCCCCAGGCCTTTTTAACCTTGAAACAAGGTCTCATTTGTGAAGTCTTCCTAAATTGCTGAGGCTGACCTAGAACTTGCCATCCCCCTGTCTTAACCTCCCAAGTCATTGGATTACAGGCATGAGCCACCTTGCCCAGCTGGTGTTAAGTATTTCGAGGTCTTTTTTTTTTTTTTTAATTTTTAATATTTATTTTTAGTTCTCGGCGGACACAACATCTTTGTTGGTATGTGGTGCTGAGGATCGAACCCGGGCCGCACGCATGCCAGGCGAGCGCACTACCGCTTGAGCCACATCCCCAGCCCTATTTCGAGGTCTTTATATATTCTGGATATTAATCCTCTGTCTCAAAAGCAAAGATTTTCTCCCATTCTGTGGGCTCTCGCATCACATTCCTACTTGGTTCCTTTGCTAGCACACATAAATTGGACAACTTAGACGATATGGACCAGTTCTTTAAAAAGCACCAACTACCAAATCTCACCCAATATGAAATAGATAATTTGAATAGTCCGTAATTATTTTTAAAAATTGAAAAAAGAAATCCTCAGACTCTGATTTCACAGAATTTGTCAAAATGCTCCAAGCCGAATTAATTTCAATTTTCCACAGTCTTTTCCAGAAAACAGAACACAAAGAAGTATTTCCCAGCTCGTTTTATGACGTATGTATTAACCGGATTCCCAACCAGCCGACACCCAGTACCGCATTCCAGGACCAACCAGCGAAGCCCGCACACTCGAGCTCTGGACCCACTTCCGGTACTCTCTAGTTGTCCGGCTGCTTCTCAGTGGTTCTTCCGGTTTCCGCCTCTCTACTTTTGGTGTTCCCGCCTCTTTCCTTCCGCCTCCGAGATATGATGAGATCTCGCGAGAACTGGGCCTCTTTCTAAGCCGGCTCTCTTCAAGGTAGGTGGTACGGGGCCTAAGCTCTGCCGCGCTTTTCGGCTGGCTTGGGGGAAAAGGCCCCATGGGGTCTGTCGGGACTGTGGGCCCTTCGCCTCGGCGATGGGATGCAGTGGATTACCCGGCCCGCGCCAGTCGATGGCCCTGGCAGGCCGGGCGGGCGGCGGCCGCCCCGTTGACCGCGCGTGCTCCCCCAGGATCGCGCCATGTTCAGCTCGAGCGCCAAGATCGTGAAGCCCAATGGCGAGAAGCCGGACGAGTTCGAGTCGGGCATCTCGCAGGTGAGTGGCCGCGCGGGCGGGACCCGGCGGGCGGGCGGGCGGGCGCGCGGGGCGGGCTCCCACGCCGTGTCTGCCCGCAGGCGTTGCTGGAGCTGGAGATGAACTCGGACCTCAAGGCCCAGCTGCGGGAGCTGAACATCACGGCGGCCAAGGTGAGCGGGGAGGTGCGCGTGTGGTGCCCAGGACCGCCGGCCGTCGCGTTGGAGTCAGAGCCTGTGCCGCCTGCTCTGGGGAGAGGAGTGGGCCTGCGTGCAGGGTCGTCGTTAGGTTCACGAGCTAAAAGCTGGGCGTGCCAGGTGTGCCCGGCGTGGGGAGGCCGAGCCAGGTAGGTGCTGGGGAAGGTTCGTCTGACTCCGCTCTGGAGGGGCTCTATCTGGTGATGACCTCTTGCTGGCATCACGTGGCAAAGGACAGGGCGGGCCGCGTGCGTCTGCCTGATCGGCCCTCACAGCCACCTGCAGTGGCTTGAAGGCCCAGTGGGTGAGCGTAGGTCGCAACTCATGGACCTGCGCACACACTCAAGCCAGGTCCCAGCCAGGTGGTCTGGTCTGCGACAGCTTGTTGACCTTTTTTTTTTCTTTTAAAGGAAATTGAAGTTGGTGGTGGTCGGAAAGCTATCATCATATTTGTGCCAGTTCCTCAGCTGAAATCTTTTCAGAAAATCCAAGTCCGGCTTGTGCGTGAATTGGAGAAGAAGTTCAGTGGGAAGCATGTGGTTTTTATTGCTCAGGTATCTGTTACTGTTGAAGGTTCTTTTTCCTGAATTTGACCAAGTACTTTGGTTTAAGCTGTGTTGCTGATCACAATGCAGACAACAACCCTGTTAAGAGTACAAGGTAGGGTGCCGGGGAAGTTGTGGTCATGTTAAGTGATTGAATACATTCTCTTGAGGAGTCAGAACAGTGTGAGAGGTTGGTTCAGTCACAGAAGGGCTTTCCATGATACAGTGCCATTAGTGTCTAGTGGGCTGCTGACAGGGCCACCAGGCGAAACGAGGGCCTGTGAGGTTGTGCTGATCCTCTGCTGAATCTGACATGGGCTCTGAGATTGAAAGATGCCACTGGATACCTTATAGAGAAGGGAGCGAAATGAGTGTTTTAACTTCACATCTGGCTTTGGTGCAAATTAGTCTGGGGAATAAAGGGCCAGGACTGATTGGGAATATAAGAAGTAGTACTTTGGGACTGGGGTTGGGGCTCAGTGGCAGAGTACTTGCCTCACACATGTGAGGCACTGGGTTGATTCTCAGCACCACATATAAATAATAAAATTAAGATCTACCAACAACTAAAAACATTGTAAAAAGTAGTAGTAGTACTCTGGGTCTATCAGCCATCTTCTGCTGCTTGTGTTGTGTAGTGGGCTTTGTTGAATATGGGAAGATGTCAGAAATGTGGATTATTGAAAATTCTGGAAGTGATTTTATAGAAAGGGGTTCCTCAGTTGTTTAGTCTAGGTTTTTCCTAAACTTTTGACTTTTTTGCTTTTAAAACTAACAGTTAGGTCAGGGTTGTGGCTCAGTGGTAGAGCACTTGTCTACCATGCATGAGGCACTGGGTTAGATCCCCGGCACCACATGAAAAAGTAAAAACAAAGGCATTGTGTCCATCTACAACTAAAAAAAAAATATTTAAAAAACCCAACAGTTATTAGCTTTCTGTCAGCTTATAGGTTTTTTGGTTTTTTTTCATATAATTTTTACCTTACAGAGGAGAATTCTGCCTAAACCAACTCGAAAAAGCCGCACGAAAAACAAGCAGAAGCGTCCCAGAAGGTGAGTTTTTCAGCTGTGACTGAATTGTGCTGCGCTCCTGTCTGGCGTGTGATTTGTACAAGGTGTGTTGTATATTGCAGCAAGTTATCCATTAAGAATCTTGACCGAGTGACATTGGTTTCCTCCATAGAATTGATTCCAGACCCTCAGTTCTTAGGCATGAGGAAAGCATGCTAGGTACAGTGGAGGTGACATAGTTGGGGATGGAGGTAGAAGTGAGGTGCCCTTCTGATGCTTCAGCTTATTTGGCATAGACTTAATAGTTGACTTCCTGAACTAGGCCTTGTGTTTTTAGTGTCTCTAGTAGTTGGTTTCTCAAATTTTGGATTCCAGGATCCCTGCAGACTCTTCCCTAGGGACCAATTTGAGAAAAAAAACTATTCTGGCTATTTCTCTAACTGCCAGAAGTGGCACACTTAGGAATGTATCATAGTATTATTTTCCCTAGTTCATGGATGAGAAAATGGATCCAAGCCCAGGAGAGTTTGCTCAGTTAACTAAAAGTGCTGGCAAGTTTTAAAACTCAAGTTGTTCTATGAATACCTAGAAAATAGAGATGGGAACTTTAGTATTGTGGGTGTAACAGGGATTGTTTTTACCATGGGTGTAAGAGACGGGAGAGGAGCCTGAGGATGGGAAAAGGAGGTGTCTGATTTTCTAGAACTTTGAATTTGTTTCATGGGCAGTGGGAGTGGCATAAGAATTCAGGATTTTTTGGGCCTGGTGCCTTGGTACACACCTGTAATCTTAGGAGGCAGATATAGATAGGAAGATCACAGGCTTGAGACTAGCTTTTTTTTTTTTTTCTTTTAACCTGCTTCTTTTTTAAAATCTTGACACTTAGAAGGTAGAAGGGGTTTGGAATCCCAGTTCTGAAAACCTGTGAGGAATTAATTGAGCGTAGGAACACAGCTTAGGGACTGTCTCCCGGTTCTGCAGCCTTGATTGATGCTCTGTCCTCACAAACCTGGAATTTCCAGATGTTCTCAGTCAGGACTTGGCTCTTCCTAAGCTATTCACTAAGAATCTTGACTGAGTAACATTGGTTTCCTCTGTGGAATTCATTCTAGATGTAGAGGTCAGGTGATTCACATAGGCATTTATACAGTATAATAGAGCAGCGATGTAAAAGATGAGTCTGTCCATTTTTTCAGCAAAGGATAGAATGAAAGGGAAATCCTCAGTTCTTAGCTGTTGAGGAAAGTGAGCTAGGTACAGTAGAGGTGGACATAGTGGGGATGGAGGCAGAAGTGAGATGGACTTCTGATCCTTGTTCTCCCGCTCCCTGAGATACATTTAGCAGGTTGTGGTGATTATGCCACTTTTCCAGTCTGGTTACCTGCTTTCAGATTGATTTTGCTTTTCAGTAGCCCCACCCCTCATATTTTTGGCTATGTAAGGATTCTTTCCCTCTGAACTACTTCAGTCCCATGGTTTGTGATTATTAAAGTTGCATTGCCATTGTTTCCCCTTTTAAATGATTTTTTAAAACAGAATTTGAGAGATGACTCTTAAGAATAGCTTTGTTTCTGTTTTAGTTTACATTTTTTTAATTTTATGTGGTGTTGAGGATCGAACCCAGCACCCCGCGCATGCGAGTTACTGCTTGAGCCACATCCCCAGCCCTTAGTATACATTTTAAAGGAAGTAATTGTCTAATTTCACAGTGGTGTGTTTTCCAAGTACTATAAGAATGTTTCACTAATGAGTAGTAATGACTTTGAAAGTTGATGAAGACTTTGGATCGTGGATCCTGAGATCCACTAGAAAGCAGTTCCTGTGTGTGTGGGTACTGCCAGATAGAAAATACAAATGAGCACGACGTAGTGTCTGTTACCCACCCTGTGGTGACTGAGATCTAGATAAGTAGCCACAATATCAGTCTGCTTTAAATGTCAAAAATAAGAACTGTCTCTTGACTCAATCCTGGCATCTTGTGGTACATAGTAGGTACCCAAAAGTTAGGAATTACAGATGGTCCCTGGCTTGTTTTGACTGTAAAGTCATGCAAAAGCGATAGAAACTGTACTTGGAATTCTGAATTTGGCTCTTTTCCCAGACTAGTGATATGTGATACAGTCCTCATGATGTGGGGCAGTGGCAGTGAGCCCACAGCTCCTGATCAGCCTCACGATCTCAAGAGGGACCAACTGGCAGTCCTCAGTGGACTCTTGTTAAGCTAGGGCGCTCAGCAGTTCAGGTGTATTAAATATGTCTTTGACTTTCTGTGTTTCCTGCTGGTGATGGGTTTACCAGGTATAATCACATTGTGAATCAAGGACTGTGCAGCTGAACCTTTTTGATTGGTAGGTGAGGCAGCAGCTGGTGAGCTTGGTGGTCCTGCTCCAGTAAGGAACAGGTATCCATGTCATTTACATAATGGGGATGGATGGAAAATCAGGGTCCACCTGGCTGGGGCCGCCATCCCAGAACTATGAGAGAACAGCACCTTTGGGGATGGAATAGTACAGGAGTTTTGGTGACATCTTAAGAGGCCATGGAGAGCTCTTAAAGGACCTTTAGTGGGTAAATTATGTGATCATATTGGTATTTTTGAAAGATTACTTTGGACAAGGATCCACAAAGTGGTAAAGAGGTTATTTTAAAAACCGTGTGAGGGGCTGGGGATGTGGCTCAAGCGGTAGCACACTCGCCTGGCGTGCGACCCGGGTTCGATCCTCAGCACCACATACCAACAAAGATGTTGTGTCTGCCGAGAACTAAAAAATAAATATTAAAAAAATTCTCTCTCTCTCTCTCTCTCTCTCTCTCTCTCTCTCTCCCCCTCTCTCTCTCTCTCTCTTTAAAAAAAAAAAAAAAAGCCGTGTGAAAATAGAGATAAGTCCTCACAATGGCTTGGTGCACATGTAGTTTACCAGGGTGTCACATTTAAAATAGGAGAGACAGAACTGTTAACTCTCTTCCATCAAAGGTTGGATTTCAGGAATTTTGTTTTGACTGAGAAGTGTCCTCCAGGGCTTACTAGGGCACAGACATTGCTAGATTGCTTAATTTTCTGCTTATTTTTTAAGCCGTACTCTGACAGCTGTGCATGATGCGATCCTTGAGGACTTGGTCTTCCCGAGTGAAATTGTGGGCAAGAGGATTCGTGTGAAGCTGGATGGCAGCCGGCTTATAAAAGTTCACTTGGACAAAGCACAGCAGAACAACGTGGAACACAAGGTGGGGGGCTAATACTGGTGGAGGGGCCTGACTGCTGGGAGGAGGGTACACCCCAGGGCCGCCTGTCTGGCTCAGGGCTGGCTGTTCCTTTGCCACCTCTACCCAAGTCCTTTGGACTCTGTGTGCCAGGTTCTCAATTGGGGATGTTTTAGAAATTGGTCACTTGAATTTCTCTACCTTTTTGTTAGGAGGAATGGAAGTGACCTGGGATTGGCTTTGAGGAAGGCTTGTGTTTTCACACATCGGGGTGGGTGGTGGGGGACACCCGCTGACACCCTGGCTTCATCCATGTGCTGCAGAGGAGGAATGGCACTGTGTCAGGATGCAGAGTCTGTCCGGGGAGGCTGAGGTCGAGCTTGTCCCTGGTCCTGGGATTCTGGGGGGATGCCCTGAGGAGTTTTCACCCCTGATTGTCCAGGAGGAAAACCATGCCAGACATTTTCACAGACGTCAGGTTTTGGGGTCTGTGTGTGCATTTAAGTTTGTGATTAATTTGTGATTCATTTTTTTTTTTCCTTATAGGTTGAAACCTTTTCTGGTGTCTATAAGAAGCTCACAGGCAAGGATGTTAATTTTGAATTCCCAGAGTTTCAGTTGTAAACAAAATGACTAAATAAACTGTCATTTACAGTATCCTGTTTTCTTCGGGTATTCTGTATTCAAGATTGCATAGATTCAGGCTTCTGTTTTAGTGGCTTCCTGTGAAGACTGGAGAATTTGCACAGAGGGACCTACCTGTATGTCAGGATTTTCAACAATGCTGCTACTCTCACTAGTAACACCTCAGAGGGGTTAAAACAAAGCAAAAATATCTCCATGAAAAGAACTTTTAAACATACGTGAGAATATAATTGCCTTTTGAAACTAGTATAAGGATTAAGTGTATTTTAAGATGGCCTTTGGGAGATTCTTCTGTTTTAAGTTAGATTATCCTATAAGATTCCAAAAACTTGGAAATGGCTTTCCAGTCTGTCAAAGAGTTCCAGTTGGCTTTGTAACCATTTAAAATGTTCAATTTTTTTTTTTGATTTTTAGTTGTAGATGGACACAATACTTTTATTTATTTATGTGGTGCTGAGGATTGAACTCAATGCCCCACGCATGTGAGGCAAGCACTCTGGTACTGAGCAACAACCCCAGTCCCATAAAACGTTCAATATTTTCTAATTACTTTGCAAGAACAAAGATTACCAGAATACCAGGATAAGTGCAGAATTTTGGTTGGTCTGTAACAACAGCTGCACAATTGCAGGATGGGAAGCACAGCCAAAGATGTGCTGCTTCCATTTGCATCTATCTTTGTCTTGCAAAGTGGTAGTGGAGATTTTCTGTCACTCACAAAGGTGATGGTCATGTGACCACTTCCAGCAGGTTCCCCTCCCTCAGCTTCCCCCTGTGTACTTTGTTTTGTCACTGAGGGTTGAGCCCAGGGGCCCTCCACCGCTGAGCCACGTGTCCCTGACCTTTTCATTTCATGTTTTCAGACAGTCTTGATCAGGGCCTTGCTAAGTTGCTGAGGCTGGTCTTGAAACTTTTTATCTGCCTCAGCCCCCAAGTCTAGCTCACAGCCCTCTTATTAAAGTGAATTCTAAACTCATATTCTTCAAAGTCTCTCAGATTTGATAATTATTAAAATCAAGAAAGTAAACAGCCTAGAGCGGGGGTTTACAGTTGCTGTAAAGTATTGAGGCAAGCTTTTCAAAATGAAGTTGTCTCACTGCTTCAGCTACAATTAGTGCTTTGCTGAGCAGAAAGGTTTAGGGACCTGTTTCCAGTTTTATCCCAGAGTCTCATTATAGCTGGGGTAGTAGCCCAGTGGTAAGCATGCGAGGCTCTGAATTCAATCCCCAGCACCACAAAACAGTGGAAATGTCTGAAATTTTACAATTTGTAGATGAAGGAAATCTAGTAGAAGCTTATGTTTGACCACCATTCAAAAAGTAACAGTGCAAAAAACAAATGCCAAGTGTTTTCTCTGATACAAGGAGACTGACTCAGTGGAGTAGGGAGGGGGAACATGGGACGAATAGATGAAATCTAGATAGGTAAGAAGGGAGGGAGGAAAGGAAGAGACAGGGGATTAGCAAGGATGGTGGAATGTGATGAGCATCATTATCCAAAGTACATGTATGAAGACACGAATTGGGTGTCAACCTGATTTATATACAGACATGAAAAATTGTGGAATATATATGTGTAATAAGAATTGTAATGCAAAAAAAAAAGTACAAGTATAAAGAGTAAAAAAATAAAAATAATACATGCTCACTGTTGAAACTAAAAACAAAAAAAAAATGACGTTTTCCACGGAGGCTGTGGAGCTGGGGGAGGTAGGTGTGTGTGCTCTGGTGGGCTCCCTTTTGGTCCTGCAGTGCCTGCTGTGTTACTGGCTGGGGATCTAACACTCTGAACAGTCGCCACCGCAACTTTCATTAGAAAACACGCCACCAAGAAGTCTGTGAGCCAAACGGGACATTTTGGGAAGATAAGCAATGGCATTTGTGAATTTCTCATGTATGCCTTAGGAAGCTTATTTTTCTTTTTGGCTTCAGATCTGTTTCCTTGACTAGCCTCATTTCTGGAGGCTCCTGAGAGCCTCAGAGATGACCTGGGAGGGTGAGAGGCCTGAGGACCACCCCCCAGGGAGCCCTGGTGTAAGTTCAGGTCCACAGCTGCCCTGTGAGAGAGGAAGCTATGCTGGGCAGTTCACCATGTCCCTTTGCGTTGTGGGTGTGCTCGCGACCAGAGGGTTAAGCGGCATTTCTTCAAGACAGGTCCACCAGCAAGCACCCTTCCCTCCCGTCGGGGTGGGTGTGTTGATTTTCAGTTCTGGCTGTGCTGCAGCAGGCGCGTGCAGGCCAGTGTGGCAGCTCAGGGCACACAGGCAAGGGGGGCAGGCACCGAGCAATTCCGGCTGCAGCCACTGATCTGTGCTCCCTTGAATGCTGACAGCCATCTATGAGGCAGGTGTGGTTCTCAAAGTGTGGTCCTGGTTCTTGTGAATTTGATAGAGCAGAAAATGCTTGGATCCCACTACTTAAGGCATGGTACCCCACAATCTGCCCCAACAAGTCTCTGGGTGATTCTGTCACTGGCTGCAGTTTGAGAAGCTCTGATGATGCCCTGACTTCCACGTGGTCAGTGGACACTGGCTTCCAAGTGGTCAGCAAAGCAATCTGATTTTAAGTCAGTTAGACTCCTTAGGAATCTGATGGTGTCCTCTAAGGCAGGGTGCACCCCCTCCAGGCAATCCATGACAAGCAGTGTGATCCAGATTCTGGCGTTGGATAGAAGCTTGGACAAAGAGTGCCGTAACCTGCCTCAGACGCAGAGTTTTAGCTGGCTCTCATCCATTTGCTAACACTGGAGTCTTCAGTGCCTTCTCATTACTTCGCAAGAACAAAGGTCTGAAACGTGTTGGCAGCGATGCGTGTGCCCTGGGACCTGCTGGCTGCTGGACATTGGAGGTGTGGGTTGGGAGGGAGAGGGTGCTTAGGACAGGACCAGATGAGCAAGTCCTGCATGAGGAGGCCTCACTGCTGCCTTGCACTTCAGGGAACTCTGGAGAAACTCTAGATGAGGACCCGAGGTGGCCGCGGTTAATGTCCTTAGGGACAAAGTGCCCCAGAGATATGGGAGCACGTCTGGCGTGACCCTCTGTGAAAGTTCCCATCCAGAGACAAAGTGGTTTTCATGTGACTTATGCTCTCTGACCTCTTGGTTATCTGTGAGAAATGTAAATACTGGATGTGACCAATCTTCTCCTGGCCCCTGGAGCAGAACAGTCTGTGGGGTCAGAGCTCATGTGCAAAAGAGTGCTTCCCGTGGCGTGATGCTCTCCAGAGGCCGAGTGGAGCAGGCAGGACATGGAAGTGGCGGGTGACTTCCTGGTACTAGTGTGAATACAGTGTGAACATGGTTTATCATCTTAAGTGGTCTGATTTACAACCTATGCAAAAGAGGCAAATGGAATCACCACTTTTATTTTTGTAACAGGGTATTTCTCAGGTTGTTGGGATGTTTTGAAAGCCCTTTACCTTGCAGGACAATGTGAACAGACAGCTCTACAGCAGCTGTATGGGAGGGGTCCAGGAAGGAGGGACAGGGAGGCTGGCTCGGCAGCAGTGGCCTGCCCATTTCTGCTAACTGGTCTTGGGCGAGGTCTCTGATTCCTGACCTCTAACATGGGGCTGGTGATGAGACTTGGTTCAGTGGTTGCAAGTGGTCTTAACTAGCACCTGGCGGCGGAGCCTGGCGGTCCTGCTGTCCTCACCGTTGGTGTTCTGAGGGAGCAGAGGGGATGCTGCCTGGTGTTGAGGTGTGAATGTGTCCAGCCCTTGGGTCATTGCATACTGTGGCCCTGAGACGTCCACAAGACTTTGTTCCTGCATTCCCTGCTTTTAAATGCAACTTAAGTGGCAATTTGGGTCTCACTGCCAGCCAGCTCTCCATGGCAGTGGTGAGTGCCTCCTGCGTTTTGCAGTGAAGTCCCATGTGGGAAACAGGACAGGAGAGGCTGAGCTGTGATTACTTCTGGCTGATATGCTGCCAGGTGCTGGTCTCCACTCTTTCTTCTTCACACTTAGGAACTTTTCCACAGTGTGGCTCATTAACAGCCACAAAGCAAAAAGAGGCTGGGCGCCAGGGCCACGCTCACAATCCACGCTCGCAATCCCTGCAGCTCGGGAGGTTGAGGCAGGGGGATGTGAGTTCCAGACCAGTCTAGGCAACTTAGCAAGGTCCTGTCTCAAAATAAAAAGGGCAGGGAATGTGGCTCAGTGGTAAAGCACCCTGGATTCAGTCCCAAGCACCACAAAACAAAAATAAAACAAAACAATAACAAAGAAAAAAGAAAACACAAAAGAATTCCACAAGAGGCAGGAGGGTGTTGGAGGCTGGGGCCATCTCCAGGCCCTGTGGTGCCGGCATTCCCACACTCAGGCACCATCCTGCAGCAGCTGATGGTCTCAGACAGGAAGCTTTTGCAGATAAGGCTGCAGCCATCCAGCTGGACTGCTGGGCCGTCCGGCAGCCAGGCAGGGTCCCCTCCGAGTGTTGGACTGGGGCCAGCCCTTGTAAAGAGCAGCCATGAGGCTTTGCGGCACAGTGTCCTCCTAGGCCAGCAGTGCTCAGGACAGCCCCCTCGCCTAGTGTGCCCAGGTAGGAGACACTGCCGACGGCCGGGGGGTTACTTGGGCACTGAGACATGGATGCGGGGACAAGGTTCCGTGTGGGGCTGGAGGTGGGGTTGGGCTGCGAGGAAGGTGGGATCTGGATTCAGGCAGAGACTGGGTTCAGCCATTCCTGTGGGAACTTCATGGAGACTTTGATGACAGGAGTCAAGTCCTGGGGGTCACCAGCTGGGGTCACTAGCTACGTAAAACCCAACCTGCAGCCGCGGAGCCTGGTGCCTTCTCTTTTCAAACCACTGGGTCATAACTGGCCACAGACCTCATCTGCCGTGGTGAGAGCGTTGAGTGCAGTGGCCCTCCCTGGGGACCTGCTGTCTGCCTCACCCTCGGTAGTAAGGCAGAGCTGGGCCTGGAGGAGGCCACCGTCAGGGAGGGACAGTCCTTCCCAGTGGGTCATCTCCTACCGGCAGGAGTCCTCTTGTCTCTGGAATCTGGAAAAGAGCTCCAGAGGGTGGCCCTGCTGCCTGACACCAGCCCTGAGGAACCGGGGTCTTGCTGGAGCCGCAGAGAAGGGGCACCTCCACGTCCAAACAGCAATGCTTGAAGCCACTGCATGTGATAGGGGACTCTGGTGCTGGGCTGAGCAGCGTCCTGGACCATCTCTGATTTTGAGAAGGGACCAGGCCCATAATCTGCTTAAATCCAGGGAGACAAGAGGGAAGGGGCCTCTTCCTGCGGTGGTCGTGGTGAGGAGTGAAGAACCGTGTCCTGGCTGGAAATTGCTGTAAACCCTGGGGAGGGCACTGCAGGAAGCCAGCGTGGGCAGCTCAGTCTGCCGGTCAAACCAGCCCCCCTCGTGCTTCAGGTGTGGCTCCTGGTGGGCATTCGCAGTGTCTGGGACGCGCTGGGTCCTGCTGGAGGTATTTAGCGAGTGTGATTGGCAGCTCGGGTCACGCTTTCCCCTTCCTTCTTCTGTCCCTGTGTGAAGTGCCCTCTCCCTGAAGAGCTGATCTCATGGATGGCGCCTCAGAGACCTGGGCCTGGCTGGGAGATAAGGATGTTGTTCTTAAAGAGATCCTGTGCCTGCTGCAGCTTTCAGTTCATAAACCAAATTCCTCTTACGAGCAGCCGCGCAGCCAGAGCGCTGGGGCGTGGGGCTCCTGGGGGGTGGGGCCTCCACCCTGTGCCTACCGGCCCTGGTTCATAGCTGGAGCCAGAGTCTGAGAGGGACTGGAGGGCAGGCCTGTGCCTCTTCCTGTCCCCAGGGAAAGGCCCGCTGGAAAGCAGGCCCCAAGCACATGCGTGGGCAGGGGGCTGCTGAGGGGGGTTGTACCAGCAGGCCCAGAGTGGCTCACTCTGGCCTCTGCCTTGCCCTGGTTACCTCCTTTCTTGGGTGATAGCATCAGCCCATCCTTCTAGAAGTCACCGTAGGACCTGTACAGCAAGAGCGGTGACCGTTGCTAAACGCCCTGCTGTCTCTGGGCAGAACTGTTTCTGACCAGACAGGAAACCTCGTCAGCTTGGGGTAGCTGAGGAACCTCGAACACTCAGCATGGTTTACACCCAGCAAACACCAGGAAGGACCAACGGCCGGGCGTGTGGAACATGCTGCAAGGGTCAACATTTTTTCAGGAGACGGAATCAAAATACTTGCTGTCCAGTTGGTGGCCAAGTGCGTAGGGTCAAGAGCGCTGTCAAGAGCAGGCCTGGCTGCACACTATGGCCCCTTGTTACCCAAACTCCTAGGAATTTCAGAACACTGACAGCAGAGCACTAACCCATATGTGGCAGCCATGGCCCCCCCACAGGTGGACTGTGTAGCCAGCGACCGACCCTGGGCATTCTGTGTGGACGTTAGATGTGGTGAAGACTCTGGGAGCTGGGCATGGTGGCCACACACTTGTCGTCCCAGCAACTCAGGAGGCTGAGGCAGGGATTTCAAGTTCAAGTCCAGCCTCGGCAACTTAGTAAGGCCTTGTCTCAGAAAATGAAGAGGGCAGCCGAGTGTGGGGGTGACGCCTGTATTCCCAGAGGCTCTGGAGCCTGAGGCAGGAGGATCGTAAGCTCAAAGCCAGCCTCAGTAACTTAGCAAAGTCCTGTCTCAAAGTAAACATGAAAAGGGCTGGGGATGTGGCTCAATGGTTGAGTGACCCTGGGTCAACCCTTGGTACAAAACAACACAAAACAACACAAAAAAAACAATAAACACCCCCCCTGGAAAAAAAACCCAAACCAAAACCAACCAAACAGTGGTCAGCGGCAGAAAAGGCTGGCCTCAGAGCACCATGCACCAAGCCTTTGGCACGGGGCCTGGTCTGTGGAAGTGCTCCCCAAGCGATGGCTCTCCATAGCACGAAGACAGGTGTGGAAGGGCAGGAAGCCAGACTCCCGGCAGAGAGGCCCTGAACAGCACCTCTGCCCATACCAGGGCCACACATGCACCCAGGAAAGTCTCGTGTCCACCCTGCCTCTGGTAGTGTGCTCATCACACAGGAGCACACAGCTCTGTCTACAGAGTCACTGCAGAGGACAGAGCTGGGCAGCATCCGTCAGGTCGGAGAAAACAACTGCAATGCTCCTCAGAGACTATCCACCATTCCCAGGTGCAGGTGAGGAAGCATGGTCCGAAAGACTCAGCAATGTCCCAGAATTACACGCAAATGAGTGCTGAGGGCACTTATTAGGTATCACCTCTGTTATCCCCCAGATAGCCAAGGGCTTCTCATTTCCATTTTAAGATGAGAAAGCCAGCTCACAAGAGGCATGCTGTTTGCCCAAGGTGCTGGTAAGTGGCGCAGCTGCTTCTGTGGCTGCCCATTAAACACCATGCCATCTGGTCACCAAAGCCCCAAGTGGTGGCTCTGTGAGCTGCACCAGGACTTCCTTCGGGATCAGGCAGATGTGAATGGCATGTCTGCTCCGGGGTACTTGGGGTGAGCTCAGGCCGCAGCCGCGTCCCTCTGCCCCCCCACGCCCACCCCATCCGAGCCCCCATCCGTGACCCGTACTCTCTGCATTACTGTGACCAGACGGTCAGTAAGCAGCAGCTTCCTGCAGAGCGGGTGAACTGCAGAGTGGAGCGGAAAGGTTGGACACGGAAGACTGCCAATGTGGCAGTGCCTCACGGAATCCAACTGGCCACCCAGGCAAATATATTCAGGAAAATAAGCCTGTGTAGCAATGCTGTTCACTGCTAGGGAACCAGGGGCTAGAGTTCAGGCGGTCAGTTGCTCTGGGGGCTGCGGCGGGGAGGAGCGCACCCTGACTTCACGGTTGGCCCTGGGTGGGCTCAGGTCCTTCTCCTTACCGCTAAGTGCCGTACTTCTTGCAGGCTCACCCCGTCCCTGTGTGCCGACCAGGCAGGATGGTAGGGGACTGGCAGGGAACCCACACGATGCCTCCAAGGTGTCAGACCAGGCTGGGTAGGGGGTGCAGAGGCTCATGGCATTAGTTGTGTGCGTAGTTCAGATTTTGCATCATAAAACATTACAAACTGACCAAGGAGTGTCACGGGGAGATGCTGGGTGGGCCAGAGCTCTCGTTGGAACTGCGGCTGCTCAGAAGGACCAAGCGGCTGCTCTCCTTCGCCAGTGTACCTCCCTCTCTCCCATTCCTGATTTTGGATTTACATCTTTTGCAGTCGGCCTGGCCCAAGTGTTTTTCTCTTAGGGAAAGCAGAAGGCCAGTTCCCTTCTGTGATTCCTTGTGATAGGACACTTGACCGATGGCTGGGTGCCTTGTGAGTTAGCTTCTGGCCTTCCCCTGCATGTGTGCACAGAGGACCCACGGCCAGCGTGGGGCCAAGTGGCGTCAGGGAAGCCGTCCCTGGCACCGTCACAGCTGCTCCCGCGTGCCGGACCCCCTCCTTGCCCTAGCCTTCCCTCTGAAGCCTCTCATCTGTCCTCTGTCTTCCAACCGAGTGAAGCTTGCTGGTCTGGCTTCATCCTGCTGGGTTGGCTTTCACACGTTGTCGGATGATGGACTGACCCAGTGGTCAGGTGCGGGCAGCGTCAGCAGGTGGCCTTTCAGGATGGACATGTTGGTGCTGTGGAGCTCCCTCCCTCCCCCGGCCCCCCTGTTGGACCTCCCTGGGCTCCCCCACTCCTTCCCTCCTGCCTCGACCGCTGGCCTTCATTGCTACCCCCTCTCCTGTTCCTGCGCCTCTCCTCCTCCTGCGCCTCTCCTCCTAGGGTCTGATGGTTTCCCTCTCTCAGGCTTTGAGGCCCCTCATGATGAGGAACGGGGTCGGGGGGCAATGAGCCCCACCCTTCCCAGGACAGCCCATGAGACCACTCGTGACTGCGTCCCCTAAATTCCCAGGGTGGGCTCCTTCTCCTGACCAGCCTCTCTGGAGGAGGCCACGTCTAGTGAGCCTCCTGTCCTTGTCTCCTGGCGGACAGGGGATGTGGGGCCTGGGCTCCTGTCTGTGAATGGAACCATTAGCATTGGTGCTTGGGCCGTTCCCTCTGGACAGTTCTGCCCCAGCTCTGTGGGGGGCCTCCGTCTGTGCCACCTGTCCTCTGTGCCCGAGTCTTTTCTGAGGATCACATGGGGTCCTGGGGCAGGCCTTGTGCTGGGCAGCTCATCCCAGCAGTGACTGTGGATACGCTCAGCCTTCACAGGCTCAGGGCAGGAGGACTGCGAGTGTCCTGCCTGACTGGGGCTTGAGGTCAGCTCGTGGCCCAGCCAGTAAGCGAGGCTCCAGATCCTGGAGGGGAAGGACAGGGTGGGCTGGTCGAGGCCCGCTTTGCTCAGTCACCCCCGCGCTCTGGAGTCCCTCACTGTTTGTGCCTTCCTTCCGTCAGGTCAATGTCCTGCCTGTGCTCATGATGAAGAGGGACCTGGCTCTTGCGGGCACGCTGACTGGCCTGGCCTTCCTGTTGCTGCTGCCATCTGGATGTCCTCAGCAGACGGTGGATGACGCCTGCTCTGTGCAGATTCTCGTCCCAGGCCTCAAAGGTAACAGCTGGCTGGGCGCGGTGGCGCACGCCTATAATACCAGCAGCTCAGGAGGCTGAGGCAGGAGCATTGCAAGTTCAAAGCCAGCCCTAGCAAAAGCGAGGCACTAAGCAACTCAGTGAGACCCTGTCTGTAAAGAAAAGACAAAATAGGGCTAAGATATGGCTTGGTGGTCCAGTGTCCCTGAGTTCAATTCCCGGTACCAAAAAAGAAAAAAAAAGTAACAACTGGTCCTGTGTCTGGGGCTCTGGCACCACAGTGGCCTCCAGGTGGCTCAGGGACCCTGCAGCATCTGTCTTACAGCAGAAACCCTGAGCCTGACTCCGGTTCCAGGGACAGCCAGGCGTGGCTGCTCCTTGTTGTACCTTGGCTTCCCCCGGGTCACCCAGGTTGGGTCACGGGGTGTCAGATCTTCTTCAACAGAGGAATGGTGGGACTCTGGGGTCAGCAGTCTGTGTGCAGCTCAGCCTTCCCCTGGGATCCCCGGGTCGGGGCACCGGCTTGGACTCAGCCCGGGAGGATCTCATTGGTCTTTTGGACAAACGAGGGAGCTGGAGGCGCAGACGCAGTTCTGAGCCAGGCGCTTTAGAAGCCAGCCTTGGTGGTGGCCTGTGCTCCTTCCCTTGGCCTTGCAGACATGGGGTGGCGCTCGGCATGAACTGTTCTGCCCAAGGTCCCGCAGTGAGCTCCCACTCTGCCTCCAGACGGTTCTTCCTTTTAAAAATGAGAACTTTCTTTGTTGCTTCCAGGCCTGGGGCGAGCCATGGCCTGAGGAATGTCCTGGGGGCACCAGCTCTCGTGCCTTCCAGTGGAATATCCACTTGGGAACGTCTTGGGCCAGAGACCCTGGAGCCGTGTGGGGTGGGAGGAGCTGCGGGCGCAGCTGCCTGAGTGCCCAGTGGAGCCAGCAGAACAGGGTCAAGCGGGCACACAGGGCCACGTGAGCTGCCCTCCTGAGTGAGGGGCGCGGTGCTGGGCCCTGGCCTGGGAGGAGAGGGCGGTTACAGCCACTTTTCACACCCCAGATCCAGTTTTGCCTCCTGCTCCTCCCTACATGGGCAGCCTGGGCTGTGGGCCCTGGAGCCAGCCTCTGCCTGGGCTGCTCTTTGTGTTGAGCTGTTAAGGTGGATCCTCGCAGCCTGGAGCTGCCAGACCCTTATGAGGACGCCGGGTTAGGACAATCCCAGGCCTCTGCGCCTTGCACCAGGTCAGGCTGTGGCGGCCAGTGTGCCGTGCTGTCCTGGTGCCCTCTCTAGGGCCTTTAGGACATCACCTCTGATCCCAGGCCTGGAAGACAGCAGCTAGGCTCTGCCCAGGGAGCCGTCTTGGGGTTCTCCAATAACCAGATGCTGCAGGGGTCCCTGAGCCACCTGGAGGCCGAGTTCTGGGAACTGGTTTGGGGCCCTGACTTTGAGGGCGTGTGAATGTGTCTGTGTGTGGAAACTTCAAGTTTAAATTGGGAAACGTGACTGTGGAGGTCACGTCCCCATCCACCATGTGGGACTCCAGAGTGCTGGTTGGCTCTACCATGTCTGTTGTGTCCTTCAGGACAGTGGGCATGGGCTCCAGGCTCCTTCCAGGTGATTTTCTGTTCTGTCATGAGGAACTGTCACCTGTCTGGCTGTCCCTTCTCATAAGTGCAGGTGGAGAAGAAGGCTGCTGGGGGAGACGGCCCACATGCACCTCACGCACGCTGCAGGGTGACAGGCTGCCTCTCCTCCCTGGCCGGGCCTCTCCAGCCGTGGGATCCCAGCCTCCCTTCCGCAGGGTTTGTGGTGAGGGTTCCTGTGCGTGGCCGTGGCAGGACTCCATGCCCCCCCACAGGGTAGACAGTCGGCAGCCAGATCTGGACTGCAGTTCATTTCCCGCCTCCTAACGCGCGGCTCCACCTGGACCAAGTCTCTGGTAACAGACCAAGGGAGCAGGTAGGAGGACACTTCAAACGGTCCTGACAGTTACAGGAAGGTGCGGTGCAGCTAAGGCTGGACAGGAGAGCAGAGTGTAAAATACCGTGGTCCCTAATTTCTTTTAAAACATAAAGACATATGCCACTATTGAGGAAAGCCGGAAGGAAGCACGCTGAGCCGTCACCACGGCGTGGTTCTGAGCCTGCAAGCTCCCTGCATGCAGCAGCCCTGGCTCTGCATGCACAGGAAGGCAGCATCAGCACCGGGTCTCCCAGCTGGGATGCACTTCTCGGGGCAGTTCTGAGCCAGGCGCTTTAGAAGCCAGCCTTGGTGGTGGCCTGTGCTCCTTCCCTTGGCCTTGTGGACATGGGTGGTGCTCGGCATGGACCGTCCTGGACAGGTGGCCAGCCAGGTCTTTCCTCTCTTTCTGGCCAGCTCACCTCCTGGGCAGAGTGGCACCTCCTCCATCATGGTTTGTCTGCACTTGAACCCAGTGTGGGGTCAGTGATGAGCTGGCAAAGCTGTAAGGCCCCGTGCTGCCCGTGGGGTCAGCAAACCCGTCCCTCTGCAGCCTGTCAACCTACTGAGCGCCATAGTGGGCGGGTAGGTTCTGAGCAGGGTCCTACCAGTGCTCAGACCCGGATCCTGCCCTGAAGGGCTGCTCATCGGACGGGTGGAGAGACTTGCTCCTGGGTGGCCAAGCGTGTGGAATGTGCAAGCCGCGTGCGCTGGAGCCCACCCTCTGCATCCGGGGTGTAAATCCTCGCTTCCTGAGACCAACCCTGTCATCTCTCAAGGCCAAGGGGATGTCCACTGCAGGAATGTTGTGACACAGCTACTCAGGCCCTTGGAAACCTGATCCTCTGACAGTGGATGTGGCCAGGAGTGCTCTGTGATACTGGGTGTGCTGGCTAAAGCAGAATCAAAGACTTCCATGGTTGCGGTGTTTCGATGGGGCGGCAGGGAGAGTGCAGAGGGAAGCAAGTTCCAGGTTTCCAAGCCATAAAAGCTCAGGGTTCATGTAAGTTTTTGTGAACCATGAGCAGACAGACTGGCGTCAGGAGAGAAGGCCCTGGCCTTGAGACAGCACCCTCCTGATCCTCACACACAGGGGCGGGGGGCAGGGGTTACCCCCCCAGTCCGGGACGGCCCACGATATGCTCAGCACACGTCAGCAAGTGGGCGAATGCCACTCTTCTCTGGGTGTCTTACCTGGACCAGGACTCACAGGCCCTGTGGAGAGTGATGCTCACACACACAGCGCCTGGAGAGGAGGGAGAAGTGGCCTCCAGCCCCAGCCCCTCTGCACTGAGCCCTGTGCTGTGTGGGTTTCCTGTTCCTGGACAGGGATGCAGTGACCAGAGGGCCCAGCCCCTGCTGCCCGGCTTCTAGATGGTAGCTTGCAACTGTCAAGGGAGGTAAGAGGTCTCCCTGCATCACGTGTCTTGTGAAGATCAGCAAGTCAGAGGGGAGCATGGGGAGGGACGGTGGAGCCTGATGGTGTTTGTCAAAACTGATGAGTCAGAAATCATGGTGGTCCATGAAGGGAGACTATTTAAACACAATACAGCTCTTGCTTTTAAGGGGAAATAGGAACACGGTGGCCGCTGGTTCATGAGACGGAATTTACTGAGAATCTTGCAGGGCTTGGCTCAGGGCTGGAGAGAAGAGCAGGGCCTCTTGGTGGAGGAAGGGGCCTGTCTGTGAGACCTGGCACATGCCCTCCTTGCCTTGGGCTCCTGGGACTTTGCAGGTCCACCTGTGGTTGTCGAATCTTCTCAGCACATACACCAGGCGGCCCCTTGACTGTGTTCAACAAAATGCATCTGTTGATAGTCCACTGTGTCTGCATTTAGAGAGAGATGGACTTTCCTTAATAGTTAAAGACCTTGCTGTAGGTGGGGAAACATGTATTTCAAAAATGTTTATTTTAAAACTTTTTAACATTGGTGCATAATAATCATCCTAACAGTGAGGTTCTTGTTACGTATGGGAATCAGGGAGACTGCTGCTCAGAAGTGACAAAGGGCAGGGTCGTTCTTACAGGTTTTATCAGATTAATTACGAATCAATTGACAGTAATCTCTCAAAACGAGGGTGGCCAAGCTAGCTGGGTCCTGCCGGACTCTTGCTTTGCTGGCCCAGGCAGTGGCTCTGGGGCCATGCCTCTCCTGCTCATGACCCTCGCAGACGGGCTGGTTCAGGGTTAGGAGCCAGTATTGACCTGAACGTCCGGGCCCTCCTCAGCTGGCAGCAACTATGTATCTAAGTATCTCATGTTGTGGATCTTTCTAGTGCAAAAAAGGCCCAAGTGCAATGTGGGCAAACCTTCGTAGGACGTGCAGGAGGCGAGGGCGGGTGGAACCCTGCCCCTTTTTTCCGTTTCTCCGAGAGGAGACACGTCAGTGGTGGAGCAGGAGCGGGGAGTTGAAACTCTGACCCCCGGCAGAGATGAGCCTTGTCCTTAGAGCTCTGCACGATAACTTGGTCCCCCTACGTGGTGTCTAAGAGGACCCGTATCTTTACGAAATGCTACACCACATTCCTGCGTGGAAGAGGAGACGTTGAAACCCTGGAGCGCTTCGGAGGGTGGGAGCTGCTTGATGTTGGTCAGCGTGGTTCTCAATTGCAGGCCACCCTGGGCTCTTCTGTCTATTTCCAGCTGTCCGTGCGGCAGGTCACTGCTGGGTGGAAACTCAGTGCTAGCCCAGGTCCTGTCGCCGTCCTTTATGGGGTGCTGTTTTGAAACAGGGCTGCGTCTGTTCAAATGCATCTGTGTGTATTTATGACACTACTGTGGGTCACACGGAAACCCATCCACTGGTCCATTGCCTGGGCACCAGCTCCCTGAGTCCAGTGTCCCTTCAGCCTGCAGCACTGTCCTTAGGAGTTTAGGGAGGTACAGACGGCTAACCACATTGTGGTTTTGCTTTTCCATTTCTGATGGTGGAGATGAGCCAAGGACCCTGGGGGAGCCTGTCACACACGGCACAGCACCCTGCTCGTCCCTCCAGTTGGGGGCCTCTGTTGGGTCTGCTTCTGGGCCGTGAGTCCCACTGTGGTGGGTGTGTTTGCATGAGCTCTGCTTGGACATCTTGGGTGAGCGCAGGCCTGGGAACAGATGGCCGGGTCTGTGTGCCATGTGCCCAGCTCTGAGAGGCTGCAGAGCCACCCACTGCGTCTCCCTGACTCTGGGTCAAGCCGCAGTGTGTGAGGGAAGCCTACCAGTCCTGACATGGTGCTGTCCACTTATTTATTTATTTTTATGCGGTGCTGAGGATCAAACCCAGTGCCTCACACATGCTAGGCAAGCGCTCTGCCTCTGAGCCCCAGCCCCAGCCCAGTGCCACTCGTTTTTAAGGTGTTTCTTACATGTTGGTTGCAAACTATAGTCTGTGTATTTTCTGCTTAATTTTAAAACATCAAAGTCTTTTTTTTTTTTAATCTTTTCTTTTTGGAGCTGGGAATTGAACCCAGGGCTCTGTGGTGGGAGTCAGGAGCTTTGCCACTGACTACATTCTAACCCAATCAGAGTCTTTTTGTCGGTAGTTTTTAACGCCGACCATTTTTTAAAATAGTCAGTTTTTCTGGCAATAAAAAGAAGAAAGATACTGTAACTGTCAGATTTCTCTTTGGAGGTGTAGATGAAAAGACATCTGCCCATCAGAAATAAGTGCCTACAGGTGACATAAATGACCCAGTTGTCCTCAGAGGGGTATCGAGACTGGCAGCACGTGGGCCGGGTAGCGAGGAGCTGGTCTAGAGTTGTGCACCACTCTGTGCTTGCCCGTGGCTGGCTCCAAGCTGCAGCGGTGGAAATGCCATGTGAGCCGGGTCCACATTAGAGCAGGGGCTTCCTGGTCAGCCAGGAGATTCGGGGTACACCGTCACGGAGCTTTCAGCCCAGTGGAGAGGAGGGGCAAGGCTGTGGCACAGGCCATGCAAGCACCCACCCTCGTCCAGTCTGATCGTCTCTGCTGGACTTCTGCCATGGTGCACTGCCCTGCTGTGTGGGTGACCATGCTGTCCCAGTCCTTGTGGGTACATCTCAGGGCTGGCCGCTGCTCCAGCCTCTCCCTCCAGCCTCCTGGCTCACCTGACCAGCTGCAGTGCCCTGTCCCTCTCCTCAGAATGCCTCTCTTGCTCTGCTTGGCCACGTCCAGCTTGTTCAGCAGCTTCACCTTAAAGCGTCTCTCAGAGAGGTGGCCGGTGTCCTGGCCCACACATGTCCCTGTGTTGATGCTGTTGCTCCTTCTCTGTTTCCTGGGTTGCTAGCGAGCGCTCCTGTCAGTCTGATTCTCATTCGCACGCACACAGGCCCGAAGAGCTTTCCTCTTGGGTAGCTTGCAGACGTTGGGTAGTGACAGACGTTCTGCCTGCCACCTGCGATGTCTGGGTGACGTTCCCCATGCGGGTCTCAGGGGGCCTTTTCCTCATGTTCCATCATGTCCTTCCTTAATGTTGGAAGTCGCAGTCACTAGGCCTTCAAATGTCCACTGGCTCCTTCTGTCCTCCTGTAGGGTGGACATTAGCATTTATTAGATTTTTCCTCAACTTGGCTCAAATGAACACCAGTGAAGCTTCCCGGTGGCTTATCTCAGTGCTGCGCAGTAGAGTCCTTCGCGTGCTCTCTGCCTCGTGGCGAGGTCCTCGTGGCTGGCCCTTCAGCCTGCCTTGGTGGCTTCTTCTCCAAGGGCGCTCCCTGCACAGGACTCGGGTGCTCCCTTCCCTACTGACTCCTATGGTGGGACGCTGCTCCTCTGCTGTCTTGGCCAGGTGCTGGGCACTGGCGCACGGGGGAGTCTGTCGCCCACTGCGCCCTTGCTGGCTGGTCCTCCTCCGGCGCCGGGCAGATGTCCACGCTGTGCGCACCCTGCTGGTTGACATCTCTTGCTGGGTTGTCAAAGTTTCTCTGAGAACTGCTGCTGGTGCATTTCTTTCTTTTTAAAAAGGTAAGCGAGAATTTGAGAATTACCCAGAGACTGAGGGCCGTGCATGAATGGGGCCAGGTGCCAAACCTACAGTAGGCCAGGGGCTTTCAGCAGGTAGCCAGTGCCTGTTGCTGTAGGCCAGGGCGACCTTGGGAGGTCTCAGGTCTGTCTCTCCTTCTTGATGTCTCTCACTTTGCTTTTCTTCTTGTTTAATCAAATTTAAAATGAATGTCCCCTCGGTTAGGCCAGATGGTCAGTTTTGGGGATTTCATTGGGGGGTCGATAATCTCAGTTAAGCCTTTCACCAAGTCAAAGGGTGTGTGGAGAATCACAGAGGATTAGTGTACTTGAATGGTGGCTTGCACTGTGCAGAAGTGTTCACACACACACGCACCCTCTCTCTCTGTTCCTAGCAGCACTGGTGGAACAGGTAAGGAGGTGAGGTCACAAAAAAGCTGTACATTTGCAACAGGGTCCCAGCATGCTGGGAGAGAGAGAGGTCAGGCTAACAGGTCAGAGAAGCCGCGGGAGGGCCAGGTGAGAGGTGGAGCCTGGTGTGTTGATGAGCCAGAGGTAGGGAATAAGTCTGAGGTCTGGACATGGTTGGTGACTAAAGTCAGCTCTGTGTGCCTTTTGAGAAGGGAAAGACGTAATATGGTTTTTGTCTTAGGCAGATGATCTTGGTAAGGGTGAGATTGGGAGGGGAGTCCCTGTCTTCCGTGGCCCCAGCCCCTCTGTGCACCTCTCTGTCCCTGTCTGGCAGGCGTCTCCTCTAGTTGCTCACGTCTGTCTCCTTACTGGTGTCTGAACACTGGAATGGGATGGCCGTGCCCCCTGGCCCAGGTGTCCACCCCACTCAGCAGTGTGTGTTACATGGGGCTCGTGCTCAGGGAGAAGAGGTGGTGTTCAGCACATCCCATGACCCAGTGGCTTCCCGGGGGCCCTGTGGGGCAGTGAGCGGCTTCCTCTCTTCTCCTTAGTGTTAGGATGGGGCCCCCCAAGGATGAACTGGGAGTCAGTTCAGAGGGAACGTCTGAGGGGCATCTGAAGGGTGGACAGAGTCATCTAGGATGGTAGCGCAAGGCCTAGAGCCTCGGGGACAGACGGGGGCACTGAGACTTGGGGAGGGTGGGCGGGGTGGAGAGGGGCATAGCAGGTGCACCCATCCACACAGCACCTGGGGTCCCGGCCAGATCAGTTGCTAAACAGATGTGACTTCTTCCACAGGGGACGTGGGAGAGAAGGGAGACAAAGGCGCCCCGGGAAGGCCTGGAAGAGTCGGCCCTACGGGAGAAAAAGGTACCTGCAGTCCCTGGCCCTGTTGGGGGGAGGGAGGTGGGTGATGAAGAGGAGGGAGACCTCATGTCGCACACTGCTGGGGAGCAGCAAGGGAGGCCCTCTGCAAATAGTGCAGCTGGCTAGCAGGCCAGGAGGTAGAGCGTCCTGGACAGTGTGCTGGCCCTGGTCTCCCTGAGCCGTTCCTGTCCAACAGGTGAGGGTGCTCCAGATCCTGTGTGAGCATTAGGGAGGAGGCGGGATAGACCTGGGGCTTCAAATGGTGCCTCTGGAGTCGGCTTCCCTGGCAGATGGCAGAACTCTGCTTGCCTCGTGGGAGTGAGCTGAGGCCAGGTCACACGAGAGGGAACGATCCTGCGAGTGGAGGAGCTAGAACAACCGTGTGGCAGAGCTGGATGGCCGTGCAGAGGGGCTGGGTGTGCGTGGGAAGGCACATGTGAGCAGGAAGCAGGAATGCAGTGCGGGATCGAGGGTGGCTCTGATTTGGCTCTTTTCTCCTGACGAGTGCCTTGGGGACCGTTCTGCGTGTGGGTGCCCGGGGCTCCTCAGCCAGGCAGTGAGGTGTGCGTGGATTTGTTTGATATCCGTGGGCTCCCAAGTTCCTGGATCTGTTGCTGGAGAGCCCCGAGTGGGTTTCACTGAATGTGTTGAGGTAGCACGAGGACAAATCCTCGCCGTGCACCTGTGGCATCAGAGGTGCGCTGGGGGTTCTGGTAGATGTGCTGAACCGCCCCTTTGTCAGTGACATTTAAGAAGGACTGGTCTGGCCTGATGTGCTCTAGTGAGTTGGAAAGGAGCAAAAGCCGACACAGAACTTCCTAACAAACTTTAGAAGGCATAGAAACCAAAGAACCAGAATATTAGTAGATAACTTGAGTTTTAGGATTATGGACATTTACATTTTCTTCTTCACATTTTCCATATTTCCAACAATGTTTATGTTCTGCAGTTGTGGAATTATTTTTATTATTAATTTTTGTAGTACTGGGATAGAATCCAGGGCTTCACACCTGCTAGGCAAGTGCTCTACCATTGAGCTCTAGCCTGTGACCATCTTTTTTATTTTTTGCAGTACCGGGGACTCATCGCAGAGGCACTCTACCACTATAGAGCTATATTCCCTGTACGGTTTACTATGTGTTTTGACAGGGGCTCGCTAAGTCATGGAGTCTGGCTTCAAACTTGTGACCCTGCTCCTCAGCCTTCTAAGTAGCTGGGACACCAGGTGTGCACACCACGCTCCCCCATGTACGTGTATTTAAAAGGTAGCTGAACAGGGGACCTGAATGTTGATGATCAGGCTCACCTGGAGGGCCTCGTGCTGGGCTGGAACCTTCTCGTCTCCCTAAAATATCAGGCACTTGCTCCTCTGCCCTACACTCTGCTCTGCTCCACATGCTGCACCTTGGATCGTCCAAGCCCAGAGCAAACTGAAATCTTTGAGTGGCAGAAGCACTTCAGCCCAGCAGCAAAGCCTGAGGTGAGGCACGCTCAGAGAGGCTGGGTTGCTGGTTGCTTCTGTTTTTCTCCCTCTGTGGATGGAAACATGACCTCAGGGATTCCAGAAGGGGTCATAGATCCAGCCCTGCATCACTCGGAGAACTAGTCCAGAGAGATGAGGCTGCAGGGGCAGCTGCTGGATCACGCAGAGCACGGAGCTCAGGTCCCTGCTCCTGGAAGCACACCATGTCTCTGCAGAACCTAGCCTCCCCCTCAGGCAGGTGGAGAGCCCAGCCTCCCCATCAGACAGATTGCTTTAGCATCTTGTAGCTTTTTGTGTTTCCGTGTGAATTTTAGGGTTGCTTTTTCTCTTTCTGTGAAACATGTCATTGGAATTTTGATAGGGGTGCCCTGAATCTGAAGATTGCTTAGGGCAGTTTGGACACTTTGAGAATATGAATTCTTCCGATTCATGAACACAGGATTCCTTTCGTTCATTTGTGTTCTCTTCCTTTCGTCAGAGTCTCATGGTTCTTGGTTTTCAGTATCCAGATCTGTCACTTCCTTTGTTGAATTCATTCCTAAGTTCCTCCTTCCTCTCGTTGCTACTGAAATGACATTGCTTCCTGAATTTGCTTTTTGGATAGTTTGTCATTAGCTTATAGATTTTTTTTTAAATTGTTGTTCTCCACAACACTTTATTTTTTATGTTTTTTTTTTAAGAGGAGAGAGAGAGAGAGAGAGAGAGAGAGAGAGAGAGAGAGAGAGAATTTTTAAATATTTATTATTTTTAGTTCTCGGCAGACACAACATCTTTGTTGGTATGTGGTGCTGAGGATCGAACCCGGGCCGCACGCATGCCAGGCGAGCGCGCTACCGCTTGAGCCACATCCCCAGCCCATTTATCTTTCAACTTTACTGAATTTGTTTATTGGAGTGCCTTTTGGGTGGGGTCTTAGAGTTTTCTACCTATGAGACTGTGCCATCTGCAAACGGAGCCAACTTTACTTATTTCCAATTTGGAAGCTTCTAATTTTCTTTTTCTTCCTAATTGCTCTGGCCAGGACCTAGAGTGCTTATGTTGAATAGATGTGGCAACCAAAGGCACCCTTGTCTTGTTCTTGATCTTAGAGAAAAACCTTCAGTTTTTCATCCTTGAGTTTGGTATTAACTGTGGCCAGGCTCCTGGACTTTTTTTTTTTTTTTAATTTTTGCTGTATAAAATTTTACCAGTTATGCCTTTGGCCATCCTGAATCTTCTGTGAGCCATTATTCACACCAGTTCCGTTTCCCAGTTAAAATGTTCAGTCTCTCATTGGTAGAAAGAGGATTCTTCCTTCAATCTTTAGTCACTGACAAATGTTTCCCTGTAGTTGTGGCCAATGTCATTTTTTTCTTGATGGCTACTTATACTGGTGATACTCCTTTTGATACTGGTTGGGGGACTAGTGACCCATGAGTTTTGCTAGTTTGGGAGAACATGTGAGGGTCCTTCGGATGTTTCCAGAGTGTCGTTTTCCCCACCACTCTCCAGGCTCCGCTCTGCCCCTGGTGCTGTGGCCTCTAGGCCTGGCTCGGTAGCTCCAGGGCTGCCCTCTGGAGGGCTTGTGTATGAGGAGAGGGCCAGTGGAGCGCCTGCTGAGCTCTCCAGAGCACGGCAGGGGCGTCCTGGAGACCAACAGGGAGGGCCAGAGCTGGCTCCCAGCTGAAGGACAGCTCTAGCCTTTGCAGGCTCACGGCCTGGGACCTGGGAAGGAGACCAGGAGTTTTTAGAGGCTCCACGAGGGGTTGAAGCTGCCTTCCCCTAAGAACCTCTGCTGGACTCCTGCTTCACCTCAGATCCTGTTGGGCCATAAGTGCAGGTCCTGGGCCACCAGGCAGTGGACTCTCCCAGCTCTGTCTAGATGCAGTTTCTGAGTGGACACAGCAACAAGCACCGGCTCCTCATGGTGGCCCCGAGGCTGCCTCTCTCCAACCCCTGGTGTGTGTCTAACTGCTGTAACACGACTGTACTTACGGCCAAGCTCTGCCTTCAACTCCTTCCAATCCCTTTTCTGTTCAGGTCTGCGTGGCTTTGAGTCCTGGGAGGTTCCGCAGCCTCCCTTGCCCTCTGCCCCTCAGGTATGTCCTCTGGCTGGTGGCCTCCCCTCCCTGGGTCCTCAGGCACGTTCTCCTGAGAGTCCCTCCCCTCCTCTCTCTCACTGAAGGGTGGACCCTTCGCTTGGGCCCCGCAGCAGGCACTTTTCTGGAAGCCCAGGGACCAGATGACCTCTGGTCTCCGTCCTGACACTGGTGCTACCTGTCTCTGCAGGCCCTGTGCCACCTCCCTTTTCAGGCAGCCTTGGTGGGCAGGGCTGAGGATCAGGCCCTGCTGCTCTCCCCGGGCCTGGGAGGCTTCCATGCCCGCTGTGGAATGCAGGTGGCCACTCGCAGTGTGTGCCAGGCACCAGGCGCAGGTGGCATTGTGGGCGGCATTGTGGGGTGGGCCCTGCTGGGTTCTCTGGCTCCATCTCTCGGGGACATCCCAGGTCTGCTCCACTTCTTCCTGGGACCAGAGCTGCGTCTGCAGTGTGGACTTGACTCTTTCCTACCCCTTTAAAAATTCTTTGGCCAGGTGAGGTGGTGCATGCCTGTAATCTCAGTGGCTTGGGAGGCTGAGGCAGGAGGATCGAGATTTCAAAGCCAGCCTCAGTAACTTAGCAAGGCCCTAAGCAACTCAGTGAGACTCTGTCTCAATAAACTACAAAAAAGGGCTGGGGATGTACCTCAGTGGTTAAGCACCCCTGGGTTCAATTCCTGGTACCCACCCCCTCCAAAAAAAAAAAAAAAATAGAATTCTCTGCTGAGGATTACGAGCCCTGTGTCTTTACTTTGTGCAGAACCCTGCAGCGGGCTGGCTCTTGGAGTACCCAGTGCTAGTGGCCTAGCTCATGCTCCAGCCCTAGGGCCCAGCCAGTGCACTCACCTCGCCCCCTGAGAGGGCACTGTGCAGCCTCAGGCCCACGTGGCGTGTCCTGCCGAGTGCCTCCTGGACCCTCGATGGCCCTCAGTGCTCTCTTGCTTCTTGGTCTGCTCCACGGGGAATCCTCTCTGCTACCTCTCTACCTGCACATCTCTCTGGGTACTGTTTCTGCTCTGGTAGAATACAAGAAATTACACTTCAACCAAAGTAGAACATTTTGGACAGAAAAAATTGTCACAGTGTATATATTTTTTATATAACAGACATTACATATATATGATCAAGTTATTTAAATGGTAGTGGGGTGATCTAAAAGGTGGCTTTGAATTCTCTAGTGTGAGTGTGAGACACAGATAAGTGTGTCAGTGATTTTTAAACCTGTTTTGAAAAAGCAGTGGAAGGTGATTGTAGCTTGGAACAGCTGGAGGGACACTGCTGCAGAGGAGGGGGCTGGGGCTGCTCACCCGGGGCCCTCGCACTGCCTGGATTGGCCTCCCACCTTAGGGCTCGGCAGGTCACACATGGAACACTCCCCCATCTGACATGAGATCCATCTGAGAAACACGTCAACTGCCTGAGACCCTCAGCTGCCCCTGGCTTGGAGGTGGGGGCACCTCTCCTGTGGCGCCAGGAGGTGAGCCAGTTAGTGACCAGTGCTCTTCAGTGGACACCATGACTGCTGCTCAGTGAGCACCACAGGTGGGGGTACCTCATACGCATTCCTTTATGTGTCTGATGCCTTTGCAGCCTATAGGTCCCTGGGGACAGATGCACTTTGTTGCTTTCAACTCTGGGTCTCAGGGCTCAGTGTGGGACTGGCATTTGGAGGGCACTCGGTTGTTTGCAGTAGATCTTGAGGGCTGGTGCAGTGGTGCACACCTGTGTTCCCAGCTGCTTGGGAGGCTGAGGCAGGAGGATCTCTTGAGCCCACGAGTTAGAAACCAGCCTAAGCAACATAGTGAAACCCCTTCTAAAAGAATAAAATAAATAAAATAAAGCTATCTCAAGAAGAAATCATCTCTGAAAATCTTTAACATCTGTGGTTATTCCAGCATCACCGAGAGTCCCAGGTCTGCGTGCCTGACGCGGCCCCAGGTGAGGGAGCTGCCCCACCTGCGTCCAGGGAGCAGGTCTGTGTTCTGAGGCTTCTGGTTGCCTTGTTGGGCTGTGTTCTCTGCTGCTACAAAGAGGGGGCTCTGCTGCAGCAGATGACGCTCCTGCCCAAGCACAGCTCTGGCTTCAGGAGGACACCAAGCTGCTGTATCGCATCAACAGGCCTGGGTGCTGCTTCTGTGGGGCTGGGCTGCCCACAGGGAGGGGCCAGGGTCTGGAAATCTCAGCTCACCAGATGCAAGCTGTGCCCAGCTGGGCCTGGCCTGCGGAGAGGCTGCCTGGAACCGCTGCCCTGCCGCGTGGCAGCCCCTGCTGGGGAGGAAGTGCTGCTGGTGCCTGCCTTTCTGAACTAAGAGCCAGGCAGGGCAGGACTCCTGCTGTCCTTCGCTCTCCACGGAGACAAGAACAACCCAGTTTCCAGCCTCAGGCAGTATGGAAAGGGTAGATGGCTTTGCTGACTGACCTCTGGTGTGTGTCATCTCAGTTTCTCGGTGCCTAATTCCCAGACCCGTGATGTGGCAAGAGCCGAGTGGCAGCCTTGTTCCTTTGTCACGGAACTGGGACCCTCTCGGTGTGCGGAAAAGGAGGAGGGCGGCCCACCCCAGCGAGGGGCCCTCTGTGCCGCACAGAACCCTTCATTAAAAATCGCCGAGGAAGCTGGATTCTGAGTGCCCTTTTTGCCCTATCTCCACTTCAAAGGACTGTGTGATACAGCTTCATTAAAGTTAATAAGCACTGCCCACCCTGCTGTGAGCTGCTGCCTGCCGCTCCGGGTACATGGGTCTCTGCTGGACAACTCGAGGCATCCCTGCTTTTCTTTGTGGAGTGGGGTAGAGGACAGCACAGCACATATCCCCAGCGCTTGGGGCGCTGCTCCTCAGCTCAGAGGCATAGGCTCTTCGTGTGCTGGGTGCTGCCAGGGTGCGGTGGGAGAGCCGTGTCTGGGTCTTGCCAAAAGCTGGCTGCCATCTGCAGCAGCCTGAAGACCTTCCTGGAGGCAGGAGGGTGGGGAGCTCTCTGTGGGGTCCACTCTCCTGGGCAACCACACCACCGCTCTGCTCGGGGTCAGCCCCCAAGGGATGTTTTCCAGTAACACCCATCTGCTATAGAAGAGGTCCGGCTGCCACAGAGAGAGGAGTGTTGGCAAGCTCTGGGCTCTCACGGCCCTCACCCTCTCCTCTTCCTCAACACAACCACACCACAGGAAGTTCCTATCAGGTTCACAGCTCACAGCAGCAGCAGGTCCCAGAACAGCCCAGGGGGAGGTGTAGGGTCAAACCAGCTCTGTGCTTGTGAGCTTTACAACCTTGGATTGTGTAAGGATCAAGGGTAGGCCTCTGCACATGCATTGTGCTCTGCGTGTGGTGATATGTGCACCATACATGCATGTGTGTGGCATGTACTGCCATGCATGTATGTTTGTACAGACACACGTGTGTGTTTGCACAAATATGTGTCAGTATTTGTGTTGGTATGTGTGTGTCTATGTCCACATGTAAGTGCATATATAGTGTTTTATGCTCATGGATGCATAGACGCACACATAGGTACCTGTATAGAGTATGTGAGGTGTCTGTACATACAGTGTATGTGTATTTGTTTTTGCATGTATGTTTGTATGAATGCATAAATGTGCATAGCATGCCTGTGTGCACAAGTATGTTTGTGTGTATTTATGCATACATGTGTACACATGTCTCTAAATACGTGTTTGTGTATGTGTATTGGTGTGCATATGTATGCACCCGTATATATGTCTGTGTATATTCACATAGCATATGTGTGTATAGACTGTCTATGTGCACACAGATAGTGTATGTGTGTATGTCTGTGTCTATGTGTGCAAATGTATATTATGAATTTTTTTGTATTTACACACATATGTACATATACATACACTCATGCATGCATGTGTTTGTACGTTTGTATTTGTGCATGTGCATGTATATGTACATGCTTGCATGCAGATATGATTGTATATTTATCACATAAGGTTACATTTGTATAGGCATATTTGTATGGATGATGTGTATGTATGCCTGTATGTGTGTGTGTATGCCCACACAGAGTATGTGTGCACACATGCCCATATATGTGCAGTGTGTGTATGCACACAAGCACATACATGTCTAGCACACATGTGCATGTGGGAGAAGATGACATGTGCACACGATGCATGCTTATATGTGTGTATCATGCATGCACATGTCTCTATGCATACATGTATGCCAAGTGTGCATGCACACACGGGTGTGCTTATATATGCACAGTGTGCAGATATGTCTGTGTGTGGGTTTACAGTGTGTGCCCGTGTGTACTGTGTACATAGGTGTGTGCACATGTACATCTACATCCAGTGTGGGTGTCTGTGTGTGAGTATTGCCCAGTGAGGCCCTCGGCAGAGGCTTGGTGAGTGGCAGCTCTTCTCCATTGGTTAGATCAGAGCAGGACTGGGATGAGGTGGTAGCTGTTCATGGTCTGATAAGTCTGTCCACTCTCTGGTCCACCCTGCCCCCAAAGTCCTTCCTGTGAGTGTGACCAGGTCTTTTCCTGTCTGTAGGTCTAAGCTGTGGGTGTGAGGCAGAAGGAACCAGAAGGGCCAGGAGAAAGAGGGCTGCCCAGGGGCTGTCCCACTGCCTCTGCCCCGTGTCCTCAGCCATGGCTGACACAGAAAGGCAGGTTCTGTGGGGCTTCTCAGTCCCTGGTTTCCTGCTTTGGGCGTCTGGGAGGGCCTTGTTTGTCTTCCCACAGTACTGAGTGACCATGAGTCTGCACTGGATGGTCTGCCCTAGTTTTCAAGGGCACAGTAGTTCCTGGACCTGCAGAGGGTGGTCTTGCTGGCCCTCTGTGTGGACCAGCAGGGAGATGGAGTCCTAGCTGAGGGTGGGGTTTGAAGCCCTGGAAATGGAGTCAAGCTGCCTCGGTCTGAGTGGAATCCATGACATTTGGTGCCCACCCTGTGCTCTGCACATGACATTCTTTGTTCCTGATGTCCATAGTGACCCAAAGTGCTGCATACCATTAGACAATGTTTACAGATGAGGAAACTGAGGGTCAAAGAGTGTCATCACTTGTCTAAGACTTTGTGGGTAGAGACCTGGCTTTGGATCTAGGTCTGTCTGCTTGCAATGTCTGCACTTGGAACCACTGGGCATTAGTCTTGGCTAGCTTGCTGTGTGGCCAGTGTTGTCCTGCATACTCTGAGCTCCCTCTGTGCTGGAGCAGAGGAATGGCGTGTTGTCTGCTCAGGCTACTGCAATAAATGCCACAGACGAGCAGTTCAACTAGATTTATTTCCTTCAAATCTGGAGCCTGGAAGTCCAAGGTCAAAGTCTGGCAGGATTGGTCTCTCCTGAGTCCTTTGTCTGTGGCTGGCAGACAGCTGCCTCTCTGGGTTCGCATGGACTTTCCTCCGTGGCTGAGCCTCCGTGATGTCTCACATCCTCCTATTAGTTCAGGGTTCAACCTGTGACCTCACTTAGCCTTAGTGACCTCTTTTAAAAAAGCGTTTGCCCTGGGGTTTAGGACTTCAACGTAGAATTTTTAGAGGGACAAAATTTAGCTTTAGCAGAGACTGAGACTGTTGTGAGCTTAAAACCAGCAAAGCCATGTGCAAGTGCTGTCCTGCCCTGTGTCCCGGGAGTGTACTGATTTATCTCTGGATGATGGACAAGTGAAGAGAATCGCCTGGGCTTCCAAGTGCTCTGCTGCCACCTTTCACCTGCACCTGCTGACTTCAAGGAGCAGGCTGGGTAGGGTCCCAGCCAGAGACCCAGAGAAGCTGCTGGGGTCTAGGTCAGTGCCCCCGAGCTTGGGTGTCCGTGACAGTTCCTTAAAGCGCAGGGGCACATCTGTCCAGCCCTGGGTGATGTCCTGATTCTGAAAGTCCCTGCCAACGATGAGTCATTGCTGCTGGCGACCTGTCTGTCCCACATGCTACACCCAGGTGCTCTTCCTGTGGTTCTCATTTTCCCACCACAGTCTAGGAGGGGAACTGCTATCAGCCCCAGTTTGTAGGTAGGAATGCAGTACAGAGGCCACACAGGTGGTGAGGGAGGACTGAGCCAGGCTCAGGGCCTGTGCTGCTGAGCAGGTTGCTAGATGGCTGTGTGTGGCAGCAGGGTGGTGGGCTCAGAGCCCTGGGCGTCAGGAGGGCTGGCGGTCATGGGGATCTGTATGCTACGGCATACTTCGTCACACCCATCTTCAGATGAGGACACTGAGGTGCAGAGAGACTAAGCAGTGAGCCCGGGGTGGCTCAGCTCCTGGGTGGTGGAGCTGAGGTGCAGACCTGGGCCTCTGTGGTCCTCTCCTGGGGCTCCTGTTCCTCCAGCCTTCTTGCACCCCAAGCCTCAGCACTTCAGGGCGGCCCTTGGATCAGTGGCATCTGCACCCGTGGAAACTTGCTAGAAATGCCGGAGCCCAGGCCTCTGAGTCACCCTGGGACAGGCCCTGCCACCTGTGGTGTGCAGGCCCCCGGGGACCCCGAGGTCCTCATGGCAGTGCTTGCTGCTCTTGGCTTGGAGCTCATGTCTCTCCTTGTGTCCTTCGGCTTGGCTGCGGCTGTCCACACAGCATCTAGTTTCCTGTGTCTGTGCCTCATCTCCTAGTGCCCCGTGGCAGGGACGAGTCCCCTGCTTCTGTAAGACAGGAGCTGAGCTCAGTACCTGGCTGGTGACAGGCACCCGGTGTCGGCAACAACCTTGGATTCTGTTAAAGTTTGGCTCTGTGACCGGGGTGGGCTTCCTACAGCAGCAGGTGCCCGCTCGCCTCTGACCTTGCACTTCAGCTGGTGGAATGGGTGCGCATTGACCCCTCTGTGCAGGGGAGGTCTCGTGTGGAGTGTGCTTGTGTGGGAAGGGGCTTCCCCTCCAGGGGAGGGCCTCATTGTCCCTGTTGCCTCAGGGTCTGACCCTCCCACGTGATCACCCGCAAGGGCCTGCCCTCCACCTCCCACAGACCCCTGCCACCCCCTAGACACTACCTGTCCGCCTGCCCCGCCCCCGTCCTCCCCAGCCAGCTCCGTCCCTGGCCCTCCCCATCTCTTCACTTAGTGGCCAGCTGCGTCCTGGGTGGGACCTCGCCCTCTTCTTCCCAACTCCCTGGTGGTGCAGTGGTTCTCTACGCCTCAGGGACAGATGCTTCCCTCGTCCCTTTGCTCCTGCTCCTCAGAGACTTCAGCTTCTACATGGTTAATTTCCTGGGTTGCAATTGCCTGATGGTCCCCCGATTTCCCAGCAGACTCCATGTGCTGTGTGGGCACACACACCTGCGGCACCAATGTAATGCTGGGCTGGTCAGACCCCTCCCTCCCTGGTACCCCAGCTGCACATGGCCCCAGTGACTGCTGGGGTTCCCACCTTCTAGTCCTGATTCCTCTGACTGATCCACAGGCCCTCCCTGCAGGAAAGCAGCCCTGAGTTTCAGATCAGCAGGTCTCCGTTCCTGTCCTGGTTCCACCCTGAAGTAGGCACTGACCTGGTCAAGCCCCATAGCCCCGCCCACTTCTATGTAGGGACCTTGTACAACCACAGGAGAGCTCATGTGAGCCCACGTGCTCTGAGCAACGCATCGCTCCTGGCCCTTCCCCCGGCAGCGCTGGACTCAGTGTGGCTCACCCGAGCCATGCTCTGTGCTCTGGAAGCTGCCCATGTGCGCCACAGCGCAGTAGTTCCTGCCAGGAGTCCATCTCTGCACGGAGCTCGCTGGACTGGGTGCAGGTCCTCCTGCTTCTCTTGGGACCTGCTTTTCCCGAGCTTCCCTGTTTCTGTGACAGCGTGGGTTGGGAGTGATCCCGAATCCTTGGGCACACAAGACACATTGGGGATGAGAGCATGAAACCGAGCTTCCTGCTGCAGTCCCCGAGCCTGCTGTCAGTCTGCCTGGCCATCGGTGACCACCTGTGGAAAGGCAGGAGCAGGTGGCCTCTGGAGGGGAGGAGCCTGGCATTCAGCAACTGTCCTCTGAGTTTGTTCTGGGGCCATGCAAAGATGGCCATTCTCAGTCTTGGTGTAGTGACCAGAGGGAAGTCCTGCAGGGTCATGGTGGTGTGAGGCCAGGCCCTGTTCCCTCCTGCAGGAGACAGGAGAAGAAGCAGAGGGGCTCGTGACTGTTAGCAGGGGCCAGCAGGGAGTGTGGAACAGGCACTTTGGTGTGGAGCTGGCCCAATGGTGAGGCGTGCAGGGGCAACCCAGGCCCTCCTTCCTGCTCCCTACCCCTCCTGAGTCTCCTTCAAATGCAGCCGGGCAGAACCCAGGCTGTGCCACCTGGCACCCGTGCCCATGTTCCCAAGAGCACCCCTCTGTGTTCTTGGAGTCCTGTGGTTCTGGTTCAGCTGGGGACGGGAGTGAGAGCTGAGAAGCACCATGGTGTGGGGTGGAGGTCAGACCATGCCTCCTTCCCTTCACTGTCACAGAGGACCTGTGTGACCTTGGAGAGGTTAAGGGCTGTGCAGTTTTTCAGTCTCGGTCTATGTGTGCATGTGCGAGTGGGAGATGGCAAGGAGGAGGCATGTTGGATCACCTGTGCATCTGCCAACTTTGATCTTATCGTTTTCTACAGGAGACATGGGGGACAAAGGACAGAAAGGCAGTGTGGGTCGCCATGGAAAAATCGGTCCCATTGGTGCTAAAGGTATTCTAATGCAGTTCTTGCCTCCCACTCCCTCCCAGGCTCGGAGCATCTGAGGACAATTGTAGAAGGACTTTCTTGCCTGGTGGTCTTACTAGTTTCCGTGTATCACGCCTGTAAATTCTGCCCCAGTGCCTACTTTCAGAGATGGAGCCAGCGGCTGCTCCACCCATGGTGGAGGGGGAGGGCAGTGTGCACGGGCGGCAGGACTTAGGGGTTTGCCTTCCCTGGTGCAGGGAGCTGTGCGAGGCCAGGTTTGTGTTTTCAGCCACTCCTCTCAACAAGCGTGATGCACAAGGTTTTCATCGCTGAAGTAATGCCGGGCACGTCAGGAAGCCGGTCCACTCAGCCCCTCTTTGGTTTCTCAGGCTTTGTGAGGCTGCGGGATGAGTCAGCCAGAGCAGGACGCAGGTTGTCCCACCTAACGGGAGGTTGGGCCAGTGCTCCTGGCTGCCCGAGAGGGCCAGAGGGACCTGGGTTCCAGCGTGAGGTTATAAGTGTGTCCTCCCTTCCTGGACCTGACCGTTGCTAAGCCCAACCCCAGCTCCACCATCCTGCATGTATCTGGATTTCCGTGCTGTGGGGAGGGTCAGGAAGGAGCTGGCGTCCGAGCCAGCCGCCTTCACCCTTGGAGCTGAGGATCTGTGGGTGCTGCCTGCAGAGTTATCCGGGGAATACCCTGGCTTCCAGAGTGAGTCAACAGCAAGCACCTGTACCTCCTCGTGCCCCAGGACATACACAGCGTCCCTGTTCATGCAGAGGGCACTCCCTGTCTTCCCTGCAAAGGAGGGTCTGGGAACTCTCAGGCTTGAAACCCGAAGGAAGAGGTTCAACCGGGATGCTTTTTACTCAGGGAACACATCAGCTCTGAGTGGTGACCTTGACTCTGCTATTCTTTTCCAGGTCAAAAAGGAGATTCTGGTGATATGGGACCCCCTGGCCCTAACGGAGAGCCAGGTATGGCATAGCGGCCTGAGGATTTTTTTTTTTTATTATTTCTATCTGTTCTACTTAGTTGTACACGACAGCAGAATGCATTCCAATTCATTGTACACACGTGGAGTGCAACATTTCAATTCTCGGGTTGTACATGGTGTAAAGATGCACCACTTGTGCAATTACACATGTACCTAGGGTGATGACGTCCACCTCATTCCACCATCTTTCCTACCCTCATGACCCCTCCCTGCCTCCCCTTTGCCCAGTCCAGAGCAGCCCAAGGATTTTTAATAAAATGTATTAAAATTGTACTTTAACACTGTGAAGCGTGAGTGACACTGCGGGGGCTGGAAGGCAGGGCCTCCATGACACTGGGACGTGGTCTCTCACTAGTCCCTCACCTGATGTCTCGGTGCCCTTCCTGGGCCTGCCGTCCCTCTGACCCCTGCATGGCCAGGCTCAGGCCTGCCCGCCCCACAGCTTGTGCTCCTGGGTCTTCATCTCTCGGGGTGCTCCAGGATCTCCCCCTCAGAGGTGCACACCCTGACGCCCCAGGCGCCCCAGCAGCAGTCCCCTGTGTCCGCACCTTGGGGGCCACCAGGGATGTCTGGGCAAGCTCAGGGGCACGTCATTCAGCCCTGTGGAGCGCCTGCTGGAGCTTCCTGCCCATTCTCTGTCCCCCCAGAGCCACATGGCTCTGCCGCAGCCCCTCTCCCTGCCTGGGCTACATCCCGGCAGGCCCCTGTGCGAGGCCTCCCTCTTAGCTCACCTGTGAGGTGGAGAGGACAGCAGGATGCAGCCCGGGCTGCGTGCAGCCAGGGTTCCCCACCACCTGGAAGGCTGAGGAGGGCTGACGCTTACTGCTGCTGCTTCACCGTGGGTGCTTTTCCATCTGTGCTGGGTCCTGTCCCCTCCTGCCTCCTGGCGGCTAGCTCTTCCTCTCTGTGAACCCCCCCTCACCATTTACACCTTGGCCTTCTCTGTGGAGCAGGAGGGTCCTGAAGGCCTCCCGCCAGCTTCCTGCTCCTGGTCCCTAGCTGCTCCCCATCCAGGCCTCTGGATGCCTCACCTGGGGCTTCTGGGTCCCCTCCCATCTGTCCCACCGTCCTGTGGAGATGCCTGGGTCCCTCAGAGTTGTTCCTGGGAGGGACACTCTGAGTCCTTTAGCAGCACCCTGCCCAGGCCCCTCCCCGCTCCCCACCCCACCTGCTACCTGCAGGTGTGCCTGTGGCAGCCCTGGCTTTCTCCAGGGCACTCCCGAGCTGTGCCAGCAACGCAGAAGGGACTGCCCAGACGCACGGGCTCCACCCAGAAGCCACCTCCCGCAGAGCTCTGGAGTAGACCGTGCTGCTGGCTGCCCTCCTTCCAGGCACCGTGTGGCAGTCCTGGGCTCTGCTGGCTCCGTTCCTCCTTCCCCCATGCCCTGGTGTCTGCACTGCCACCCTCAGCCTCCCTGGGGAGGCCATGCCCCTCCTCCTCCTGCCCTGCTGCCAGGCGACACTTGCAAACCTGGTCTTGCCTTTAGGAGGTCATCCTCATGGCCTCGAAGGCCTGCCTGGTGTCTGCCAAGAAACGGTTATATCGGGGGTGGGGTGTGCTCCTCTTCTAAACCCAGCGCCTGCTCAGTGGCTTGACTCCTGCAGGTATCCCCTGTGAGTGCAGCCAGCTGAGGAAGGCCATTGGCGAGATGGACAACCAGGTCGCGCAGCTGACCACGGAGTTAAAATTCATAAAAAATGGTATGTTGGGCCCTGGCTTCCCTTCCCCCAGCCCTGGGGGCAGAGCCCCGGCCACCTGCGGCTCCAGGTGTGGTCTGGGGTCCCCGTGAGCCTGAGGCCTGTTGATGGGAATGCAGTGCTCACTTTCCAGCCCTGCCCTCCCCTGCAGCTGTCGCTGGTGTGCGGGAGACGGACAGCAAGATCTACCTGCTGGTGAAGGAGGAGAAGCGGTACGCCGACGCCCAGCTGTCCTGCCAGGGCCGGGGTGGCACGCTGAGCATGCCCAAGGATGAGGCCGCCAACGGCCTCATGGCCGCCTACCTGGCCCAGGCGGGCCTGGCCCGCGTCTTCATCGGCATCAACGACCTGGAGAGAGAGGGGGCCTTCGTGTACTCGGACCGGTCCCCCATGCAGACCTTCAACAAGTGGCGCAGCGGGGAGCCCAACAACGCCTATGACGAGGAGGACTGTGTGGAGATGGTGGCCTCGGGGGGCTGGAACGACGTGGCCTGCCACACCACCATGTACTTCATGTGCGAGTTCGACAAGGAGAACGTGTGAGCGCCTGCCAGGCCTGCCCGGTCCTGCTGCCCGGTCAGCAGGCGGCTCCCATGGATGGTGCCCCCAGCCAGCGGTCCCCGGTGTGGGAGGGTCTCTGGGGACAGCATGCTCCCCCCCCCACCCCGGGAATGCAGGGGCTCCTGGCTGTGGGGCATCTGAACCTCAGAGAACGCAGTGAGCTGAACAGGAGAGCCGTGTCCTGGGGGCTCCCTGTGTGCCGCAGACCACTTCACTGTGGAGGGCGCTCGGAAGGCTCCTGCCTTGGTCCAATAGTAAAGGCCGCCCTTCACTATCACAGTAGGTAGGTGCCGACGAGGGCGGTGGGTCTGGAATGACCTAGGCCTTTTCATTCCTGTGTGGAAGGGAGCCCTCATCCAGGGGCCCGGGTTTCCATAGTTAGACTAAAATGTAGGTCCCTTGGCACTTGTTATCCAAGTAGAGGCCACTTGCTTTGCTTCAAACCCAGATTTCAGGAAGATAAGAATAAATTCTGAAGCTCTGCCATGGCCCTGTGGTGTCATCTTGTCCTCTTACCTTCAATACTGTATCAGTTATGTGTCGCTGTATAACAAATTGTCCCCAATCTTGGTGGCCCGAGGCAGAAACATTTAATCCTTGGGTGTGTCTGGACCAGGGAGTTGTGCAGGGCCTTGCTGGGGCCTCTGCTTCAGGGTCTCCCGCCTGTTAGAAGTAAGCCCATGTGGTTCTGGCAGAGCCCACTGAGTCCTCGTCACTCACACCAAGGACGGGGGGGGGGGTCACAGGACCGGGGGCTGCAGGGCGGAGGCATCCTCGTCCCTCGAGAGGCTGCTCCACATGACCAGCTTCATCAGGGCAGCAAGGAGACGAGCTGCAGAGAGAACACTGGCCTCTGTAGCCTGGCCTGAGAGGGACACCCTTGTCTCCAGTGAGTTCTGTTTGTTGGGAGAATCGCCAGGTCTGGCCCCCACACAGGGGGCCCACGCCAGGGCGTGACCTTGGGGGGCTGGTTGCAGTGACCCATGGTTCTCTTGTATTTCAGACCCAGAGCAGGTGATGGTGGCACCTCCCCAGCTCGTCTCAGGTTTCTGTGTCTCTCTGGAGGGAGGCCCTGACGGCCATTGTTCTGGATTGTCTTTCCAAGGGTGTCTGCACGGAATTGCCTTGGGAGTTGGGAGATGACGATGCCTCTCCCCCCCCCCCATCCCCCCTGGTGAAAAGGTCTGGCAGGCTTGCTTACAGCCTTGCAGGAGAGAGAGTGGATCTCACTCAGGCCCACTGTCCAGCACCCTGCAGACCATGGCGGCCTCCGCGAAAAGAGCCAGCATTCTGACCGCCTGCGATCAGGGTTTGGGTTCCCCGGGCTCAAGGGTCCCCTGGATGACCCTCTGCATGTGCAGGTGTAGTGTGTTCCTCTTTATGAGCCCTGCAGGACCTGGGGTCAGGGCGCTGGTGTAGGGGTGCTGGTGTTCTGGCCACTGGTCTTGCTGTGAGTGATGGAGACTCAGCCGTCTCCCGGCTCCTGCCAGCACCCATGACAGGGTCAGGAGACATGCTGGCCTCTGAGTGGGGTGAATCTCAGACCCTTCCCCGGTCTTGACAGGAGTTTATTTACACTCCGTGGAAGCCTTGGAGAACAAGTGCATTCCAGTATCAGGGGTCTGCGAGGTACCTGCTTTGGTTGGAAGAGGGGCTCTCTGTCTTTTGGAGCAGAAAGGGGGATCAAGTGAATGGGATCATTTGAGGAGTCCTGCCTCGTCTGCTGGAGAGGGACGTCAGAGGCAGCCAGGTCTCTCTTCTCTGTCCAGACCCTGAATGGGAGAGGCCTGCCCTTGTGCTGATGCTCACTGCCTTCCGGCACCACCAGCTGGCACGTCTGGTGCTCGGTGTGTTTGCACACAGTGGTTCTCCCATGGCCACGTGTTCTGACTCAGGCAGACCACAGCTGGCAGCAGGGCAGCGGCACCATCTGGAGTGAGCTTTGTGAATTGGGAGGGAGGATGACGGGGACAGAGGAAGGTGTGCAGGCTCCAGTGACCCCACCCCAGTCGGCACAGACTGAGCCCCACCCACGAGCGCAGTAGTGTCCTTAGCACAGTCTTGAGAAGGGACCAGACAGGCCTGTGTTACCTGGGCCACCACCCTGGGAATGAGTGTGCGTGTGTGATCGTAACACGCCCAACAGGACACACTCGTGCAGTACCCAGTTCCCTGTCTGCTGCTCCAGGTGGGGGTCCATCTCCCCAGGCTTTGTTTTTTAAGTACCTATGTATACACACAAAATAGGTGATTTTCTTTCTTCTCTCTCTCTGTAGTACTGAGGACTGAACCCAGGGGCTCTCTGCCACTAAACTACATCTTTAGCCTTTTTATATTTTTTAGTTTTCAGGCAGGGTCTTACTAAGTTGCCCTGTGAGGCTGGCAGGGACTCGGGATCTCCTGCTTTAGCTTCCCGAGCAGCTGGGGTCACAGGCCTGCTCGCCACTCCTGCTAAACATCTGTGCTCACTAGTTTTAAAAAACTGAAGAATGGATCGCACTGAGCGTGTCTCTCCTTCCTTTTCCTCAGCCACATCTTGCCTTTCACATGAGGCCGCAGGGACCTGGCCTGCTTTTCCCACCTGAAGCGCTGACCTCCCTGGCATGGCTCCAGACAGTGCTTCCCTCTCCATGAGTGCTGGAGCTGTTTCTGTCTCTACTCTTACGGAGGCTGTTGGGCCTGCGTCCTGGACCATAGCTTTGCACAGGGGACAGTGCGGGCAGCGGCCCTGCACACCGGCACACTGTGCGCTCAGCAGCAGGGACGAGCTGAGCCCAGCGAGAAGCTGGGCTGTGGATAGCCCCACATGGCTCCCCAGCGGTGGCTGCTCAGCCTGGCCCAGGAAGTCTCCCACAGGTGTCCTGTCTGTAGATGTTTCCCACCCGCATGCATACTGGCCTGTGGGAAGAGAGCTCCGTGCGGGGCCTGGGGCCGGGGTCGCAGCCAGGACTTCTGGGTCTGAGTCTGTATTTGGACTTGGTCAAGATGCACACGATTGTGTGTACGTGATCACAATTTTTAGGCCACAGCTGGGCTCTGAGTCAGATACTTTGCCCTAAGTGAATCCCTGCAAGGGTCAGGCGGGACCTCTTGTGCAGCCTGGGAGATGGCATCTGCAGAGTGGGGACAACTGCTGGGCCGAGGAGAGAGCCAGGAGTCACTGAGGTGTGACCAAAGGCTGGTGGATTAGATTCAGAGCTTCCTGTGAAGTGTAGCTGAAGAAGTTGGGGGACAGGGTGGCCACAGCCTAGGCAGGTGTATCCAGACTGGTGGCTGCTGGGAAGACTGGCCCAGATCCGCCTGACTCCCTGAGGGTGGAGCTTACTGGTGACGGACACCCTTGTTCCACCTCCTTGTGCTGCAGTCTGGATGGGCTTCTGCACTGGGGATGTGGGGCACCAGGGACCCGCAGGGCATATGTCCCATTCCCCTACCGAGGGCTTCTCTTTGGGGTCAAGGGCAGAAGGCGGTGTCTTCCTGACCATCTTCTGCTTGTCCCATCTAGCTGGCTGCTGCCCCTGTGGGAACAGGCTCACACCGGCACTGTTAAGTAGGGCGGGAAATCCCAGGGAGTGTGGCCAGAGCACTCTACACAGCCACCTCACAGGATCCAGGCGTCCCCCTCCCCACCTCCCTGCTGGCTCTTCTACATCTCTGCCTCCATCTCTGAGCAATCTCCTCACTCCTCCACGTGGACACACGCAAACACGCATGCGCATGCAGACACACAGTCCACACGTGTGCACACACAAAGAGCTCCTGTGGCATGGGGCATCCGTGAGTCAGCTGCAGCGTCTGTGTCCACCCTCCTCCCGCTGGGCCAGCAGGGTGCCTGCACAGAGCCACCCCGGCCCCCAGGCAGCCACTGACATCTCTGGTTTGTAGCCTGTGTGCCTCCTTCCTGTGTCCTCCCCATGGGGGGCACTGGGCGGGGAAGGGCACCACTCGGCCCAGGTGGCAGGACTGCTCAGCTGTATGCAGGAAAACTGGGTCTGGCACGTTTACACAGAAAGGGAATTTGTTGAAAGCTTTTTGGGAATTGACAGGAAAGATGGGAGGACTCTCTTGGTGCTCCATGGAGGGAGCGAAACCCATGAATCAGGCTGCGGGTGGGCCCGCACGGTCCCCGGCTGCTGCAGCTGCAGTGCTGTTGCGAGGCTGCAGTGCTGTTGCGAGGTTGCTGCTGCTGTTACCAAGGAAGCTGGTGGACTGCGTAGGACACACCATAGCTTACCTCAGGCCTGGAGTGTCTGGAGTTGGGGCACGTTAGTGTCTGTGCAGGTGTACACTGCACAAATCCAGACAGCTGCAACCTGCACAGCTCCCTGTGGTGGCTCCGTATCCGTCTGTGCCCTAGAAACAAGGGCTGGGGCAAGCACACATTCCCAGTTTCAGTGGGGGAAGGAAAATGCTGCTTCCTGAGGACAGCAGTGTCCCAAGCAATGTATCAGTTGCTTTACTACCACAAAACAGGTCACCCAAGATTTAGTGATGAAACAGTACCCTTTACTTTGGTGCTGTGACTCCATGGGTCAGCAGTTTGCACTGGGGCCAGTTGGTAATTCTGCTCTTGCTGGGCTCACACTGTGACTCTGTTGACTATTGGAAGGGCTCAAGTGGAGAAGGAGACAAAGTGGGGGGTGAGGGTGGTGCAGGAGGCTCAGGGAGGCAGTTGCTGAACCAGCCTCCAGCTCCTCAGGTGTCTGCCTTAGTGAGCGAGCCAGAGGAAGCCAGGTCATTAAACAAGGAGAGAGAGGGAGGGGGTGGAAAAGGAAGGATGAGGGATAGGAGGGAGGAGGGGGAGTTCTCTCCATGGGGGAGGGAGGGAGAGGAAGGATGGGGGATAGGAGGGAGGAGGAGGAGTTCTCTCCATGGGGGAGGGAGGGAGAGGAAGGATGGGGGATAGGAGGGAGGAGGAGGAGTTCTCTCCATGGGGGAGGGAGGGAGAGGAAGGATGGGGATAGGAGGGAGGAGGGGGAGTTCTCTCCATGGGGGAGGGAGGGAGAGGAAGGATGGGGGATAGGAGGGAGGAGGGGGAGTTCTCTCCATGGGGGAGGGAGGGAGAGGAAGGATGAGGGATAGGAGGGAGGAGGAGGGGGAGTTCTCTCCATGGGGGAGGGAGGGAGAGGAAGGATGAGGGATAGGAGGGAGGAGGAGGGGGAGTTCTCTCCATGGGGGAGGGAGGGAGAGGAAGGATGAGGGATAGGAGGGAGGAGGAGGGGGAGTTCTCTCCATGGGGGAGGGAGGGAGAGGAAGGATGAGGGATAGGAGGGAGGAGGAGGAGTTCTCTCCATGGGGGAGGGAGGGAGAGGAAGGGTGGGGGATAGGAGGGAGGAGGAGGGGGGAGGGAGTTCTCTCCATGGGGGAGGGAGGGAGAGGAAGGGTGGGGGATAGGAGGGAGGAGGAGGGGGAGGGAGTTCTCTCCATGGGGGAGGGAGGGAGAGGAAGGATGGGGGATAGGAGGGGGGAGGAGGGGGAGTTCTCTCCATGGGGGAGGGAGGGAGAGGAAGGATGGGGGATAGGAGGAGGGGGGAGGGAGTTCTCTCCATGGGGGAGGGAGGGAGAGGAAGGATGGGGATAGGAGGGAGGAGGAGGGAGGAGGAGGAGTTCTCTCCATGGGGGAGGGAGGGAGAGGAAGGATGGGGGATAGGAGGGGGGAGGAGGAGGAGTTCTCTCCATGGGGGAGGGAGGGAGAGGAAGGATGAGGGATAGGAGGGAGGAGGAGGAGTTCTCTCCATGGGGGAGGGAGGGAGAGGAAGGGTGGGGGATAGGAGGGAGGAGGAGGGGGGAGGGAGTTCTCTCCATGGGGGAGGGAGGGAGAGGAAGGATGGGGGATAGGAGGGAGGAGGAGGGAGGAGGGGGAGTTCTCTCCATGGAGGAGGGAGGGAGAGGAAGGATGGGGATAGGAGGGAGGAGGGGGAGTTCTCTCCATGGGGGAGGGAGGGAGAGGAAGGATGAGGGATAGGAGGGAGGAGGAGGGGGAGTTCTCTCCATGGGGGAGGGAGGGAGAGGAAGGATGAGGGATAGGAGGGAGGAGGAGGGGGAGTTCTCTCCATGGGGGAGGGAGGGAGAGGAAGGATGAGGGATAGGAGGGAGGAGGAGGGGGAGTTCTCTCCATGGGGGAGGGAGGGAGAGGAAGGATGAGGGATAGGAGGGAGGAGGAGGAGTTCTCTCCATGGGGGAGGGAGGGAGAGGAAGGGTGGGGGATAGGAGGGAGGAAGAGGGGGGAGGGAGTTCTCTCCATGGGGGAGGGAGGGAGAGGAAGGGTGGGGGATAGGAGGGAGGAGGAGGGGGGAGGGAGTTCTCTCCATGGGGGAGGGAGGGAGAGGAAGGATGGGGGATAGGAGGGGGGAGGAGGGGGAGTTCTCTCCATGGGGGAGGGAGGGAGAGGAAGGATGGGGGATAGGAGGAGGGGGGAGGGAGTTCTCTCCATGGGGGAGGGAGGGAGAGGAAGGATGGGGGATAGGAGGGAGGAGGAGGGAGGAGGAGGAGTTCTCTCCATGGGGGAGGGAGGGAGAGGAAGGATGGGGGATAGGAGGGGGGAGGAGGAGGAGTTCTCTCCATGGGGGAGGGAGGGAGAGGAAGGATGGGGGATAGGAGGGGGGAGGAGGAGGAGTTCTCTCCATGGGGGAGGGAGGGAGAGGAAGGATGAGGGATAGGAGGGAGGAGGAGGAGTTCTCTCCATGGGGGAGGGAGGGAGAGGAAGGGTGGGGGATAGGAGGGAGGAGGAGGGGGGAGGGAGTTCTCTCCATGGGGGAGGGAGGGAGAGGAAGGGTGGGGGATAGGAGGGAGGAGGAGGGGGGAGGGAGTTCTCTCCATGGGGGAGGGAGGGAGAGGAAGGATGGGGGATAGGAGGGGGGAGGAGGGGGAGTTCTCTCCATGGGGGAGGGAGGGAGAGGAAGGATGGGGGATAGGAGGAGGGGGGAGGGAGTTCTCTCCATGGGGGAGGGAGGGAGAGGAAGGATGGGGGATAGGAGGGAGGAGGAGGGAGGAGGAGGAGTTCTCTCCATGGGGGAGGGAGGGAGAGGAAGGATGGGGGATAGGAGGGGGGAGGAGGAGGAGTTCTCTCCATGGGGGAGGGAGGGAGAGGAAGGATGAGGGATAGGAGGGAGGAGGAGGAGTTCTCTCCATGGGGGAGGGAGGGAGAGGAAGGGTGGGGGATAGGAGGGAGGAGGAGGGGGGAGGGAGTTCTCTCCATGGGGGAGGGAGGGAGAGGAAGGATGGGGGATAGGAGGAGGGGGGAGGGAGTTCTCTCCATGGGGGAGGGAGGGAGAGGAAGGATGGGGGGATAGGAGGAGGGAGGAGGGGAGTTCTCTCCATGGGGGAGGGAGGGAGAGGAAGGATGGGGGATAGGAGGGAGGAGGAGGAGTTCTCTCCATGGGGAGGAGGAGAAGGAGGGAGGACGAAGGGAGGGAGGAAGGGAGGGAGGGAGCACTCTCCATGGAAGGCACAGATTCTTTCAGCCTGGACATCTGTGGGTCCTGCTATTCCCTTCCCTCGAAGCCGCTCTTTGGCTTGGCCCCCCCAGAGACAGGGCCACAGGAGAGCCAGGCCCAGGAAGTGGTCTTGGGCCTTCTGCCTCTTGCTTGGTATGTGTAGCCCAGTGTCCTGTGAGGTAAGGATTTGCTGTAGTGTGGATGTGGACTGTCCTTAAAGACCCATGATCCCCGATTGGTGCTACTAGGAGGCGGGCCTTGTGAGAGGGCTCAGTTGCTTAGGGGGGGTTCATCGAGGGCCAGTGGGACCTGGTCTTTCTGCCTCCTTTTGTACCAGCCGCAAGGTGGGCAGCTTTGTCCCTCTGTGCGGGTCCCTCTTTCTCTACAGGAATCTTCTCAGAACCACAGGGGCTTGGAGGGCAGGGACCCCTGGGCTGTGATGCTGGAGGGGAGGCAGACCCTCCTGCAAGGCTCTTCTCCCAGGGTCCAGGGAGGCAGAAGCTCCACCTGATGGGTGTCCTCCCTGGGGCCAGTGGCTTTTCCAGAATTCTCCGTGTGTGGCAGGGGCTGAGGGTCCTTAGCTTTCCAAGTTTCCCTGAAGAACTATCTTCTCTGGGGGGGGCAGGGACCACTGCTGTGTGTGCCCAGTGGTTGCTGGAGGAGCAACAGGGGACACCCAGGGGTAGAACTTTAACTCAGGGCACCAGCTGAGAGGAGGATGGGACTTCAGCCCCCTGCTGGGGTGGGAGGTGGATTTCTGTGGCTGTCACAGGGTCGGGGCGCCAAGCGTCTTCTTTGCAGGAGGGACAGGCCTGGCTCCGGCCTTGCGGGAGAGAACTGCTTCTTCAGGGAGCGGTGCTCCTCCAGTCCATCTCCCTGCAGCCTTATGACATCACACAGGCTGCACCACTTCTGGAAGGCTCTGTCTCTACCTCTGGGCCCTATAGATTCTTTCCGAGCTGGCACCAAGCACCATGGGACCCTGGCTGGCTCGTGAAGAGCAAGAAATCCAATGCTGAAGGCTGGGCTTTGAACTCCTGGGTGAGGCTGGAGTGCAGGCCTTTACACCGCTTATAAATCACCGGCCACTTAAAAAGGTGGTGTTTTAAAAGAGGACAAGGTGACAGCAGACGTGGGTCTGACCCCACCATGAGCATCTGACAGTTTGGGAAGGTAGGGCGACGGTGGCAGGTGTCCTTGGGGGCTGGGAACACAGAGAAGGTCCCCAGAGGCTCCACGGTCCAGCTCTGGGCCTTGCTTGAGTCGGCTTTAAGTCACGTGACTTTGGTCTTTGAACAAAAATCCCCCAAGTGGAGCTCATAGTGAAATAAACCTGTATTAAAACAAAAGCCACAAATTAAAACCAAACTTAAATCTGTTGCAAAACTTCCCTGAAACCGGGATTGTACTTGTTGACCTCGGGTTCCTCCTATCTCCACTTAAGCTCCTTTAGTCTTGTTCCCAACTTGAATAAACTCCTTCCTCTATTTCACCCCAATCTCACACAGAGAGTCAGAGGCTCTTTCGGAACCTGCTGGCAGCGATGTCCCTCCTGGTGCCCCCTCAGCAGGGCAGATCCAAGGGCGGCAGGCCTCTGTGCTTGTCAGCTTCCTAGGCTCACCTGCCTGCACCTTTTCCACTTTTAAGGCAAAGCTCAAAGGAACAAGAGCAAGATAGCACCTGGCTGTGAACTTGGAGCCGGTGCTTCTCCATTGGAAGAAAGAGGCTGCCTTGTCTCTCGGACGTGCCTGGCTGGCGACGGGTGGCCCTGTGGGAGAAGCTTCAGCACACTCGGGGACCCAGGAGGCTGGCACTCTGCCTGGCCTCAACCACAGCCCAGGTTTGGAAGGGTTTACCTGGGCTGGGTGGGTGGCAGAGTGCTTGCCCAGCGTATGGGAGGGTCGGCTCCCTCCCCAGCACAAGTAGGGGAGGTAAAATTCCCTCCCTTGCCTTTCTCACTTCACTTACAGCCAGGGAGGCCCCTGGCACTGGTCACACCCACCCAGAAGGGTTTCAATGCTAGAGTCAGAAGTAGACACCTTGGGTGGTGACATCAGGCCCCTTCTCCCAGGAGGGGTGCTTGGGGAAGGTGGGCACATCAGGTGAGCTGCAAGGCCTTGTGGAGGTCGGCTGGCTCCCTTCCGCTTCTCTCTGGGACCTTGGCTATATCAACAGAAATGATGAGGACAATGAGAGAGAATTTGGGGGGCCCACAGCAGGACATTCACGGAACCGTGACCACCTGCTAGAACAGAGTGGCCGCAGGATGATTTCAGGGGTCTCCAGGGTGCTTCCTTGGCACCAGGGTGTGCACGAGGGCAGGGACTGTGTTCCTGGCGCTCTTCCCTGGGGTTCGGCTCCGGGGCCCAGGACATTGGCTCCTGCAGGTGTAAAATGAGCAGGAAAGGTGCCGCCAGTCTGGAGGGAAGCTGACCGGCTTTGTCTCTCCAGCAGCCTGAAGCATTTTGTCTCTCTCAATGCTCTTGGGTATGGATGGCTCTCCCGGCTTGCGTGGGGTGGACACGTATGGGTGTGTGTCTTCCGTTGTGTGGCCTAAGGCATCAGTGTCTTAACCAGATTAATAATCTTCCAGTCTTAGGTTGGGGGTTCAGGAGGCTCCGCCGGGTTCTCTGCTTTGGGTTTCACAAGGCTGAGATCAAGGTCAGGCTGGCTGGGCTCTGACTAGGAGGTCCTGGGGTGTGGGCCTGAGGCTCTGTTTCCTTGCTGACCATCAGCAGGGGCTGCCCTGGTCTCCCCAGTCCTCTCCTGGGCTCCTGCATGGAGCCCCACGCCTCAGAGCCAGCCACCACCTGCCGGGTGCTTCTCTCTTTTCAGCGTATTCCAGCTGGTTTTGATTCTTCTGTCTGCTGCTCTGGTACTGCAGCCAGGGGAAATCCTCTGCTGCCAAGGTCCTAGTGGTCAGACTGCCCCTCTCCTGGGTGACCCAGTTCCTGCCTACTCGTGGTCAGTGGCCTTAATTACATGTGCAGGTTCCCCTTGCCATGTGTGGGGACACAGGTTGCAGGGAGTCTGCCCAGCACACGTGTGGTGTGCGGTCAACCCGGGCCTCATCGTGCTATGCCATGAGGTCTTGGTGGTGTCTCCTGGTTTCTCCTCCCCGGCTGTGAACTCCGAGGTAGGTAACTGAGTGTGTGGGTCCGATTCATTTAACATCACACCCACTCAAGTAGGAAACATACACACAGGAGAAGTGTGATGGACAGAGGCACAGCCTGTCGTCTCTGGCTGCCCTGCCCCTGCCCCCGCCCCTGCCCCTGCCCCTGGTTCTGTCTCAGGAGCCAGGCACCCTGTGCTTCTGCTGGGTCCTAGTGCAGTTCATTGTTGCACCTCCTTCCTGGGCTGAAGCCCCAGTGCACACAGGCCCCTCCGCTCCTCCCCAGTGCACACAGGCCCCTCTGCTCCTCCCCAGTGCACACAGGCCCCTCCGCTCCTCCCCAGTGCACACAGGCCCCTCCGCTCCTCCCCAGTGCACACAGGCCCCTCTGTGCCTCCCCAGTGCACACAGGCCCCTCCGCTCCTCCCCAGTGCACACAGGCCCCTCTGCTCCTCCCCAGTGCACACAGGCCCCTCCGCTCCTCCCCAGTGCACACAGGCCCCTCTGTGCCTCCCCAGTGCACACAGGCCCCTCTGCTCCTCCCCAGTGCACACAGGCCCCTCCGCTCCTCCCCAGTGCACACAGGCCCCTCTGCTCCTCCCCAGTGCACACAGGCCCCTCCGCTCCTCCCCAGTGCACACAGGCCCCTCTGTGCCTCCCCAGTGCACACAGGCCCCTCTGCTCCTCCCCAGTGCACACAGGCCCCTCCGCTCCTCCCCAGTGCACACAGGCCCCTCTGTGCCTCCCCAGTGCACACAGGCCCCTCCGCTCCTCCCCAGTGCACACAGGCCCCTCCGCTCCTCCCCAGTGCACACAGGCCCCTCCGCTCCTCCCCAGTGCACACAGGCCCCTCCGCTCCTCCCCAGTGCACACAGGCCCCTCTGTGCCTCCCCAGTGCACACAGGCCCCTCCGCTCCTCCCCAGTGCACACAGGCCCCTCCGCTCCTCCCCAGTGCACACAGGCCCCTCTGTGCCTCCCCAGTGCACACAGGCCCCTCTGCTCCTCCCCAGTGCACACAGGCCCCTCCGCTCCTCCCCAGTGCACACAGGCCCCTCTGCTCCTCCCCAGTGCACACAGGCCCCTCCGCTCCTCCCCAGTGCACACAGGCCCCTCCGCTCCTCCCCAGTGCACACAGGCCCCTCTGTGCCTCCCCAGTACCCCCGCCACACTTCCTCAATTCTCTGAAGGCAGGGTGAGTTTGATTTATTTTTGCATCCTCCTCAGTTTTCAGCATAGGCTCCTAGCAGACTTGGCCATCAGTGGATCTTGCCCTTTAGGGCAGGGGCCTGTCTGCAGAAGCCCTTGTGGTTGGCAGGAAGGACCTTGGAGAGAGTGGCCGGGAAAAAGTGCTGCTGTGTCTAAGGATGGGCTCCTTGGCAGGCAGTGACTCTCTCCTCTAGTCTTGGGTCAATATGAGCTCTTTAAAAGGAAACCTTGGAACCTTGGCTCCAAGGAGGCAGGGCTCTGTAGGACTGTGGCTCCGGTGCTTTGGGGTCCAGCCAGCTGGGTTGAATCGTGCTGCGGCGGGCTGCGCCCCCTGGTGGCTGCTCGGGGAAGGTGGCTCCGCGGAGATGCTTTTCAGAAATACCTTCCCTTCTACGGCTGCTGGGCCCTTTCATCTGGCCCCACGCCCTGTTCTGTGGTGACACCAGGTGGGGAGAAGGCCACACCTGGTTCTGCCACCTGGAAGAGTGTGAAATGGGCACCTCACCCTTTGGAGCCTCTGTTTTCTCATCTGGGCAAATTACAGATTCTCAGATTTTGCATTTTCTGGGGCTGCGGGGGCTGACATCAGGCCAGGGACCAACTGTGGGCGAACTTGCAGAAACCTCCCGCTCCGTTTTCCTGGCTCTTGGGAGGATGGTCTCTAAAGTGTGTGTGGAAGAGGACCCAGAGTGCAGCTAGACATTGATGGAGCCATGTGCTTTCATTTTGACTTAACAAATAGCAGACACCCTGCACATCCCGCTGAGCTGGTGGGATGTTGAGTTTTCCCCGTGCAGGTCAGGGCCCGGGACCTTGACTCTGGACACAGGTCCAGAAGGCCCTTGTGTGAAGCTCCGGCCAAGCCAGTTTTCTTCTCACGGAACTGCCAACAGCATGGGGGCTGCACTTCCTGGTCCCCCACCTGGAAGGTGCACCGGGCATCCTGGGTCACTTCCTGGGGAGGAAGGGACAGTGATGCTCCCGTGTCTTGAGCTAGGCTTTTCCAGGACACCAGTGGCTGCCATGGCCAGGGTGGGATGCTGACCATGCATTGGGCAGTGGAGCAGGGCCTGACTCTGCCTTGCTCCTTGCCCCTCTGGAGGCCATGGCCAAGGGTGCAGGTTGGGTTTTCAGGTGTTCAGACCATAGCTGGGGAGCAGTGGAACAGCAGGGTGACCGGGCAGCGGCTAGAGAGAGGAAGCTAGAGCAAAGAGCTCAGCAACTCGAGTGGAGGGGTCACAGGGCAGAGAGGGCAGGGTGACAGGGGAGAGGGATGTCCCTTCCTGCTCAGGCCAGGAGCCTTCGGATGACAGCTGGCTAGTTGCCTCTTTCCCTCCTCCTGGCCTTGTGGTTACCTAGCCACACTTCTGAAGCTGAGACTCGCTCGCCCTTGAGACACTACCCCCTGCAGCACGTGGAGCTGCACAATGGTCCAGGAGGTGACCCTGCTCTGACCACGTGTCCATCACCCCCCACCTTCTCCTCTTGGGCTGCTCCATACTGTGGCTCTCATTGTGCTTGGAGGAGCCGGCAGAGGCTGCCCTGCTGCCTGTGATGCAGACCCTCCTCAGGGACATCGCGGGAAATCTGTTGTGTAACCCGGGAACCTGAGATGGGCTATCAGCCCGTCCCTCATGTGGTGGGACTGGACCGAGACCCAGGGCACTGGTTCCACTTTGTCTTCAGGAACGGCTTGAATGGCAGTTCTGGCAAAGCCCAGGATCAGGTCACATTCTCCTCCGAACTCTCCTTCCCGAGTGGTGGAGTGTCCCTCCTTCTCCTGGGGTGCGGCCACTCTGATGGTCTCTGGTTGATCTCAGGGTTGGACTGGCCTTTCTATGCCCACCTTCGCTCGGGGCGACCTCACCGACTCTCCCGGCCTCAGTTGCTCCCTCAGGTAGGCCTCTGACTTCCAACTGTGCCTCCTGCCCAGACTCCAGTCTCTGTCATCCTTAGTGCCCAGAGTGCCTCTCCTCCTCCAGCCATCCTTAGTGCCCAGAGTGCCTCTCCTCCTCCGTGTGCCCAGTGCACCACGAGGCACCAGCCCAAGGGCTGGACACCACCCAGCTCCTCCCTGTTTTCCCTCCGTCTTCCTCCTAGTGGCTTGGAGCGGCTCCTCCTCACCCTCCTCCTTATTTCTTGACTGGATCCCCACATCGTCTACCAAACTGCTCTCCTGCTCCTGATCTTGTCTCTGTCTGCTCCGCCCGGTCCTGGGTGGCCTGGTGGTCTGCAGGGAACACCTGGCAGTCCCTCCCTGCCTGCAGTGTGTGCTGCCCCTCCCCTGGGGCCCACCTGGCTCCTACTGCCCCTTCTGTCTGGATAGCAGGCTCCCTCCCCCAGGGCAGCTGACCCCCCTCCAGCCTTCCTATCACATCACCTTCTCCAGGAGTCCCAGGCCTCAGCGGGTGACCTGGTGTGATGGTCTCCTGTGGAGCTCGATGGTCCTGCCTGGCCCTGTGCCTGCCTGCGGGCTCCCTGGGCACCCTTCCCCTGAGGACGTGGCCTGAATCTCACTGACCTTTGCTCCTTGCACCTGGCAGAGTTCTCTGCACACAGGCGGCCACAGTAACGTTGGAAGATGGGCAGAAGTGGACGCCGAGGGGCATCTTGTGTGACTTTTAAGGTTTGGTACAGAGTAGAGTAGTTTCTGGCCAACTGTGGTCTATGGATCAAATTCAGCCTGCTGACTTTTGGACAGGGCAGAAGCTGGAAATAGCTTTTTGCACAGTTTAAATGGTTGAGTGGCTAAAATCTGAATGTTGGTGTCCGTAAGCCAAGGCCACCAGAACACACAGCACTCACAGCTGCCTGTGCTGCAGTGACAGTGGCCGTCAGAGCCGTGAGGTGGGTGTTAGCAGACTCTGAACAGCCCAGGGTGGCGACCAGGGCCCAGGAAAGCACCAGTGCCCCACTCAGAGGGGGGCCTGAATTCCCCTCCATGGGAGAGTAGGACAGTGACACAGACCCAGCACAGACCTGTGACAACTAGAGACCTGTGGTCAGGTGCCTAGCAGGTCTCCAGTGCAGGGGGACGGAGGGGTGGAGACCTGTGGTCAGGTGCCTAGCAGGTCTCCAGTGCAGGGGGACGGAGGGGTGGAGACCTGTGGTCAGGTGCCTAGCAGGTCTCCAGTGCAGGGGGATGGAGGGGTGGAGACCTGTGGTCAGGTGCCTAGCAGGTCTCCAGTGCAGGGGGAGGGAGGGGTGGAGACCTGTGGTCAGGTGCCTAGCAGGTCTCCAGTGCAGGGGGAGGGAGGGGTGGAGACCTGTGGTCAGGTGCCTAGCAGGTCTCCAGTGCAGGGGGAGGGAGGGGTGGAGACCTGTGGTCAGGTGCCTAGCAGGTCTCCAGTGCAGGGGGAGGGAGGGGTGGAGACCTGTGGTCAGGTGCCTAGCAGGTCTCCAGTGCGGGGGGAGGGAGGGGTGGAGACCTGTGGTCAGGTGCCTAGCAGGTCTCCAGTGCAGGGGGAGGGAGGGGTGGAGACCTGTGGTCAGGTGCCTAGCAGGTCTCCAGTGCGGGGGGAGGGAGGGGTGGAGACCTGTGGTCAGGTGCCTAGCAGGTCTCCAGTGCAGGGGGAGGGAGGGGTGGAGACCTGTGGTCAGGTGCCTAGCAGGTCTCCAGTGCAGGGGGAGGGAAGGGTGGAGACCTGTGGTCAGGTGCCTAGCAGGTCTCCAGTGCAGGGGGAGGGAGGGGTGGAGACCTGTGGTCAGGTGCCTAGCAGGTCTCCAGTGCAGGGGGACGGAGGGGTGGAGACCTGTGGTCAGGTGCCTAGCAGGTCTCCAGTGCGGGGGGAGGGAGGGGTGGAGACCTGTGGTCAGGTGCCTAGCAGGTCTCCAGTGCAGGGGGAGGGAGGGGTGGAGACCTGTGGTCAGGTGCCTAGCAGGTCTCCAGTGCAGGGGGACGGAGGGGTGGAGACCTGTGGTCAGGTGCCTAGCAGGTCTCCAGTGCAGGGGGAGGGAGGGGTAGAGACCTGTGTCTCAGGTGCCTAGCAGGTCTCCAGTGCAGGGGGAGGGAGGGGTGGAGACCTGTGGTCAGGTGCCTAGCAGGTCTCCAGTGCAGGGGGAGGGAGGGGTGGAGACCTGTGGTCAGGTGCCTAGCAGGTCTCCAGTGCAGGAGGCGATAGTGAAGTAGGCGATTTTGCAGTTGGTCGAGGCCTTCCTACACCAGTGAGAGGGTGTCGAAGACTTCTGGACCACTACTAAATTCTGGTACTATTTCAAGGTCATTAGTGAAATGGGTGTTAAAATAATGGGTGCTGTCCTATAATGCAAAGAGAACTCTAGCGGCCCCCCGCACTGCCTGGGGGAGCTCTCTGCGGCCATGGAGTGCCCCCCTGGGCCGTTAGGAGCTCTGGGCACACACATAGCTAAGGACCTGGATTTTGGAAGTCACTGGATTTAAATTTAAGTGGCACACGTGGAACTAGATGCCATGGCCAGCACTGAGTCTGTCTGTGTGCCTGGTGGGTCCTGGCAGCAGAGGGACTCTTCTTTAGAGCCCTTCTTTCTCGCTTGAAGACCGCAGTGGAGAGGGAGAGGAGGCCAGGGAGGAGCAGACCCCGAGTCTCTGTGAAGCTGGGCTGGGAGTGGGGCCCGCCTTGGGACTGCCTCCACTGTGGCTCCTCTGCGGCAGGTCACAGGGCTGTTCACGTTTCTTTATCTCAGTGTAACACAGTTTAAACACACTCGAGCAGCAGAGTCTTCTCTGCAGGTGGAGCTTTGCCAAGAGAATGAGAAAGAGCATAAGGAAATATTTCCTGGAAGTGGCCATAAAGGTCCTCATGGCTCTGCGTCCCCGGAGAAGCTCGCAGGTCTGGTGAGGTGAGGGACACGGACTCCAGAAAGGCGGAGGAGAAGGTTGATGGCGAGTTTTTCATTCTTCCAATTAAAACAGATGTTTCTAAATGAATATTAGCCTTGAAAACGTGCTAATGGCTTTGAGGTTGTCTCTATAAATATCCACACACACACTGGAGAGCTTGCAGACATGTGCATCCAGTTGGGAAACAGGCCACATGCAGTTGAGCTCTGGTGACCAGGGACGATGTCTGTGCCACAGGCCAAGTTTGGAAAGGTCTGTCTGCTTGGTGGCCTGGGCCGAGGGAGCCCCCGGCACTGGGCAGTGTGGGGCAGAGCTCTGCACGCATTTCCAGGGGAAGCCGTCCTCGCCCAGGGGACGTTTCCTTTCTTTCCCTCCTTCCCTCCCTCCCTTCTTCCCGTCCTTCCTCTTCTGTCCTCCCTCCTTCCTTCCACCCTCTCTTCCCCAATAGGAATGTTTCACTGAGTGAGGTTTTGGGTGGGGACAGAAGTGGGCAGCGTTGAGACGGCCTGTGGTGTGGACTTCTTCCACCTCCCCATTTAGACTTGGCACTAGGTGTTTTATTTTATTGGAGGCTATTGTGAATGAAATTGTTTTCTTTTCTTTTTTTTTAAAGAGAGAGTGAGAGAGGAGAGAGAGAGAGAGAAAGAATTTTTTAACATTTATTTTTTAGTTTTCGGCGGACACAACATCTTTGTTTGTATGTGGTGCTGAGGATCGAACCCGGGCCGCACGCATGCCAGGCGAGCGCGCTACCGCTTGAGCCACATCCTCAGCCCCGAATTGTTTTCTTAATTTGTTTTTCTCAGCAGATTCATTATTGGTATATAGGAAAGCTATTGATCTAAAAAAATTCAGTTGTAGATGGACACAGTACCTTTATTTATTTATTTATTTTTATGTGGTGATGAGGATTGAACCCAGTGCCTCCCACATGCCTGGCGAGCACTCTGCCACTGAGCCACAACCCCAGCACCAAGCTTTGATTTTTGTATGTTGATTTGGTAACCTGCTAACTTTGTTTGTCTATGAGCTCTAGCAATCTTTTGGTGGAGTTTTATTTGATTGTCTGGATATAGCATCAGATCATCTGCAAACAGTGATAATTTGACTTCTTCCTTTCCTGTTCTTTTTTTTTTTTTTTTCGCTAAAGGAAGCAACTACAGAAAGCTTTTATTTGTTCAAAATAACTAGTGCTATTGACGCAAAACAAAGAAATAAAACCCAACAACTCCTCAATACTACTTTCAAAACCAACATATCAAACTTGATTTTCATTAGAATGTACTTATTTTTTCACACTAGTAAATCAAAAACCAAGAGTCAGATTTTTATATATATTATTTATACACACACACACATATATCTATCAATGCAAATAGTTATTGAGCTTCATCTTCTGGACAAGAATGCCAAGTTAGCCTCTCTTCATCAAAAGCAACTACAGTCTGAGGATACTTCATATTTGCTTCTTTTGCCAGCACCCAGTAGACCTCCTCTGAGTCTTTCCATTTTAAAAGAACATCGATTCCCCACTGCGGTCTGTGGCACCCATCATTCGTGCAGGATCAAGTCTCTGGCAAAGCCTCCTGGTTGGTCAGCAGCATCTCTTTTCTTCTTTGACTTGCTATCATCAGATTCACCGTCAGATAAAGATTTTATTTTGGTTCCATCTTTTTCTTTACCAGCTTTTTGGGAATTAAGACATGTTTCAATCAACTCTGGACAATCTAGATTTTCTTCAGTTCCCAAGTATTGTCAGCATCTGTAAGTCCCTTCCACTTCAGAACGTATTCCACCTTTCCATTACTACACGTTGGTCTAGTGCTTTTTCCACCACAAATTCTTCAGGCTCTGCCTCTTCAGCTTTTTTACTCTTTCCATCCTGTTTCGTTCCCATTTTTGCACTGTAGTCTGATAGGAGGCCATTTTTTTAAATTGCAGACTTGAGGAGCTGTGATCACCACCTCGGATGGTCCAGGTCGCGGATCTGCAGCGTCTGCAGCCCTGCGTGCCTCAAGCTCCCTCTCCTGTTCTTATTCCTCCCATTTCTTTCTCTTGTCCAGTTGTCCTTGCTAGCATCTCTAGCACTATATTAGATAGGAGTGGTGAGAGTGGACATCCTCGTCTTGTCCCAGGTTTTAAAGGAAATGCGTTTAGTTTTTCCTCATCTACTATGAGGTTGGCCTTGGTTTTTTCATACACAGTCTTCATGGTGTTGAGGTAGATTCCTTCTATGTCTCGTTTTTCAGCGTTTTTATTATGAGTGGGTGTTGAATTTTGTTGAAGGCCTTCTCTGCATCTATTGAGATGACTAAGTGGTTTTTGTCCTTAGTCCTGTTACTGTGATGGATTACATTAATCGATGTGTGTGTACTGAACCATCTGTGCATCTCTGGAATAAGACCAACTTGGTTGTGGTGTATAGTCTTAATATGTTATTGAATATGATTTGCTAATTTTTTACTAAGTATTCATTTGCATCTGAGTCATCAGGGATATTGGTCTGTAGTTCTCTTTCCTTGATGTACTTATCTGGTTTGGACATGAATGTGATATGGGTTTCATAGGGTGAATTTGGAAGTGTTCCATTTGTTTCTATTTCATGGACTACTTTAAGGAGTATTGGCATAAGTTCTTCTTTAAAGATTTGGTAGCATTCAGCTTAGAATCCATCTGGTCCTGGGCATTTCTTTGTTGGAATGCCTTTTATTATTGCTTGAATATCTCATTACAAGTTATTGGTCTACTTTGGCTTCCTACATTCTCTTGATTCAGTTTTAGCAGATCATATTTGTCTAGAAGAATATCCATTTCTTCTAGGTTTTCCAATTTATTGGAGTATAAGTTCTCAAAATTGTCCCTATTGATCTGCTGGATTTCTAAGATGTTCATGGTGATTTTTCCTTTTTCATCTATAATTTCACTTTGTCTTTCTTTTTCTTTTGGTCAGTTTGGTCAAGGGCTTATCAATCTTGTTGATCTTTTCAACAAACCAATTTTTTGTTTTTTGAATTTTCAAGTTAATTGGTTTCAGCTCTGTCTGCTGTTGATTATTTCCTTCCTTCTACTGGTCTTGGAATTGGTCTGTTATTCTTTTTCAAGGGCCTTGAAAAGCATCATTTGATGTTTATTTGGGATCTTTCTGATTTTCTCATGTAGGCGCTCACAGCTATAAACTTTCCTCTTAGAACTGCCTTCATAGTGTCCCAGAGGTTCTGGTAGGTATCACTATTTTTATTTGAGCTCAAGAATTTTAAATTTCTCCCTTGATTTCTTGTATCACTCATTGATCATTCAAAAGAGTATTGTTCAAATTCTTTGTGTTTTTATAGTTTCTGTAGGGTTTGGTCATGTCAATTTCTAATTTCATTCCATTATGATCTGATAAGATGCAAGGAATTATATCTTGTTTATTGTATTTGCTAAGAGTTGCCTTGTGGGCTAAAATATGGTGTATTTTGGAGAAGGCTCATTGAGCTGCTGAGAAGAAGGTATATTTAGCTATTATTGGATGAAATATTCTATGGATGTCTGCTAGGTCCATTTGATTTATAATATTTTTTAGGTCCAAGGAGTCTTCACTGATGACTTTTACCATCACCATTAGATAAGTCATGAGTAGTGTCTCTTTTATGTAATTTCTTGAGGCATTTGAGGCAAAAATATTTCTTATTGTTATATCTTTTTACTGGATTGCTCTGTTTGCCAATATGAAGTGACCTTCTTTGTCTCTTCTGATTAAATCTGCTTTATCGGCTATGAGTAGCTACTCCTGCTTGTTTTTGAACTCCATTCACATAGTATATAAATTTCCATCCTTTCCCTTTCAGCCTGGGGCTGTCTTTGCCTGTAAGGTAAGTCTCTTGCAAACAATATATAGTTGAGTCTGGTTTTTAAATCCACTCTGCCAGCCTATGTATTTTAATTGGAGAGTTGAGATCATTTACATTTAATGTTCTTATAGACAGATGTTTATTAATTCCCAACATTTTGATTTACTTCCCATGTTTAATTTGGTCCTATTTCTCATTTGCTTAGCTATTTTTCAAATGACATTTTTTATTTTGTGAGCTCTGAGGTTTTTGATTTCTTTTGTATGCAGTGTTTCTTTAAGTTGTTCTGTAGTGCTGGTTTAGTAGTCATGAATTCTTTTAGTTTCTGCTTATCTTGGAAGATTTTTATTTCATTGTTGATTTTGAATGATAGCTTTGCTGGATATAGCAGTCTTGGTTGACAGTTATTTTCTTTCAGGACTTGAAAAGTTTGTGCAAGACATCAGAAGTGATTCTGATTGGTTTATCTCTAAATGTGATCTTACACTTTTCTCTTGAGGCTTTTAAAATTCTATCCTCATTCTAGATGTGTCTTGTATCTGGATGTCCATCTCATTCTGAAGGTTTGGATATTTTTCTGTTATTATTTCCTTGAAGAGTTTATCCATTCCATTAGCCCAGATCTCACAGCCCTCTTCAATTCCAATGATTCTTAAATTTGGTCTCTTCATGTTGTCCTAGGGTTCTTGTATATTCTGATAATGGTTGCTTATTTTTTTTCTTTAATACTATATGTATGTTCAAGACTCACCACTTTGTCTTCCAGTAATGGGAATCTGTCTTCAACATGTTCTACTCTATTAGAGAGTCTTTCAACTGAACATTTTATTTGATGTATTGTGTCTTCAATTTCTAAGATTTATTTGAGTCTTTTAAAAATTTTCTATCTCCTTATTAAATTTCTCATTCATATTGTGTACTGACTTTCTTAATTCATTCAGTTGTTTTTCTGAGTTTTCTTGGAATTCATTGATCATTTTTATGATTCTTTTGAATTCCTTTTCTGGTATTTCATCCCTTTAGTGTTTTGGGGGTCTTTTGATGATGATTTATGACATCTGTGAAGTAGAGTGTTAGCTTGCTTTTTCATGTTTCTTGTATTCATTTGTTGGGTTTTATGTATCTCTTGGAAGGGATTTATTTTTCACTCACATGTGTGGGCCATTTTAGGGCACAGTCTTCACCTGCCAAAGTGGCCTAGAGTGATCTGGAGTGAGACCCCCCTGGTAGGATGATGTCCACAGACTTTGTATTATCTCTCTCTGTTTTTGCTATAGCAATGGATGTCATAGGTGAGACCTGGTGTCCTACCCCTAGCTGTTTCTATTTGGGGCCTGATTAATAGTTTGTTTTTTTCTCTTTAAATCTTTTAATTAAAGTTTAATGCAAGGTAGAGTGTCCTTGATTTTTGTGGAGTAAGGTGTGGCTGTCTTTTGATTGAGTTTTGTCAGTGGAGGAGTGTCTACCCTGTGAACTTGCAGTGTCCCAGCACCTCACAGAACGGGGGAAACAAACAGTAGCAACAACTAATGCAAACAATATATAGCATTAAACTACATATCTGGTTCCTATTATGACATCTAGAATGTCAATTGCCTCAAAAAACCAGAAATGGTAGTGTCAGCATTTGCCAACAGCAAAAACAGGAAGTAACCATGAACTTTGTCTGGCATTGAAACAAACAATATGCGTCAGCTATGTCATCCACAGCAGTAATAATTGCAATAGCATCGATGGTGGTGGCAGGAGTTACATAAATGAATTAGCGCTAAAAGATGGTAAGAATACAGTTAATAAGGAGAATAGAAAATGTGATAAGACGATAGAAAAGAGTTTACAAATTTCCAAAGTGAGCAGAGAGAATGCAGAAGAGTTGTTCCATGGGATGGTTATGAGGAAGGAGAAACAATAGAAGTAATGAAGTGAAGGGAGAGTGGGTCAGGGGTGCCAATCCTTCACCCTCTCCGCTGCCGCAATCACAAGAGGCGTGGCTGTTGGCAGGAGAGAGACAAACGAGAAACAACACACAGCAAAGCCAAATGCACTAATCAAAACCCTAACCCTCAAAAGACAAGGAAAAGTCACTACAGTTAAAAAATGCTGAAAATGAGAAAAAAGAAACAAATATGTTTATGTATGTGTAAACTAGTCAGCCCAACAAACACACACAAAAACAAACTAACCCCACCAAACGATTCTTAATGAAAAATGAAGGAATTATCTGCCCTAAGGTGGTCAAAATAGTCGATGAGAATAGATGGTCACTGCCCACGCCTGACTGTCCATTCCATTTCTTCTTGAGCTCTGTACTGAGAGCAAGAGCAAGGGCTGGGGTCATTAACCCCTTTCTCTTTTTATGTCACTCACCAAGCTTCCAGTTAGAGTGGCCTAAGATTGATGCTGTTTCAAATAATTCTCAGCTTCTCTTCTCCCCAGATGAGGTAGGATGGGATGGGATGTGCTGGCGAGTGGAGTTTTGTCCACACAGACGAGGTCAGTGTGCACGCCCAGGGAGGGGCTGCTGCAGGGTCTATGAGCCGAGTTCTAGCAGCTGGGGCTTAGGCCTAATCAGCCTCAGGGTCTTTGCTGGGTGGTCTCTGCTCTGGAGAGATTAGATCAACACACCTCCAGGGCCTGGAAGTTCTAGTCTCTGCTGGGAGTCTGGACCTCCCGAGTCTCCCTAGGATTCTGCTAGTGGGTCAGGAGAGCCAATCCTTCACCCTCTCTGCTGCCGCAATCACAGCCTTGCCAGGCTTCCCAGGCTTAGCCCTTGAGTGTACTCACACCCACCTATTCATGTGAGCTGCTGGTCACATGAGCTGCCGGACTCCAAGAGGTAAGTGAGTTGAACTTGTCTTTGCTTTCCCGACTTGAATCCCCCTGGATAAAATGGGCTCTGTGCTTGTTTTACTCCTATTCTGCTAGGCCTTGTGGCAGATGCTTGTCAGGACCGCATAGCGGTGTTTGCTCAGATCTCCAGGCTCCTGCAGCGCAGCAGGTGCAGCATGGCCACCTTGAGGTGGCTCCTGCCTCAGTTCTCCAGGCCAGTTGGGAACTCAAGGCACTTTTCATGCCCAGTGCACATTGCAGCCTCTGGATCAGCTAAGGGCAGGCTGCTGTTTTGACCCCAGGATTTTCCGTACTTAATCTGTCCGTTGGGTTTTTCTGTGTTCTTTCTCCCTCTGTGTTGGCCAGAGCTGCTACCCCTGCTGCAGCTGGCTTGGCTCCGAGGGAGTCTCTTTTCTTGGCTTAATGTACCTAAATGTCGGAGTCTCTAAGTCACTCTGACTGTCCAATATTAGTTTTAGTAAAATTCCTCTTTCACCCACCTCATAGAGAAGCAGTACTCCGCTGGTTGAGCTATGGAATGACTAGGAATGCAGTTTCCTCTAGCCCGCCATCTTGAATCCTCTTCTTGCAGTAGTGCTGCTGTGTCTGTGTTGTGGTTTCCTGCTGCTTCTGATTCTGTTTTCCCCTGAAAGTGACTGGTGGGGGCTCTGCACCTGTCTTTCCAGAGCTTTCCCAGAATGCCCCACACTGTGGTCATGGGCATGTCCTACATCCGGCTGTCCAGTGTAGAGGCCACATGTGGCCACTGAGAATGTGAGAGGTGACTAGAACCAAGGAGGGACAGGATTAGAAGTTGTGTTAATTAATTTTAATTGCTTAAGCTTGCCAACTTCCACATGTGCTGGTGGCTTCCCGTGGGATGATGCAGGGGCAGACACAGGCTGTCACCAGCTCTCATCCTGGGGCCACTTTACCTGTGCACCTCTGTGTTGGCTGCTGCCGCCTGCCCTGCTCCTCCTCTCATTCCAAGCCCCTCTTCAAGGGCGATTCCTGAGCCTCCAAAGTCCCCTGGGTGTGTGCTCAGCGGCCCTAGTGCCTTGAGCATGCCCTGTCCCTGCATTTCCACAAGTGGTCACCTTCACAGCTTCAGTGTCTGTGTCCTCCCCCAGCTGGTGTCACCGGGTCTGATTCTGGGAGCTCTGGAGCCAAGACCCACTGTTGTAGGGACAGACGGGGCCAGGCACTGAAGACAGCAGGAAACAGTTTTATGTGGCTGCAGCCAGGCTCAGAGGGCACAGCTTCTGCTGTAATCAATCCCCTGAACCCCGAGTTCAGAGAGTTTCAGAGTTTTATACCCAACCTGTAAGGGGAGGGGCTCACAAGGCCACAGTCTGCAGAAGTTCACATAAAGCAGCTTTTTCCTTCACTGTTCTGGGCAAGTTAACCCTTCAAGGGCACCCGGGAAGGGCAGAGCTTCTTCTCCCCTCCCCCCTCCCCTGCCAGCTGTTGCCACGGGGCCCAGTTGTGACTTCTCTTATCTTGGAAATTAGACATCTCTGTGGAGCCCAGCTCAAGGCCAGAGGCCTGGTTTGCACATTGGACACACGTTTGTGAAAAACTAGTAAGGGGGTGTCCAGCACCTGGAGTGCCCATTTCTTCCCGGCCAGTGGCCAAGTGAAACAGGGCGACACGACAATAGGCAGTTTATCTACTTGGAACTCTTTTGCAGAGACTCTTTTGCTGAGAGTCCTCCGTCAGCCAAGGTGGACATTTCTGGAGCAGCCCAGTGAAGGCTTCTGTGGAGGAGGGTGCACTTCACCACAGTCAGTGAAATTTGTTGTTTAAGGAGCACCGACAGCGCTCACCATTGCCAGCCCTGTAAGGGCGTCCGGTGCCGGTCACGTTTGACTGGTCTTTGCTCCTCAGCTGTGGGCTGAGTCAGGTCACTTGACTCCCAGAGCTGTGTCTTCTTCGTTAGCAAGAGGTGACTAGTACTATACTAATAATGTCGCAGGTTCTGAGGATTCAAATGAGATGAGACCATGAAGGGCAACTGTGCACACACGTGACAGCCGCGCAGGCCTGGTGACAGGCACACACGCATGGTGACAGCTGCACACGCAGTAAACGTGGGTGTCTCTCTCAGCCTGCGCCTCTCCACCCTCAGCAAGGGTTTCCCCAGAGCCAGTGTTGTGAAACCCATCCACCCTCTGAACAAACATGTGGGAGCATCTTGTGTGTCCCTGGGGACACAGTGGGGACACAAAGCAGACAAGACTGCCCTGGAGGCCAGGTACTGAATCTGGAAAGGCAGGGGACAGAGGTTGCAGACAGCAAGTCACGCTGTGTGCCTACCTAATGGTGGGTCTGGCAGGGGCCTTGGAGGCTGGGGCGGTGGGCACTGAGTGGGGGCGGCCCAGCCTTATGGGGAGGGAGTCCAGCAGAGGCTCCGAGGGAGTGAGCAGGTCACAGGCTGGCAGGAAGAGCATTCTCAGCACAGGGAACGGCCACTGTGAAGTCTCAGAGTTGGGGTGGCCTGAGGAGGGGCTTGATGTGGCGCATGCCTGTGGCCAGGGAGGGAGAGGCAGCAGGGGTGGGGGAAGGCACGGGAGACCAGGCGTGCTGATGGAGAGGGTCTGACCAGCTGACTGTTTCTGAAAGATCCCTGAGGGTGCTGGGCCGAGAGCAGACTGCAGAGGGAGGGTGGCCGCAGGAGGCCACCGAGGGATGGCGAGGGTGCTGTCCCCCCCGGCTCCTCGTGGTGTGCGTGCGTGATTTGGAAAGACGGTAAACACATCCAGAGCAGGAAACTACACTCCAGTGCGCAGACCTGCACCAGCCTGCCGGCCTGCTACAGCGCCACGTCCACTCGAGGCCAGCTGTGTCTGGCCCACGCCCTTCCCACCTCCCACCTTCTCAGAGGAAAGGGAGTTTCAGACACCGTGTCAGATTGAAAGTCTGTGGGACTTCACCACAGAGGGCAGGCGCTGTGAAGGGCAGTGGCCAGGGAGAATGACCCCAGGGCTCTGCTCCAGTGGCTGCAGGAGGGGTGGCCACTAGCTGGGGTGTGGAGGCTGAGGGTGGGGCCCCTTCGGGACCAGCAGCAGCTGAGAGTCGGACACTTCAGCTCTGACATTTAATTAGATGTCCAAGGGAGAGGTTTCCAGTTGGTGGGTAGAATGTGAGTCTGCTGCTTAGGAGGGAGACTGCACATTTGGAGGTCACCAGGGTGTGATCCCCCCTTCTCAGGTGCCATGTCACCAAATCACTCTTTGGATTATCCGTTCTGTTCTCCTTCAGAACAGATTCTGGGAATGTCTGTTAAACACAGTGTTTCATAGGAAGCTCAATATTTCATGATTAATTGTGTTTCTGCAATTTCAAGGGAAATCCCCTGCTGATTGTATTTATTGTCATTTATTCTTTTATGAATAAGAATCGTTCTCTTTTTTGGTGGTTCTGGGACTCAGGCCCAGGGTCTCATGCCTGCGAGGCAAGTATTCTACCACCGAGTGACATCCTGATCCTAGGAATAATTCTTAAGAGAAATCATGTTTTTTATGTGGCTTTCTGTTTTCTCCATGAGAGCAGAAGAAAGGGGAGGAGCACAAGGCACCCGCTGGCTGAGGGGTACAGTCTGGGGCCGCCTAGCTCCTTCAGGTCTCTGTTTCTTCTGGTGCTGGGATTGGCCTAGGTTCCCTGTTGTCCCCTGGTGGTGCCGGCACAGTCCTGAGTCCTGCATGGAGAGAGCTCCGAGGTCCTGTCTCTGAGCCCCAGTGTGGTGGAGGTGCATCTGCAGGTGTCCGTCCTGCACGGGGTGCTCCTGTGGGCAGAGGGGTGTCCTCGGCTCTGCCCCATTGCTAGCCAGGCCTTGTCACCTAGTTGCTGGGTGGTGTTTTGAATGCACAGACAGTAAAAGTGGCTTTGCTAGGTGAGAATGACTTCTCTGCTTTAATCACGACACAAGCTGCAGGTTTGCAGTGGTGGGACTGTGTGTCAGGTGCCCTTGACTCAAAGCAAGCCCTCTCTCACGCCCTCCTCTGGCGTGCTCACACAAAGACACTCAGGCCCGCCCAGGTGACAGTAAGCCCAGCGCTGTCTCTCAGTAAGCCCTCACCTGAGCTTGGTTTTGGGAGCCTGGCTTGGGTCCTCCTGCCGGCAGACCCGCGGCCCTTCCGCCTGCAGAGGCCCACTGCACCTACCTGCCTTCTCGCTTCTAGGAAGCATGGCTGATGCTTCGAAGGAGGGGAAACTGACCCGATTCCTGGACTTTGCCCAGCTGGTCGACATGGCCTCCGAGTCCGTGGGAGGAAAGGTGAGCAGGCCTTCAGGGAGCAGCCAGGGTTTGCTGCACGCAGGCTGGGGGTCCCCCTCCCCAGGGCAGAGAACTGAGTTAGCACCAGCCATCAGGGTAACGGGTGCCCGCCCAGGGAGCACCTCCCTGCTTCCACAAATTTACTTAGTGGAGGCAGTCCTGAACAGCGACGGCCTAGCCTCAGTGCTCAAAAAGGCCCCTTGCCCTTGTGAAGGGACCCACTCTCCCTCTGTGGGCCAATTCAGAACACGGAGTGGCCCTTCAGCTTGGGTGCGGCATGATTCTCTCCCGGAAGGAAGCTCGCCTCGATGCGAAGGAGAAGGTCCCTGCCATGGGCACAGGGGCCTCCCAGGAACCTTGTCCTACCAGGAGAGGCTTGGGAAGTCCCAGCCAGTGCTTAACCACACCGAGGACAGGGTGGTGGAGCCCATGGACTCCGCTGCAGCTGGCTGGTGCTTGCAATAGGGCATCCACAGGGCCCATCAGCCAGAGATGCTCCAAGAGCTCACTCAGGGGCCAGGGAGCTGCCAGGAAGCCGGCAGCACCAGGAGAGCTGGGTCCTCCCTGGCCCTTGGATTCCCGGCGGCAGCCAGAGCCCAGGCACCTCCCTGCAGGCTGCTGGGACCACAGGCTCCTCCAGAAAACCTGGCTTCCACCTGTGCTCATGGGGCCCAGCTGAGTGCACCCCTTTCCTCGGCAGAAACGTGCAGCTTTCTGACACACTCCTGGACAGTTTCCCTGGAGGGTGACTTCCTGGAGTCCCATGGAAGCAAACAGTGGCCACCAGAGCACAGGTGTGACCCCGGGTGGCAGGTAGACCTACTGCCATTGCTGTTGGGAAAAGCCACAGAACCCAAGGTTCTGAGTTCTTGAAAAGAAGGAGCTGGTTTATTTGCTTCCCAAGTGCGAGGTCCAGATGGTAAAGGGATCAAGAGGAAAGGCTGGGACAAGCTGCAGAGGAGCAGCAAGGGACCAATGTGTCAGCAGCAGGTTACTGCCTGCGGAGCCTCCTCCCTGGGCCAGTCCACATTCCCCTGCATCTCAGAATGTTTCACTAGGAATCCAATAGAACGTTTTTGAGTTCACACTCTTTTATCTTCACTTCCCTTTCCCTTTGTCTAGATTTTATTTTCAACAGACGACTTCTTTGCTCCTGCAGAAAACCTCATAAAGGTACCGTGAACGCACGTGGTGCGTGAGGAGGCTGGTGGGAAGGCCCCTGCCCTTAGCTGACCTCTCACTGACCAGCACAGCATCGTGGCCACATGGAAACATGCAGACAGCAGGAGCTGGGGAAGGAACGTGGGCCACATGGCCTTAGGGGGACACACTGAGGTCCTTGCCCTGCTCCCTTGACAAATGAGGACTTCATCGTGTGTCTCGGGAAGAAACTGGCAGTTCTGAATTGTTGGGAAAATGCGTTACTTGCCTCGTTAAGAACGTGTAGGACAGTTTCTCATTAAAAAAGGGACCATTTCAGCAGCTCAGGAGGAAGAGGTAGGAGCAGTGAAATTCAAAGCCAGTCCCAGCGGGCTTAGTGAGGGCCTAAGCAACTTAGAGAGGCCCTGTCCCCAAATAAAAAACACAAAAAGGGCCGGGGATGTTGCTCAGGGGTTAAGTGCCCCTGGGTTCAATCCTGCCCCCACACCCCCCCAAAAAGGACAAACATAGGGAAGAAGAAGCCACCCTGGAATCCTGTCTCCTGCCAGACCCAGAGGCACAGGCCTGGGAGGGGATGGCTCCTGGCTCCCAGGCAGAGCAGTTTGCCTGCAGCTGGGGCTCTGGCTTGTGCCGTGGGTGGTGGCATCTGGTTGTCCTGGTGAATGTGTTGCTCTCTGTCTGGGCCCAGGACAAGCTGGAGCCTGACACTCTGAAGGCAGCTTCCATTTATTAACTTACTTATTCCTCAGGAGAAATGAAAAGAAAATGAGGACCAGATATACTAATAACTTGTTCTAGGTCACACAGCAAGCAAATGCCAAGGCTTTTGCCATGTCACCAAGTGTCCTATGGTTGGGCAGTTTCCACGTGTGCACACCTTGACCTGGCTACCCCAGATTCACCTATGTGCACAAGTGGGCACTTATGGAAAAAAATATTCATTCTGGTATTGTTTGGAGGGTGAAGCCAGCCTGAATGTAAGCCAGTAGAGAAGCAGACAAGTACAGCTCTTCCCGACCCGGGCTTCTCCACGGCCACTAGAGGATGAGCCCTCGAGGCACCTGCTGGCACCCGAGGCCGCATTGTGTGTGCAGGACACGGGGTTGGAAGGACACGTGTCAGGCTGGAAGCAGGGTCTCCCAGAAGGTGGGCTGGGGAGGGGTCCCATTCCTTACACTCTGCAGTGGTGTGCACAGGCATATGTCTGCACACACCATGGACACGCAGGCACAGACACGGCCATACTTAACGTCACCACACACGCACACACACACTGCCTCCTTCATGTAAACAACAACTAAAGAAGGAGTACTGTAGAGAAGGGGCCGCTGGGTGCCTGGCACCGCGTCCCTCACAGAGTGGACACTGTGACCCTGGGCATGCTTCAACAGTGAGGCTGCCATGACATGAAGCACAGATAGGAGGCGTCGACAGCAAGCGCGCATTTCCCTCCCTTCTGAAGTCGGCGAGGTGAGACCCAGGTGCCGGGCTCAGGCGAGGGCTGCTCCAGCAGCTGCTCATCCCCTGGTCTTGTGCTGCAAAGCTCCCAGGCAGGGCAGGCAAGGAGGCAAAGTCCTCAGATGAGCAGTAGCAGGGCTGGGTCAGCCCCAGGACAGCTGTGGCCTGGGACGCTCACAGGCATCCAGGGCCAGCAGGGGCTGCACACCGTGGGGCCCGTGGAGTGTGGCCCTTGCGGCCCCAGTTCTGCTCAGCTGTCAGAGGCAGACCACAGCAGTCTGTCTCCCAGCCACAGCCTGCGTGACCATGAGACGTGCCCAGCACAGAGAGGGCCCGGTGTTCGCTTGGCATTTTACGTAAAGGTCGGCAGCACTTGAATGTTACTACAGGGAGAGCCCCCGGTCTGAAAACCAAAGTCCAGGAGTCCCAACCCTCACACCTCAGATTTGGGGTCTGGGATTAGAGACGTTCAACTGGCAAAATCTGTGCCGACCTTCTGGAATTGACAGAACTGGAAACGCTTCCACACCAGACCCTCTCTGTGCCCAGGTGAGGTGACAGGGCCAACGGTCCATGTGTGGCCACCTACCATGGGCCTGACAGCTTCTGAGTGTCCAAACTTTCCGCGGTGGCTCCCGGGTCGCCTCAGCTTCCCGCACTCCCCCAGGGCTGTGTCCTCTTCCTGTTCTTGCAGAGGGGGCTGCTCGGTTGCTGGTCAGAGGAGGGAGCCCGGCTTCACTGACCTCAGGGGCCCTCGCTTTCCCTCCTGGGGCATGGGGCAGCGCAGAGCTGAGGTGTTCAGGTGGACGGAGCCTCCGCCTGTCCCCATGCCACCCTGGCAGAATTACCTGCCACTACGTCCTGTGTCCCACGTGGCTTTGGAAATCAGAGGGGCCTGTCCTGCTTCGTCCATGCCACCTAGATCCCCTGGGAGTTGCTGCCTCTCTGGGGCCTGGAAGGTGTGTGACGTGCCTTACTTGCTGCCAGCAGCGGCCGAGTCTGTGCCGAGGCCCACGGTGTTCTCTGACGGTGATTCAGAGGCAGCAAGGGCCCCGACCTGGAGTGGGCAGTGGTGGAGCCGTAGCTCCCTTCTGCTCCCTGAGCCTCTGTTTGTCCCTGGGGGCAAAAGCCGCTGAGCTGCAGGCCCAGCCCGGGGTGAGTGTTACCGACCAGCCTGTACCTCTTTCTAGAGCGACGACCCAAGATTTAAAGAGCACGAGTACACAGAGTTTGGGAAATGGATGGACGGATGGGAGACCAGGAGGAGACGGACCGCAGGTAGGGAGATGCCGGCCGCTCACCTGTACCTCGGAGGCCAGGGTGGGGCTGGGATGCCCGGTGTGCTGGGTCAATTTTGGTGGAAGGTGCTGTATCCTGTGGCCCCATCTGGACGCCAGGCTCTGAGAAGTCGAGAGGCATGGCTTGGGCCCTGGTCACCAGCAGGCGGACAGGTGGGAACACTGCAGGAAAGTGTGAATGCTGGTGAGGTCCACGGCCACGGAGGGGCAAGGACCACCTGAGCCGCGGGCAGACGCCACAGTAGGTGCCTCTCACCTGACGCCCAGCGACTCCGAGGCGGGCACGCCCACCCCATCCACTCCTCAGAGCGGCCCAGGGCAGAGCCCAGGAGGAGCTGGGCGGAGCCCACACCTACCTGCACCACTGCGCACCCTGCCTCCTGTCACCTCAAGATGCTTTGAAATGATTTTTTTTTGTCAGTCTCCATCAAAACATGCCTCTGAGGGTGCAAAATGCCTATAAAAGTGAACTAATCAGGTCTCAGGTGGGTAGGTGGGGTTTCCTGCCGTTGTCTCAAACCCTAGAAGCGGGGTGTCTCTAGTTTTCTTCCTGGGGAGCTGGACACATGCTGGATCCCCACAAATCTGGGCATCTTAAGGGGGCTCATGTCTGCCAGCAAAGAACGAAGACAGCACCGCGACACACGGACTTCAGGACGGGCAGACGCAGGCAGGGCACCCGGGCGGCACAGGACTCCCTAGAGATAAGGGGTGCAGTGATGAGGACGGCTGGGCTGGGGTGTCTGTATCGTGACAGTCACAGGGAAGCTCCCAGAAGCAATGTTGTCCCCGCCTCAGAGCTGGAGAAGGGGCCTCGAGCTATGCAGTCGCCTGCCTGGAGCCAACCTGCAGGTCTCCCTGAGGTGGGGAAGGGGTTCCTGTGGCCACCCTCCAGCCAGGTACGGCGCTCACGGATGCTTGTCTGTGCCCTGCAGGTCACGACTGGTGTGTCATCAGCCTGGGGATTCAGGGGATCATCCGCGGCTTCGATGTGGACACCTCTTACTTCTCAGGAAGTCATGCCCCTCGCATGTCCATCCAGGCAGCCAACCTGGAGAAAGGTGTGTGGGGCCACGTCCCCAGGTGAGGGCTGTGGGTGAGGGGCCCCTGGAGTGCTCCCACCAGCACTTCAGGACGACTGCAGGGGCCAGCAGTGTCCACAGCAGCTGGGCAGGGATGGAGGATGACCAGGATGCCTGGCAGGGTGCTCTGGGATCCTGAGAGTCAGCGTAAGAGTGGTCATTGGCCCAGTGTGGATGTCATCCGTCCCCACACCCAGCTGCACCCAGTGACCTGGGATATTCAAGGTTCAGGCTGTGGGGGCAGGAGGGAGGCTGGCTGTGCTCTGGAAGGTCCCACAGGAGGCCTGGGACAGCGGCTGAGCTGCAACTCCACCCACCTGTGGCCACTCAGGGCCTGAGGTGCAGCAGCTGTGGGTCTTGGGAGGGACTCCTTGCACCTGGAGACCCTGAAGCAGCCCCAAGGGTTGGACCTGCGTACCGACTCCTGATTTTCTTAGCCATGTGGTTGTGTGTGTAGCACCTGCACTTAAGGTAAATCACCTCAGGGGACAGGCTGTGTCACCTGTACCTAGGGTAGGTCACCTCGGGGGGCAGGCTGATACTGAAGGTGCTGTGTCACCTGTACTTAAGGTAAATCACCTCAGGGGACAGGCTGTGTCACTTGTACCTAGGGTAGGTCACCTCGGGGGGCAGGCTTATACTGAAGGTGCTGTGTCACCTGTACCTAGGGTAGGTCATCTCAGGGGGCAGGCTTATACTGAAGGTGCTGTGTCACCTGTACCTAGGGTAGGTCATCTCAGGGGGCAGGCTTATACTGAAGGTGCTGTGTCACCTGTACCTAGGGTAGGTCACCTCAGGGGACAGGCTTATACTGAAGGTGCTGTGTCACCTGTACCTAGGGTAGGTCATCTCAGGGGGCAGGCTTATACTGAAGGTGCTGTGTCACCTGTACCTAGGGTAGGTCACCTCGGGGGGCAGGCTTATACTGAAGGTGCTGTGTCACCTGTACCTAGGGTAGGTCATCTCAGGGGGCAGGCTTATACTGAAGGTGCTGTGTCACCTGTACCTAGGGTAGGTCATCTCAGGGGGCAGGCTTATACTGAAGGTGCTGTGTCACCTGTACCTAGGGTAGGTCACCTCAGGGGACAGGCTTATACTGAAGGTGCTGTGTCACCTGTACCTAGGGTAGGTCACCTCAGGGGACAGGCTTATACTGAAGGTGCTGTGTCACCTGTACCTAGGGTAGGTAACCTCAGGGGACAGGCTTATACTGAAGGTGCTGTGTCACTTGTACCTAGGGTAGGTAACCTCAGGGGGCAGGCTTATACTGAAGGTGCTGTGTCACCTGTACCTAGGGTAGGTCACCTCGGGGGGCAGGCTGATACTGAAGGTGCTGTGTCACCTGTACCTAGGGTAGGTCACCTCAGGGGACAGGCTTATACTGAAGGTGCTGTGTCACCTGTACCTAGGGTAGGTCACCTCAGGGGGAAGGCTCATACTGAAGGTGCTGTGTCACCTGTACCTAGGGTAGGTCACCTCAGGGGACAGGCTTATACTGAAGGTGCTGTGTCACCTGTACCTAGGGTAGGTCACCTCAGGGGGAAGGCTCATACTGAAGGTGCTGTGTGCACAGTGCCACTAGAGATTTCACATGAGTTAATGGCCCTGTTCCCCAGTGTTGGTCACTCTCCCTTCAGATAAACTGCCAGAAATCCCACAGAGAGGGGTCCGGACAGGAGCCGCAGCCACCCCTGAAGAGTTTGCAGCCATTGCACAGGTATGCCCCATAGTTGTGGGTTCTTTCTGCCCCACAGATGTGGGTTATGTGTCTCCCCCACTGTGAATCTAGGTCTGTCTCCGTGGTGTGGGTCTAGGTCTGCCCCCCAGGTATGGGTCTGGGTATGTCCCCTAGGTGTGGGTCTATGTCTCCACCCAGGTGTGGGTCCATGTCTGCAACCCAGGTGTGGATCTGTCTGCCCTACAGATGTGGGTTATGCCTCTACCCCACGTGTGGATCTATGTCGCCACCCAGGTGTGGGTCCATGTCTGCACCCCAGGTGTGGATCTGTCTGCCCCCCAGGTATGGGTCTGGGTATGTGGGTTATGCCTCTCCCCCAGGTGTGGATCTATGTTGCTACCCAGGTGTGGGTCCATGTCTGCCCCCAGGTGTGTGTCTAGGTCTGCCCCCCAGGTATGGATCTGTATCTGTATGTCTGCCCCCACCTGTGGGTCTATGTCACCACCCAGGTGTGGGTCTAGGTCTGCCAACCAGGTGTGGGTCCATGTCTTCCCCCCAGGTGTGGATCTGTCTGCCCTACAGATATGGGTTTTCCTCTCCCCCAGGTGTGAATCTAGGTCTGCCTCCCTGGTGTGGGTCTAGTGTGGGTTTAGGTATGACCCACAGGTGTGGGTCCATGTCTGCCCTTCAGGTGTGGATCTGTCTGCCTCCAGGTGTGGGTCTAGGTCTGCTGTCCAGGTGTGGGTCTAGTGTGAGTCTAGGTATGACCCACAAGTGTGGGTCTGTCACTACCCAAGTGTGGGTCTAGGTCTGCCTTCCAGGTGTGGGTCTAGTGTGAGTCTAGGTATGACCCACAGGTATGGATCTGTGTCTGCCCCCCAGGTGTGGATCTGTGTCTGCCCCCAGGTGTGTGTTTAGGTCTGCCCCCCAGGTATGGATCTGTATCTGCCCCCCAGGTGTGGATCTGTGTCTGCTCCCAGGTGTGGGTCTAGGTCTGCCTTCCAAGTGTGGATCTAGTGTGAGTCTAGGTATGACCCACAGGTGTGGGTCTGTCACTACCCAGGTGTGTGTCTAGGTTTGCCCCTTAGTTGTGGATCTGTGTCTGCCCCCAGGTGTGTGTCTAGGTCTGCCCCACAGGTGTGGGTCTGTGTCTGCCCTCCAGGTGTGGGTCTGTGTCTGCCCCCAGGTGTGTGTCTAGGTCTGCCCCCCAGGTATGGATCTGTATCTGCCCCCCAGGTGTGGATCTGTGTCTGCCCCCAGGTGTGTGTCTAGGTTTGCCCCCCAGGTATGGATCTATATCTGCCCCCCAGGTGTGGATCTGTGTCTGCTCCCAGGTGTGGGTCTAGGTTTGCCTTCCAGGTGTGGGTCTAGTGTGAGTCTAGGTATGACCCACAGGTGTGGGTCTGTCACTACCCAGGTGTGTGTCTAGGTTTGCCCCCCAGGTGTGGATCTGTGTCTGCCCCCCCCAGGTGTGGATCTGTGTCTGCCCCCAGGTGTGTGTCTAGGTTTGCCCTGCAGGTGTGGGTCTGTGTCTGCCCCTCAGGTGTGGATCTGTGTCTGCCCCCAGGTGTGTGTCTAGGTTTGCCCTGCAGGTGTGGATCTGTGTCTTCCCCCAGGTGTGTGTCTAGGTTTGCCCTGCAGGTGTGGATCTGTGTCTGCCCCCAGGTGTGTGTCTAGGTTTGCCCTGCAGGTGTGGGTCTGTGTCTGCCCCCAGATGTGTGTCTAGTCTGCCCCCCAGGTATGGATCTGTATCTGCCCCCCAGGTGTGGATCTGTGTCTGCCCCCCAGGTGTGTGTCTAGATCTGCCCCATAGGTGTGGGTCTGTATCTGCCCCACAGGTGTGGGTCTGTATCTGCCCCCAGGTGTGTATCTAGGTCTGCCCCACAGGTATGGATCTGTGTCTGCCCCTCAGGTGTGGATCTGTGTCTGCCCCCAGGTGTGTGTCTAGGTTTGCCCTGCAGGTGTGGATCTGTGTCTGCCCCCCAGGTGTGGATCTGTGTCTGCCCCCCAGGTGTGTGTCTAGATCTGCCCCATAGGTGTGGGTCTGTATCTGCCCCCCAGGTGTGTGTCTAGGTCTGCCCCCAGGTGTGTATCTAGGTCTGCCCCCCAGGTATGGATCTGTGTCTGCCCCCCAGGTGTGGATTTGTGTCTGCCCCCAGGTGTGTGTCTAGGTTTGCCCTGCAGGTGTGGATCTGTGTCTGCCCCCAGGTGTGGATTTGTGTCTGCTCCCAGGTGTGTGTCTAGGTCTGCCCCACAGGTGTGGTCTGTGTCTGCCCCCCAGGTGTGTGTCTAGGTCTGCCCCTCAGGTGTGGATCTGTGTCTGCCCCCCAGGTGTGTGTCTAGATCTGCCCCATAGGTGTGGGTCTGTATCTGCCCCCCAGGTGTGTGTCTAGGTCTGCCCCCAGGTGTGTATCTAGGTCTGCCCCACAGGTATGGATCTGTGTCTGCCCCTCAGGTGTGGATTTGTGTCTGCCCCCAGGTGTGTGTCTAGGTTTGCCCTGCAGGTGTGGATCTGTGTCTGCCCCCCAGGTGTGGATCTGTGTCTGCCCCCCAGGTGTGGATTTGTGTCTGCTCCCAGGTGTGTGTCTAGGTCTGCCCCACAGGTGTGGTCTGTGTCTGCAACCCAGGTGTGTGTCTAGGTCTGCCCCCAGGTGTGTATCTAGGTCTGCCCCACAGGTATGGATCTGTGTCTGCCCCCCCAGGTGTGGATTTGTGTCTGCCCCCCAGGTGTGTGTCTAGATCTGCCCCATAGGTGTGGGTCTGTATCTGCCCCCCAGGTGTGTGTCTAGGTCTGCCCCCAGGTGTGTATCTAGGTCTGCCCCACAGGTATGGATCTGTGTCTGCCCCCCCAGGTGTGGATCTGTGTCTGCCCCCAGGTGTGTGTCTAGGTTTGCCCTGCAGGTGTGGATCTGTGTCTGCCCCCCAGGTGTGGATTTGTGTCTGCTCCCAGGTGTGTGTCTAGGTCTGCCCCACAGGTGTGGTCTGTGTCTGCCCCCAGGTGTGTGTCTAGGTCTGCCCCTCAGGTTTGGGTCTGTATCTGCCCCCCAGGTGTGTGTCTAGATCTGCCCCATAGGTGTGGGTCTGTATCTGCCCCCCAGGTGTGTGTCTAGGTCTGCCCCCAGGTGTGTATCTAGGTCTGCCCCACAGGTATGGATCTGTGTCTGCCCCCCCCCCAGGTGTGGATCTGTGTCTGCCCCCAGGTGTGTGTCTAGGTTTGCCCTGCAGGTGTGGGTCTGTGTCTGCCCCTCAGGTGTGGATCTGTGTCTGCCCCCAGGTGTGTGTCTAGGTTTGCCCTGCAGGTGTGGATCTGTGTCTGCCCCCCAGGTGTGGATTTGTGTCTGCTCCCAGGTGTGTGTCTAGGTCTGCCCCACAGGTGTGGTCTGTGTCTGCCCCCAGGTGTGTGTCTAGGTCTGCCCCTCAGGTGTGGGTCTGTATCTGCCCCCCAGGTGTGTGTCTAGATCTGCCCCATAGGTGTGGGTCTGTATCTGCCCCCCAGGTGTGTGTCTAGGTCTGCCCCCAGGTGTGTATCTAGGTCTGCCCCACAGGTATGGATCTGTGTCTGCCCCCCCCAGGTGTGGATCTGTGTCTGCCCCCAGGTGTGTGTCTAGGTTTGCCCTGCAGGTGTGGGTCTGTGTCTGCCCCTCAGGTGTGGATCTGTGTCTGCCCCCAGGTGTGTGTCTAGGTTTGCCCTGCAGGTGTGGATCTGTGTCTGCCCCTCAGGTATGGATCTGTGTCTGCCCCCAGGTGTGTGTCTAGGTTTGCCCTGCAGGTGTGGATCTGTGTCTACCCCCCAGGTGTGGGTCTGTGTCTGCCCCCAGGTGTGGGTCTGTGTCTGCCCCCAGGTGTGGATCTGTGTCTGCCCCCCAGGTGTGGATCTGTGTCTGCCCCCAGGTGTGTATCTAGGTCTGCCCCACAGGTATGGATCTGTGTCTGCCCCTCAGGTGTGGATCTGTGTCTGCCCCCAGGTGTGTGTCTGTGTCTGCCCCCCAGGTGTGGATCTGTGTCTGCCCCCCAGGTGTGGATCTGTGTCTGCCCCCAGGTGTGTGTCTAGGTTTGCCCTGCAGGTGTGGATCTGTGTCTGCCCCTCAGGTGTGGATCTGTGTCTGCCCCCAGGTGTGTGTCTAGGTTTGCCCTGCAGGTGTGGATCTGTGTCTGCCCCCCAGGTGTGGATTTGTGTCTGCTCCCAGGTGTGTGTCTAGGTCTGCCCCACAGGTGTGGTCTGTGTCTGCCCCCCAGGTGTGGATTTGTGTCTGCTCCCAGGTGTGTGTCTAGGTCTGCCCCACAGGTGTGGTCTGTGTCTGCCCCCCAGGTGTGTGTCTAGGTTTGCCCTGCAGGTGTGGATCTGTATCTGCCCCCCAGGTGTGTATCTAGGTCTGCCCCCAGGTGTGTATCTAGGTCTGCCCCACAGGTATGGATCTGTGTCTGCCCCTCAGGTGTGGATCTGTGTCTGCCCCCAGGTGTGTGTCTAGGTTTGCCCTGCAGGTGTGGATCTGTGTCTGCCCCCCAGGTGTGGATTTGTGTCTGCTCCCAGGTGTGTGTCTAGGTCTGCCCCCTAGGTGTGGATCTGTGTCTGCCCCCAGGTGTGTGTCTAGGTCTGCCCCACAGGTGTGGTCTGTGTCTGCCCCCAGGTGTGTGTCTAGGTTTGCCCTGCAGGTGTGGATCTGTGTCTGCCCCCCAGGTGTGGATTTGTGTCTGCCCCCAGGTGTGTGTCTAGGTCTGCCCCACAGGTGTGGTCTGTGTCTGCCCCCCAGGTGTAGTCTGATATCAGGACTGCAGATCTGCCCTTCAGGTTCTTCAAAAGGCCATCATTGGGACATTCGACCCTGGGACCCTCTCCTTTCCCACCACCCTGTGGCCTTGCACATGCTTGGCTGGTGGTTCATTCAAGTCTGTATGAGGTAGCAGATGACCTGAAGAGCCTTGGGAATGGTCTAGCCCTGTCCACACACTTCTGCTGGCCTTGGCCAGATAAGGTAGAAAGTGGCAGGAAAAATTCACCCTTCCCAGAAATTCGACATGGAAATTTTGTTAGTTGAACTTAATAAAATAAACAATTGGGGCTTAGCACATTCTGGTTTCTTAAAGTTTATTTTTTCTAGTAATTTGCATTGTGTTCTATGAAAGTGATGATCCTCAGCAGGGAAATTAGTAGTGGCAGAGACATCAAAGGGACCTCCAGCTGCAAGTCCCATCTAGGAGATCGTCACCAGGCTCCCAGACCTCCCCAGGTCAGGGGGGCAGCCCTGACCCTTTTATTTGAAGGGCCACACTAAGATCCTCTGGCGATCAAAACGAGGACGTTGGAGCAAGCAGAGAGCTTCCTTCGCAGACTCCCTCCACTCAGAGCCGCTCTTCGGATCAGTATGGGAAGGGAAGGATCCCAGGCAGGGCCCTGGTGTGCATGGTCACGCCCTGGGCTTGACCTTCTTGGTGATGATGTCAGAGTTCTCCTTCAGGCACCCATCACTACTCTATTCCAAAGCACCTCTGCCCCTGAAGAGCCCTGGGCACTTGGATGAGAAAATCTGCTCTTCCTAAAAGCCACTGCTAGCATTTATGTGTCTCTTGCCAGCTAAAATCTGAGGACTGGAATTCCCTGGTTCCTATGACGGAGCTTAAGCCAGGAAGCACTGCTTCCAGCCACAACTACTTCCTGGTCAACTCCCAGCAGAGGTGGACTCACGTGAGACTCAACATCTTCCCAGGTAAGTGCTACGCGGCCCCTGTAGCCCTGCCCTTCTTTATTCTGCATCGGCATGTTTGTGAAATGACACAGATCAGTAACAGAGCTGCCCAGTGTTAGGTTGTCATTTGCCCTTTTGGTGCCCCAGGAAATTCTTACCTTACTCGAGGGATCAATAGGTAGCTAATGAGAAATTACCAAGTTAACCAGGGTGTGGAGAACCAGTGGATCAGGTTAGATATCTCATAGCAACATTCATGTCACAGGTACATTTTCCTATTTATAAAGAAATCCTATGCCCTTTATCTGACATCCTCCTCACCAGCCCTAAGCAACTAAAGTTACTGTCTATCTTGATAGGTTTGACTATTTTGAAACTTTCATGTAAAACAATCACATTTTTTGACATTTCGTCTCTGTCTTTTTTCACTTCATATAATGTTCCAAGGTTCTGTAGCATATACGGGAACTCCATGCCTCTTCTTGACCAAAAAATCTCCACCAGTACATACACAGCATTCTAGTTACCCATTCACCAGCTGATGGACATTTGTTTCCACCTGTTGGCTCCTAGGATCGATGTTGCTGTAAACACTCACTAGCTTTTGTGTGGACATAGGTTTTCATTTGTACCCAAGATTGGCATTTCTGGGTCATATGGTCGCTGTGTTTAACTGTTTGAGAAACTGCTGGACTTTCCCAAAATGGCTGCAATATTCACATTCCTACTGGGAATTTTGATTTCTTCGCTTCCTTCCCAGCACTTGTTATCTTTCTGATTGTAGCCATCTTAGTGCATGCAAAATAGGACCTCATTGTGGTTTTGATTGATTGGCATTTCCTTGATGCCTAATGACGGTGAGAGCATATTTTCATGTGCTTATTTGCCATCTGTATATTTTCTTAGAAAAAATTTCCTTCTAGACTTATTGCTTATTTAAAAATTAATTATCAAGTTATATATAAGTTCTTTATATATTATAGATACAAGTCCCTTATCAGATACAAGATGTGCAAACAATTTCTCCCACTCTGTGAAGTGCCTTTTCACTTTCTTTGCAGGGTCTTTTGAAGCACAAGAGCTTTTGATGTTGATGAAATTCAGCATATCTGTTCTATTCTTGTGCGTGTGTGTGTGTGTGTGTGTGTGTGTGTGGTGCTGGGGATTGAACGGGGCCTTGTTCAGGCAAGACAAGCACTCTACCAACCGAGCGGTATCCCCAGCCCATTCTATTCTTTTCAGAGTTACATCTAGAAAATCAGCACCAAATCATGGATATGAATGAATATTCCTGTGTTTTTGTGTGTTTTATAGATTACATGTTTGCTCAAAGAAATAGATCAACATTTTAATCTTTGATTTACATCTCTGGTTAATTTTGAGTTAAATTTTGTAGGTGGTGTGAGGAAATGATTCAGCTGCATTCTCTTGCATCATATGAGTTGTCTAAAGAGCATTTGTAGAAAACACTCTTCTTTCCCGATGGAATGACTTGGGAACACTTGTTGAAAATTAGTTGACCATAAACACATGAGTTTATTTCTGGATTCTCAATTTTGTCTTTGATCTATTTTTCTGTTCTTATACCATTAATGAACTATCTTGATTAGCAAAGTAAGTTTTAAAATTACAAATTGAGTCCTTCGGACTTTTTTCTTTTCAAAAATTATTTTGGTGGTTTGGAGTCTTTTGCGATTCCATAGTTTAGAATCAACTTGTAAATTTCTACAGAGAAACCAGCTGGAATTTAAAAAAAAATTATTTGTTTACTCTAATTTGTTTTATATGACACCAGTTGGGAATTTGACAGAGGTTGCATTAAATCTGTAGCTCAATTTGGGAATTATTGGCACCTTAATACTATAAAGTTTCCCACTCCATGAACATGGGATAGACTCCCATTTGTTTAGGTGTCCTCTAATTTCTTTCAAAAATGATTTGTAGTTTTCAGATTATAATTTCTGCACTACTTTTGCTAATTTTTATCTTGTCCCTACAACACTACTGAACTCCTTTGTGAGTAGTAATGGATTTTGAGTGGAATATTTAGGATGTTCTGTATACAAGATCACACTGAGAATAGAAATAGCTTACTTCTTCCTTTCTAACTGGGATTCACCCTCTGTCTCTCCCTTTCCAATCAGAATCTGTCAGTCTGTTTCCCGCCCCCTACTAATTACCCTGGCTAAAATCTCTAATGCAGTATTGAACAGAAGTGGCAAGGGATGAAGTCTGCATATGATTCTCAGCAAAGATTCAATTTTGCAAATATGATCTTTTGTAGTCTCAACCAAATCGCTGAGCAGTGCAGTGCTGTAAGAATAAACACATGAGAGTCTTTCATGAGTTGAGGGGTGGAGGCGATGCTCATTGCTGACACCAGCGCCCAGGTGTGTGGGGTCTGTAATTTACCTGTGGTGCATTTCCAAGTGACTTTCCACCTCCATGGAGTTGACTTGCTACAGGTAGACACAGTGCAGAAGTGGACAGCTTGGCAAGTGGCCTGGCCCCAGGGATGCTACATTCTAAATCTGGAGACAGATAACAGAGGGGACTTAAAAAGAGGGAAAATAACAAAGGTAACTTCTGCTGGGCATGGTGGCACACGGCTATAATCCCAGCAGCTCAAGAGGCTGTGGCAGCAGGATCTGAAGTGCAAAGCCAGCCTCAGCGACTTAGGGAGGTCCTAAGCTACTTAGTGGGATCCTGTGTCAAAATAAAAAATAAAAAGGGCTGGGGATGCTGCTCAACGGTAAAGCATCCCTGGGTTCCATCCCCAATACCAAAAAACGAAAAGTAAGGTGACTTCCTACTGCAATCAGAGCTATAGAGAAGCTGAGCAGGCAGATGGAATAAAGCTCATCTGGGAATCAGGCAGTGGCAGGTGGACAGGGAAGAGAGGACCTCCAAAGAGAGAAAGAGCCTTCCTGGGGCCAGACGTGTAAATTGAGACTCAAGAATGACTGTTTCCTGGAGAGCTGGGGAGGTGTCATGATAAGGCACTGTCATGTGCCAGGGCCCTGGGGTGATGGGACTGAAGTGGTCAGGTGTGGCAGAGCCAGCAGGAGGTGAGCCTGGAGAAGACGCAAGGGCCCTGCTGGTCATGCCACCCCACAGTTACCTCTCTGACCTTTCCTTTTCAGATGGGGGGATTGCGCGCCTTAGAGTATATGGTACTGGACAGAAGGACTGGGCTGCAACCGATCCCAAAGATCCAGTAGACCTGGTGGCCATTGCCTTTGGGGGGGTCTGTGTAGGATTCAGCAATGCACATTTTGGGCACCCGAACAATATGATAGGTGAGAGAACATTCTAGGAGCCGGCTTTATGGAGAAGTGTGGGTACTAGCATCAAATACCCCATAGGCCAGAGGACGGGCCCTTGAAGCATGGGGTGGAGGAGATTGGTGTGGGTGTGGGATTCAAAGCCCCCGTGCCATGGGGCAAGTCATCATTAGTCGTGGTCCCTCCTCGTTTGGGCCTATAGAGTTGCCATAAAGGAAAACAGTTACCAACTCTGTGAATGGGCTGCAACGTCACTGCAATGAAAGTCATCTGGGTGGCCACGCTCAGGGATGTGGGACCTGAGATCAAATGGTGTGGGCATGCATTCTCCCATTTGAGATCAAATCACCGTGGCACCATTAACGGAATCTTTCTGGTAGGAGTTGGTGGGCCCAAGTCCATGGCAGATGGCTGGGAGACTGCGAGACGGCTGGACAGGCCCCCGGTGTTAGAAGTAAGAAGTTCTTTTCAAAAAGCTTTTCATTTTACATCAAAGGAAAAAAAAATGTTTTTTAAAGAATCCTCTTGAGCTTTTCTAAATGCTCGTCACTACTCTCTGTCGGTTCTGAGTTTCCAGTTCCTCCTGGCTCTGTACAGCTCCACACTGTCCTCCACCAGGGCAGACATGCTGGACATTGCCCCGGCTCTGGTCCATCTTGCTATATTCCTCTGTTTCTTCAGAAAAGGGATCAAAGGATCTATGGTCTAATGACCCAGAAGCCATGGGTACATTTGTTCGTAGAACTGAAGGGAAAAACAAGAGTTTAGTATTTGTAGTCTCTGTGCTTCCTAGGATCAGACACCCATGCGAGCCTGTGGTGATAAGGAACTAGAGTCAGATTAGCTCCTCCATCTGGCCAGTAACTTAGCTGACGCAAAGAAGCCAAATGCGGGGAAAGCCAAGCCAAGTGTTCAGCTCTGAATCCCACTGAAAACTCAGCCATGCCCCCTCCCCTGGATGGCCCTCCCATCACACCAGAGCTTCCTGAGGTAGATGCATGAACTCGGCTTTCAGGGTATGAAGGCTTAGAGCCAATCAGGCATCCCAAGAGACAGTGGCAACCAGGAGAATATCCTCTTTGCAAGGGCAAAACAAATTATTGGCCCCTAGGGTTGGATTAATAAGATACCTCTGTGTATGATGTTCTGTATGAACCTATAGTTGGCGCAGAAAACCACCAGGAATTGACAGAAATGAACTCTCAAGTCAGTAAGAGGTATTTAAGGAGTGATGGCAATTTATACACAATGTGGTTTGCACATTAGGTCACAGGAAACACCTTTTTTTTTGTGAGAAATAAAAGAAAGCACAAATATAGGATGTTAACATTTTCCACCTGCTGATTTTCAGTCGGTTTAATGATGCCGACTGAGCTGACCTTTCTTTCCTTGGATTCCAGAATGACAAGAATGGCCTTCTCCAGGTTCAGGGTTGTGAGTGGGCAGTTTTCCGGCTGGCACATCCTGGAGTAATAACTCAAATTGAAATCGACACCAAGTATTTTAAAGGTAAATGTCACGTCAGGAAGGGCCTTGTAGTCGGTGGGCTTACTCTCCAGGTCACGTGTCTCCTGGGGGGCAGGGGAGCTGCTCTCCGCATGGCCTCCCCTCCCAGTGCTGTGTGGTCCTGAGCAGTGCTGAGAGCGTCACGTTGGCTCCGCAGCTGCACCTCCCTCCACAGCTCAGAGTTGGCCTGGAGGACTCTGGGGTCGCCCACGATGCCCCATGCTGTGGGGCTCTGAGCTGCATGTGCAGTGAGCCCGTGGGAGCAGCAGGGAGGACAGGCCTCTGGCTGAGAGGCAGTGGTCCCGGCAGATTCCGGGGGGGGGGGGGGTGACCATTTCTCTCCAGGTGTGACATCTTACTGTGATTTTTGTGGTGCTGGGGATCGAGCCCAGGGCCCTGCACCTGCTGAGCATGTGCTCTACCACCAAGTGCACCTGGCTGCAGGCAGACGTGGAGGAGTGACCCACACAGATTTGAAACTTCGCATTTCTGGTACTAGGAGAAATTGGTAATAAGAGAAATTTTACATTTACTTTCTTATGAGATGTACACATGGGTCATCGTATCAAGAAAATTCCAAAGAGGTTATGCTAGGTGACGTCATGTTAGTATTGGACGGGGCGTCTTGGGATTGCTTAGTTCTTTATGACAAATGGTGGCAGCCTGTTTTCACATTTTGTAGGGCTGATTTTTAAATGTTTCGAATCATGGTGACTTCTGCTGATTCTAGCTTTTCCAGGGAAGCACAATGTACACTGAGGACAGGTCTGTCACCAACAGCGGAGGGTGTGTATTAATCGAGAAGTCTTGGTGTCTGCTGCTTTTGGAAAACCACATTTCAGACCCCATTTCCTGGTTTTTGTTTCCACTTTCCAACGTGGCTGGCAGCAGCCTGTGCTGTGGGCAGCGAGGGGCCCGCTCTTCGGTTTTCTTTTGTGCTTTGAATGTCTCTTTACTCCAGTTTTCTACGTGAAGGGTTTGGGTCACTCTCTTCCTTTCATAAAGAAAACTCAGGCAATAAACAACGAATCCACTCAACCAGTTGCCCCCCAAATGCATCAGGTGGTGAATATACTGTCATTCCCTTGGGACAGCCCTGGGCACTGTGAGGACAGCTGTGGACGAGGGAGCATGCTGGCATTCACTGACATTATACAAGCCATACAGCAGATGACAACCACATCAAACACACCATGCTGGATACGCACACACACAGGTGTGAATACAGGGAGCAGAAATAGCAGCTGCAGCCCGTGGGTTTGCACCGTACCCCAGGAGCATGCTCACCTGCCCAGGACCTGTCTCAGGAGATGAGCCACAAAGTGGGCATGTGGAACCTCTATTGAGCTGCTTCTCACCAAGAGGGTGGGGACTTTCCCCTAAGATCCTGTGACCCTGCTGGGCACACAGTCCTCTGAGACTCCAGAGACAGGAGAGAGACTCGGGGACCAGGTGCCATCACCTGGAGGCAACTGAGAAATCCTGTGTCTCATTGGTGCTCAGCACCAGCTGATGGAGCTCAGGGTTTCTTCTTTTGCTTGTCATGTTTCAAAAGGAAACTCTTTCCCAGTGTCACGATAATTCAGATGTGCCACACGCAGTCTGAACTCCACCTCCGGAGCACATCCAGCTTTGGCAGTAGGAACACTGCGGGTGCAGCTCAGGTGTGCCAGCGCTGATGTGGCAGGCTGCTTGGGGTTCCTGCAGAGCTCAGGCATCAGTCTCGAGAGGCACCAATGCCACATGAACTGGCTTGTTCCTTTCCTTTATATGTCACTCCTCTGCGTTTGCTTAGAAGGAGCGGTGGCTTGTTCTTTGCCAGGTTTTGATCTGGTTACACGAGCCTGGTGCCCTACAAGCTGAGCTGTGCTGTGGGGATGTGCAGGGCAGGGTGCCTCTGTTTGCTCCGATAGGCAATTCTCCCGACAGCTGCAAAGTGGACGGGTGCATCCTGACCACCCAGGAAGAAGAAGACATGGTCAACAAAAAGTGGATTCTTCCAGCCCATAAATGGAAGCCCCTTCTCCCCATCACCAAGGTATGTGGGGGACAGCGTGGGGATCTGGTCTTCAATCAGAGCTATTTCCCCTAGACTCTTGTGTGCAGATTAGAATACAATTTCAGACCTCTTCTCAGTTTAGGAGTGAAATGAACTGACATGAATGGACTTTAAAAACGGAATGGTATACTTACATAAGAGAAAGGCAGAGGCTTGGGAGGCTGAGGTAGGAGGACTGCAACTTCAAGGCCAGCTTCAGAAACTTAGGGAGGCCCTAAGCAACTTAGTGAGACTTAGTGAGAGTCTATCTTAGACAACAAACAAACATGCTGGGGATGTGGCTCAGTGGCTCATTGGCGCAATGGCTGTGGGTTCCATCCCCAGTACAAAAAAAGGAAGGACAGACTCTCTGTCCCACTTTTGCGTTTCTAACAATCAATTTTGTTAAAAGTCTGTTGTGTTAAAAGACATAAATGGAAACATGTTTCTGTGATATCTAACTTTTTGGAGGGGGTGGGGGTGGTGCACTGAAAGCTACCTGTGGGATAAATGTCCTGAGATGGGCACTGTGGAGGCCAGGGATGCTCCCTCGTGACCATGGGGACAGCAGAGTCCTCTTTCACCTTCTCAACAGCTCGTCCCCTAACTCTTTATTTTATTTTTATTTTTTAAAGAGAGAGTGAGAGAGAGGGGGACACAGAGAGAGAATTTTAATATTTATTTATTTTTTCTTAGTTCTCGGCGGACACAACATCTTTGTTGGTATGTGGTGCTGAGGATCGAACCCGGGCCGCACGCACGCCAGGCGAGCGCGCTACCGCTTGAGCCACATCCCCAGTCCTCCCCTAACTCTTTAAAGGGACACATGTCGGGGACCTGCCCTCGGGTCAGTGCTCCTTGGCCCTGCCCCTGCTGGCAGGGACCCTGGAAGCTGCGTGGTCTCAATGAATCACTTCAGCTGAAGCCCCACAAGTCCAGACTGACAGGCTGAGCTGGGTCCTCGGGCCACACAGCCCTGCTCCACAAGGACCCCCTTCTGACTCTCTTCCAGTTGTCCCCCAACCAAAACCACCTGTTCGACAGCCTGACCCTGGAGCTCCAAGACGTCATCACTCACGCTAGGCTTACCATCTTCCCGGATGGAGGTGTGAGCCGCCTTCGACTCAAGGGCTTCCCCAGCTCCATCTGCCTGCTGCGGCCCCGGGGGGACCCCAGGATGAGGTTCTCAGTTAAAGCGGGTTTTAAGGCAAACCTTTAACCATGTGCAAAACACTCATTTCTACACAGCAATAACTGCCCACTTGAGGTCTTTCCGAGGTTGTCAACACCTGGTGGCTGAATAAAGTGGTCACCGCACCAAGTAGCCTCTGTGTTTCCTGTTGCCATGAACCGTTTCGTAGCTTAATTATTGGTGTGGCTGTGAATAGAGGTGGCCTCTTGAGGAATTGCTTTTTTTTTTTTTAAACCCCACAAGGTACTGACATTTATAACATGACTGTGTACCTTCTGGGTGTATATCCAACAGTGGATATGTAGCCTACTGTCTTGGAGAGTTTAAACCCACCACGACCACTGGGAACAAGCATTTCTAGAATTACTCATGGTTGCAGCTCAAAGGACTGGCCACTCTTCACCAGAACAGGGAGGGCCTTCCACTCCCACCCCCACCAGAGTGCCTGCATTCTGAACATCACATTTCTGGGTACCAGGCACCAGCAGCGACGTCACCCAGTTCCTCACGTGCTGTGCAGGTTCCAGACCATTTACCCACTCTGTGCCAGGGGCCTAGGAGCTTTTTAGGTGGTAAATCGCTTAAAGAAACTGAGGCTCAGAAAGGCCAGGCGTTCTGGCAACATCCTCTTCTGATTGTCCCGATAGTCCTGATGGAACCCGCCTTGCGCCCTCGAGGGCCGCCAGCACAGTCAGCGGGGTCGCGGTGCGATGTCACCCCTCTCATTCCCGCCGCTTCTGCAGGCCACCCTCCTCCTCCTCTTTCCAGAGCTGCCCGCCACCCTCACCTGTCCTGTCCCTGCAGGCCGCGGGTCACAATCGCCGGCGCGTCAGCACACGCAGCCCTCCTGCCCTCTATGGTGACCCTCGGGTCAGCTCCGCGTGGCCCTGCTGGCGCGGTCCTGCTGGCGCGGTCCGGCTCTCGCGCGGAGGCGAGCGCGCAGCGCCATGGGCACGCGCGGGCCCTACCCGCTGGTGGACACCACGCCGGCCAAGACCATCCTGGTGTACCGCAACGGGGACCAGTTCTACGTGGGCCGCAAGTTCGTGTTCTCGCGGCGCCACGTGGCCAACTTCGAGGTGCTGCTGGAGCAGCTGACGGCGCAGGTGGACGTGCCGTTCGGCGTGCGGCGCCTCTACACGCCCACGCGTGGCCGCTCGGTGCACGAGCTGGACGCGCTGCAGACGGGCGGCAAGTACGTGGCGGCTGGCCGCGAGCGCTTCAAGAAGCTCGAGTAAGTGTGCGCTCCGCGGCGCCGCCACCTGCGGCCACCTGCGGCCACCTGCAGCCACCTGCGGCCACCCCGCTGCCCGCTGCCCCGAGCCCCTGCCCCGAGCCCCTGCCCCCTGAGCCGCGTCCCGGGAGGACGGGCCTCTGCGCTCCTCCGAATGCCTGGGTTTTAGAGGATGCTGGGCCCAGGGGAGGGAACCTGGGGCGGGGCTCAGAGTCCACTGGCGGTCCTGCGGGAGCTGGCCTCCTGCCGACACCTCTGCCCGCGGGGTTTGGCCCGGCCCAGCCCC